>NC_140532.1:52243453-52635953 GCF_057382185.1 Mchenga conophoros
CCACAGTGAAGCAGCTTTTTTTTTCTCTTTTACTTTAGTTGCTTACAATTACTTGCAAACTGCTAGACTGACATGAGCAGTGCGGTGCACGCTGATGCAATGAAATGCACCATATTAACGTAATGAACTGTAAATATTGAAGTGCAAGGGAGATGCTGAGACTCCATCAGAAACTGTTTTCGGAGTGCTCTTACTGTAAAGCTGGATTGCGTCTGATTCAAGCTGTCGGCTTTCCGTTGTCCGCTCCCCACACTCGGACTGAAATCGTGTTTTTTGTATTGGAAAACAAAAAAGAAAAGCTGTATAGTTTTCGATTGCTTTGCCTTTGTTTGCAATTCCGTTGCACTGTGCTGCATTGCAAAGATTTTTTTTTTTTATCCTCATACTCTGCGTTATTTTCTAAGGCTAAGTGTTTATATCTGGTTTGGGGAAAGCTGATGATATATTAGCCACCCAGCACTTAATTTTGATTGAACTGTTTGCAATTTGAGCTATCAATCTGGTTCTCATCCTCACTCAGCTGCTACCTTTGAAAAAGATTTGTTCAAAGTGCATCTGTTTCAATCTGGGGGAAAAATAGCTCATTTGATCATTCAGATTCTAAATGGAGTCTTGAGGAAGAGGGTGGTGGCGGTTAAATGTTGGCGTTGGCGGCAGGAGCTTAAATCAGCATGTTAGAGGTGCAGCTAATTGGTCTGATAAAAAAGCATAGTGATTGGTTTGTGTGTGGGAAGAGAGAGGAGTGGTAGCTTTAGGCTTACCTAATTGGATTAAGCGAACCAGAAAGGAGTTGCCGTGTAGATTTTCAGCTGATAGGATAATAGAGCGAGGCGGTAAAATATACGAATGGACAGGAGCCCAGAGGCACCGCTAAGAGGAAGTTATAAACGCAGAAGCCTTCCTAATAAAGGCCTCATTAAGATCAGTTAAGAAAAAAGATTGATCTTCAAAAGCGCCCGTACTGTCATGGAATTACAATTACTCTGCCACAGTTATATAAAACATTTTTACATAGTTTAAATCAGCAGGAATTTGATGAATAATTATCACCGATCAGCTTCTTTTTGGAGGAAGTGGGAATGCATAAAAATGCTTCTGCATAAGACAATGCATGAAAACATGTTTTCTGTAGAGCTGTATGAATTGATCCAAAGATTTTAATAGCATCAATACCAAAGGTAGTATTGTTATTGAATCGATATTAATGTGATGAGCGATCAATATTGTTTCAGTCCTCTCGGTTCAGTATGTAGCCCACTGAATTGTGTTCAATTCTCCTTTGGAAATGAAAACGTATACCACAAATATGCACTATGAAAAATGTCTGAACCTTTTTGGGTTGACCGCCATGTTTGTTTTATTTATAGCCTACAGCACATTAAAACAACAGAAGTTGACCTTAAGTGCTTTAGAGACAGAGGCAGGTTTACGTTCCAGTTCACCAACAAAGTTTCAGAATACGCAAAAAGGTGTAAAAATCACAGTGATTTAGTGGTCAGTAAAATGTGGAACTTAATGATGATTCATCTCATGAATCGTGATCGCTCTCCCTTACATGCGCTGTCTTTACAGCTTAAAACCATCAGCATCGGTTTTAGTATCGGCAGTAATGGCCATGTATTTCGTTGGTATCCGAAGGATACCAAAATTTGCAGCACAGCACCAGTTAACTGCTATGCATGCAGTTTCATCATGACCCCCCTCCTGCAGCATCGCTGGATTAGATTGCTCTCACTGTAAGAAAGAGCAATTAATCCACAAACAACAGCTGGCTACGCTAAATTATAATTTAATTTTAATTACAACTGTTTAAATTTAAGTGTGGCGAAGAACCCGTTGTCGTTGTTTTTGTTTATCTACGGTATTTTTTAATTTTTTTTTACCAAGTGTATTTACCATGTATGCACTTATTCAGAAAAGTAGACAGAATCTCTGCCATAGGAAAGTCCCAACATTTGCAGATTTAAACTAACTTGGAGTTTCATTTGAATTGTTTTTATCTTGTAAGTTGAAAGATCTTGTTAGCTCGTGTCTTGAAAGCGGTCATGGGGTGCTGAGATACTGAGTGATTTTAAAGCCAACAGTGTGCCTCCAGTGCTTTTGTTTAGAAAGGGTGTGGAGCTGGAACTGTATCTTACTTCACACCCTATTGTGCAGTAATATGCTTTATAAATGCACGTGTGTGTGTGTGTGTGTGTGTGTGTGTGTGTAAGTGTATGTCTCATGTGTCTGGGAGTATAAGGGGTAAGGGTGATGTCATATTTGATGACATCATTGCAGACGTGCGGGGAGTGCAGATTAGTGGCCGTTGCTCTTTCTGAACCAGCTCTCCACAGCTGCCCTTCCTTATCAGTACGCCCGTCCAGCCCTTTATTCCCTCGTGCCAGCTCTGCCAAAGTGTAAGCTCTAGAAATAGCAAACCCCCCCACACACACCTCCTCTCATCTTGCAGTCTTACCATTCCAGGCTTAAATTGAGCATGGCAAAACCATCCTGCCCACTTTCCAACCTCACTACTACCAACCCTTTGGCTGGCCCCCATCAGTCAAGTCACTTTGCCAAAGCTGAGCTTCAGCCACATATGTACAGTGTTTATCTGTCTGAGTTCCAGTACTGAGTCTAGGTCTTCCAGCTGATCTGAGTTCACTGTAGGCACTCTGGAGCTGGTTGGCACCACACACATTTCTCACTCCTCTCAGTCCCAGCAACACCGGGTGGGGGGGTCAACAGCAGTGGCTTAAAGAGAAAGGGGCACACCTCGCACAAGAGTTGACAGGACAAAGAGCACACATACAAACTCCCCCTGGAGCCACACAGGGGGTAGGGCAAAGCTAGGCTGAACTACACACACATGTGATCCACACCCACGCATACAGGCACTCACACATCGCACGCAGGCTCCTCCCTGTGCAAGGAGACAGAGACGGGAGGCGCAGTCAATCACTGACAGAGGAGAGAGGGGGTTAAGCGGGAGTTGCTGAGAGGGGGGAGGGACAGGCAGAAGAGGAGAGGGGGGAGAAATCTTCATCACTCCGAAATCCGAGTCAAGTGTCAGGGCGCCTTTAAATTCGTTCATGCGGAGTGAAAGAAATAAACAGAAAAGGAAGAGGGAGTGCGTCCCATTTCAGAGACAACACAGGAAGTAGGACATGCTCTGTGCAGGGTGAGGAGGGAGAGAGGGTGGGAGAAAGGCAGGAGGAGAGAGAGAGACCATTGTAGCGCTCATTCCCCACCCCTCGCCTTAAAGCAGCAGCGAGAGGAAAGCGAGATGTAGTCAGGGGAGAGAAGGAGGGAAGAAGAAAACCCACAAGTAAGGAAGAGGAGAGGCAGGCGACGGTCCGCATCGGGGGGGGGGAGAAAAAAATGGAGCTCTGAAATCGCCTTTACCCTCATCTATCTCTGCCTCTCTCTCTCTCCTTTTTTTTTTTCTCCTCTCTTGTTCTGACTCAACCTCGGTTTCTCTCTCTCAATGCCTGCCTTCGATTGCTCTGTGAGATTCTAACAATGCCGGGTGAGTGTTATCCTGCTTTTCTTTCTTTCTCTTTCTCTCTCTCCTTTTATTTGAAACATGTCACTCGCCACCCTTTTTGCACGTCGGTTTACGAACTGTGAGATTATTTTGCTTGGTGTGAATGTGCGGCGGCGAATAAGGAAAAGTGGTGGACTCTGGTCTTTTAGATGGAGATGCTTCATTAAAGACTGTTTATGCTCTTCTGCCTCTCGGTGCTCCAGCTGTGCTGTTCTCTTACTTCTTTCCTTTCCTGTAGCGGTGATAATGCAAGAGAGGGTGCTTATGATCACACACACAGACAGACAGCCACACACACATGCACCCTGCGCACTTTCAGGACTCAGTCATTATTATGTAATTGGATTTTAACTCCCAATTCAAAGTAGTGCATTTGTTATGCGTGAGATCATGTCGAACCCCAGACATGATCATGAGAAGATGTTCTTTTTTTGCTTTGTTTTTTTGTGGCAGTTGTTTGGGAGTGCTTTCCACATCCTAATTGTGGTACCATCACACAAAGCCGGCCTGTGTGACAGAGGGCAGCCAGCTAACGCGAATCAGATGACTGGGCCACGATGTGAGGTCAGCCTGCCAGTTTTGGCCGGCAGCTCTCAGTCCAAGTCCCATGCTGGAGGCAATTAGCAGTCGGAGAGGTGTGTGACAGGAGAGTCTGCGAATTCCACAGAGCAAAAGCTTCTTTTTTTTCCCTGTGTTGTTGCAACATTGCAATGGCCGTGCAAGTGGTTGGCAATCACTTCATCTAAGGCTTGATAACATGTCATAAAATGTGATTCAGGCACTACAAGTTATTGTGCTTGCTATCTCAGATTTGTTTACAGTTAGGATGATATGTTTGATTCTTCCATAAATGCGTAATCCAGTTGATGCACCAAACATAGCTTTGAATCAAAATATGGTTTAATCCAGTTTGCCGAGCGTGTCATTCTATAAGTGTATCATGACAACAGATAAAATCCTCAAGCCGTCTGTAATTGTTCCACACACCCAAACTTCCCTGCCACATTATACAAGAAGAGCTACGTTAAAGAGCTTCTGGTGGGGAGCAGGAAGCAGCTCATCATTTATTCTCCTCCGAGGAGATTGCTCCTTAGGAGAAAGCCACCCACCCGGTTTAGAAAACACGCAAATTGATGGCCGATGATTAGTTTGCTTGTTTACTGTGGTGTGCAGATACGCTTCAGCGTGAGAGCTCAGCTGGTGGCTCTTGTTGATTGTCGCCTGCTCTCGAGCGCTCCGGAACAAAGCCGAGCTTGACTTCTACATATTGTGCGGGACAGTCAATGTTTGTATGCAGTAACAGTAGGATCCTCCTTTTAAATGTTTTTTTCCCTCCTAGCCTGAGGGTGCTGTATCTGCTTCCATTCATGTGCAAATGTTTCTGCGCATATGATTGCCCGTTCGCTTACTGCCTTCAGACGCAAGTTCGGAGTCGTATGAGGGATGGAAGTGTGAGAAAATCAGATTTTATTTTTACAGCTTTAAATGTTTAATTAGAGCAAAAAGGAAGCGATTGACAAATATGACATGCTGATAATTAGGGGGGAAATACAACAGAGGGAAAATGGAGGAAGAAAATAGAATGACTGAAATGACAAAACATAGAAGGAGAGACACTGAGCAATTGTTTATGCCCCGGTATTTTGCACACTAGTTAATTCTGGGTGACTAAACCTCTTATGCAATGTTCATTCACCTGCCAGACTGTTGCTCTTAAAATTTTCTCCTGGACTGAATAAAAATAGGATCAAAATAATTCAAGGGGGAGTAACTGCTAACATCCAGATGCAGCAGTTACTACCCCCTCAATTATGATACATGTATAAAATGTCTGTGATTGAAACGTCTTTCCAGTTTCAGTATCTTTCCATTTTTGCTTCCTGTCTCTTTATATAGTTTTCAAAGCGCTCTGTCGCTGTGTAAGCACTCTATCATAGTGCAGATTGTCTTTGTGATGTCCATTGATTCACTAAGAGCTGATGAAGTGGAGCAGAGCATTCGATCAGACACATGTATGGTGGGGGGGCGGGCAGGAATATAGCGCTACAACCTGGGGCTACTGCTCGAATGGGAGCGGGGTCAAGAGGTTTGGACCACCGCTGGTTTAGAAATGGGGGAGGGAAACGCATTTGGTCACCGACATGGTAGGGGCAGGTGTTTGTTCACACTGTCCATAAATGTAAATAGTAATCTTAGTGTTTCAGTGTGTAACATTACTTTCCACAAAGCCTCAAATCTCCAGATTTGAGTTCTTTTTATCTTTTTCTGAAATTTGAAAAATGAGTTTGGTTATTAAAGAGCATTTCAAAAATGTATATCAACAAAGCTGTTTGGGATTTTAGTATACACCGATCAGACATAACATAGTGACTCTTGACAGGTGAAGTGAATAACACTGATCATCTTTTCATCATGGAAACTGTTACTGGGTGGGATATTTTAGGGAACCTGTAAACATTTTGCGCTCAGAGTTGATGTGTTAGAAGCAGGAAAAAAAGGGGCGAGCATAAGGATTTGAGCAAGTCTGACGAGGTCCAAATTGTGATGGCTACTGTAGATGACGGGGTCAGAACATCTCCACTGAAGCTCGTGTGGGGAAGGAACAGTGGTGAACCACTAACAGGGTCATGGGTGGCTTAGGCTCACTGATGCACGTGGGTAGCGAAGGCTTGTCTGTGCAGCCCGATACAAGAGACGAGCTACTGTAGCTCAGATTGCTGAAAAGGTTCATTCTGGTTCTTATAGAAAGGTGTCAGAATACAGAGTACAGTTTGTTGTGTATGAGGCTGCTTCGTCGCACACCAGTCAGGGTGCCCATGCCGACCTCTGTCCACGTTGAGACACGACTCCATCGTCCTTTTGTCCATTTTAATAGCTTCAGTTCAGTTGTGGAGCTTACACTGAAGCGTAGCACGCCATAGTTAACATACATTCTCTCTTCTCACACGTGAGTTTCTACTACTCACTCGCGCTCACTGATGACATCATGACCCAGTGTGATTTTGGCAATAGTGAAACTAGAATAACGCACAGAAAATGTCCAAAACACAATAAAATTAGAATAATCCTTACAGCACTGAACCACAAAGCAATTGAAGAAGGTGGCCTGGTCTGATGACATTTTCATGATTTCTTTTACATCACATGGGGATGACCAGGTGCAAGTGCATCACTTACCTGGGGAAACGCCTAGTATCCGGATCCAATATGGGAAGAAGGAAAACCCAAGGAGGAGCTGTGATGCTTTGGGCAATGTTCTGCTGGGAAAACTTGCCATCTATATTGATGCTAGTTTGACACGTACCATTTACCGAAGCACTGCTGCAGACCAGGAATGAGTTTGAGGTGTTGACTTGGCCAAAGATCCATGGTGGCCCATCCTCGACTTACAGGAGTTGGATCTGTTGCTAACATCTTGGTGCCAGATACCACAGCACACCTTCAGGGGTCTAGTGGAGTCCATGTATCGATGGGTCAGCGCTGTTTTGGCAGCAAAAGGGGAACCAACACAGTATTAGACAGGTGGTCATAACAACTGTTATGAGTACAGCTTTCCTAAAGTGTCTAGAACTGGCATCTAAACAGCGTAACATGCTTAAAGTGCATCCATTTTTTTTTAAATATAAAGTACATAGCATTTAGCCTTGTTTTAGTCAAAGTGATTAATCTGAAAAGGATCTGGGGCTTAAAAATAAGAGAGACGATGTGGCCTTGCAAAAAACCCCAACAAAACTGTCCCATTTCAGACGGCTTGTTCGTTCAGTGAGTTAAGTGCGTTGTCACTCCTGGTGCACATCAGCAAATGGGAGGCTGGTGTATTGCTCCCGTCAGTGCTCACCGCTGTGAATGAAAGATGGCAGACTGGGGTGAATGAAAGGCGTTCGGCAACATTATTCTGCATCTCCTCGACTTTGCCTGGGAGGAGATGAAAGAGGAACATATGCTCGTGATGAGGCAATGTTGCGCATTGTCAATAATTCAATCACTCATGCGCTCTCGTGCCCCGAAGGCCACAGTGCAAAGTCAATAGGAACAACGGGAGAGGAGAGCTCTCAAGCATCAGACCTACAGGTCTCTTTCTGTGCGTCTGCTCTCATGCTTTTTTTTTTTTTTTTAAATCTATGTCTTTATGTATTTCTTCTACCCAAACAAACACACTGCCGCTGATGTTAATGCTGCGTCTCGGTTCTGTTTGTGCGTCTGTTTCTCAGCAGTAAGCTGCTTTGCAGAAATGAAATGGAAGGCAAGCTGTACACGGGGAAATGAATAAAGAAGCCAAGGCTGGGAATTGTAATACCACCTTGTACCTTTTCCTTTCTCTTCCTGTGCCTATGTCTGCAGGAGAGGGAGACACTGTCTTTGAATTACCTTCATGTCTTAACAGCGCTTTAGCCAAAACTGACGAAAACACATTGATTTTTGTTCCCCTCTGACTACATTTGGACATTGACATCACAGTGACGAGGGATTTACACGCACTCCCGAAACACACACAGGGTATGTGGTGCGCTTATTAACTGTTGTTGACTCTAGAATAGGGAGTGGATGATGCAGATAAAACCTCCAGATAGGGTTTAGTGTTTAGATAAGACTAATATTCTGTGTATCATTTACTATCAACAAATTCAGCGAAAAGATCCAGTGCAAGTCATTTATCTTGCTAGTGTATGTTGTGAAGCCAAAGGGAAATACAGTATGTGCATGACTTCACGCAGCCATTGGTGTTATTAGTCAGCAGTTATTAGTGTTATTATGCCCTGTGTCTGTACATACTAACAGTTTTAGTACTGTGTGTCTGAAAATACTGTCTGATATTTGGTTGGGGTGTGTGGTGGTGATGGTGGGAGGGACCTGCAGTTTTATTCTTTCAGGAAATTACTTGAATTTAAGACTCGGGGGGGGGGGCAAGACAATGCAGTCTTTTATTTGACTAATTGATTTGTCAAGGTTCTTTATGACATGATGCAAAAATCTTCTAAATCCAATTTATCTAAATCTAATATTGGTATTTAGTTGTCGTGATCTCCATTAGGCCTGCAGCACAGCTAATCTTTTTTCCTCCCACTTTTAAAAATACACAGACATATCAAAACAAGACATGCAAATCTGAGCATTTGAAGGCAAATAATCCAGTTTGCAATGTAATTTTATTTTTGTTGTAAGGTAAAGACCCTACAACAGTACAGAGAAAACCCCAACTGTTAGAGGGCCCCCCTGCTGTATGAGCAAGCACTTGGCGATATTGGGAAGGAAAAAAAACATTTTTAACAGGGGGGGAACAGAACAAGGCTAAGGGAGGGGCAGCTGTCTGCTGTGAGGAAATGGGGGTAAGAGGAAGGAGAGAGGAAAAAAGACACACTGTCAAAGAGAGCCAGAGATTAATAATAACTAATGATTAATTGCAGAGTGTGTCTGAACACAGAAAGTGAAAAGAGGTGGAGAAGAAAGACTCAGTGCATCATGGGAAGCCCAGAGCAACCTAGGACTACTGTAGAAGTAATGAATGTGTGAAAGGAAAGCTTTTAATTTATTTCTTACAAATAGACAGGGTGTCTGCCTCTCTAATCCAAACTGGGAGCTGATTCCACAGACGAGGGATCTGAAAGCTGAAGCTCTGCCTCCCATTCTACTTTTAAATACTCTAGAAACCACAAGTAAGCCTGCAGTCTCAGAGTGATGTGCTCTATTGGAGTGATGTAGCATTATGAAGTCTTTAAGAGCTTGCATGTGAGGAGACGGGTTTTAAATTTGATTCTGGATTTGACTGGGAGCCAGTATAGAGAAGCCAATATGGGAGAAATATGCTGTCTTTCTAGTCCCATTTCAGTCCCACATATTAAAATATTGAAGTAAAACATCAATGACTCTTTCAACTAAGCTTCCACCAGAAAGTATGAGCTACTTTATCTCTATAACATTGAATTACACTGTGTTCTGCACCTCTCCTTGGCCTCCTATCTTGTTAGTCCATCCATCTTTTTCTTTTCATCTGCACTCATCTTTCCTGCTCCCTATCTTTCAAGATGTCTCCAGATTTCTCCATCCACCTCTGTCTCTCCACCATGCAGACTTGTGGAAGCTTGCCTGGAATGTACTGTATCCACAGACTATTTTTACTCTTCTTCTTCTCAGTCTTCTCTCTCCCCCTCTGTATTTACCTCTGTGCATGCAGGTGTTCCTCCTCTAAGCAGGTCAGTGGTTAGTGGGGGAAGAAAAGCACCAAAGAGGCGAGGCTTCTCAGGGAATACCTGCAAAGCAGGCAGCTAGCCAACACAGCCCTGCCTTCACTTGTGATCTCATCCCTTTGCATTGTTGGTCGCTGCAGTCAGCTCCTGACCTTGCACATATCCGCCAACATGCTCGCTGGCACGAGTCTACGTGGATTTTTCGTTGCAAAACGGCATCGGACAGACAGATGCAAATACGCCTTCTCTGTACATCGTAATTCAATTATAAATATTCAGAATGCTAAAAAAACCCAAAAACCTGTGCAGTCAGATGACTCACCGAATACAGAGGATCATTGTTCAGAATGTTTTCCCCTCCAATGAATAATGAAGATTCATTAGAATTTTCCGGATCCGTCCTTCTCGTGCTACTGTGATTACAAATGAGCTTCAATGGGTACAACTTCCTTTTCCTTGTCCCACATTTTATTATTTATTTATATCTCCAAACAAACCAATAAGGTATGATATTATCGCGGCCTAGACCAGAGGAATGAGGAAATCCCCCGAGTGTTTAGTCTCCCAGCTTTGCCCCGGCTTTGTAAGTTAACCTTTACCCGGCTGCTCTCCAAAACACCAAGGCATGCAAGTGTGTTTACTCTAGATAAGAGCAAACAACTCCAAATCATTAAATGAAGGGGGGGACAAGTACGTTCAACCTAGGCCAGTTTCACCTTTCAAATGTTGTTTAAACTGTTTGAAAGCTGAGCAATCGGTGCAGCTAGAATGGGCTTTCTGCTGTTCAGTTCACAGCGAATTGAGCCATACAGTAGGTGATTGCTACCAGCTCCTATGTCGTCCTCGCTTGACTCTTGGAATGATTGAGGTATAATATTCCCCAGTCATTCAGAATCATTCTAACTCATTTAAACTAGTGTATGCCAAAGTTTTCAAATTATTGTTTTGGTAGAAATGACAGACATTTCTGGGTTTTCTTGTTCTGTTTTGTAACTCGGGCATCAGTTTGAATTGAGGTGTTTTTGACAGCCTGTCTCAGCAGCCATGTCTTCCGTCACCAGGTCACCAACTATGTGGAAAATGGGAGGGGGAGTGGAAGCAAAAAACAAGCGACACATCTGGCAGCGTGTCCATTTCCTAAACTTGGTTGGCCTCATTTTCTTCTTCTTGTCTCGCTCTGTTCTTTTTTTTGTGTGGACCTTCTTCTCTCATTCTTTTTTTTTTCTTCTCCTTTTTCCTTGAGTCCTACTCGCTAGCCAAGGAACCAGGATTTTCCCACAGAACATGGTACTGAAGGCTGAGCCATTGTTTCCTGCTACAGGGAACGAGAGAGGGGGGTGGGTGGTGGTGGAGCTGGGGTGGGGGTTGACTTCCTGGCTGCCAGTACAAGGCCTATGTCAGTGTGAGAAAAAGCAGAGGAGACTGATCTGATGACTTTGAAAGTGTGTGTGTCCCAGAGAACGAGTACAGCTAGATTAACTTCTTTTTTTAAAAGTTGGAACTAAATGACTTGTTGGTTTAACTTGGTGGTTAAAGGCAGCACCCATATATGAATACACAATCCTGGATAAGTTAAAGTGACCTCAAAGCATTATATCAAAGCCCCTTGAACTTTTCATGCTGTTACTTGTGCTTTATTTTATGCCAGTGTAATTTCAAAGTGCAGTGTGGGCAGGCCTGTCCTAAATAACAGCGCTGTCTTTTTAAATGGGATGTGGAGATGGGTGTGTGTTAGTAGCAGCAGACATCCTTAGGGAGCGGTGTGGTGTAACTCAGAGGGCAGAGTCTCCAGCCACGTTCCCAGAGACTCAAAAATAGTCAAGGAAAACGCAGGGACAGTTCACTAGCGAGGAATGCAATCCAACGTAGAGTTGTGCGTTTGGGGGAATCCGGCTCCGAGAGGTCCTGCTGGAGAATGTTTCACCTATTTAGTAAATCGTAAGTGTCACTTTTGTTTTAATGCTGTGTTCAGGGGAACGACTGCTGCTGTGGATAGCTACAGCACAGCTGCACTCTGTGGTTTCTGGAGACCTCTGTTGTTGCATCCGTCTCAAGGGTTCACTGTACAGTGTGGCTTCCGTTCAACTAGTTTTTAGTACATAAATGACAAAGTGTTTTCCTTATGAAATGATTTGTAAAAGGAAAAAGAAGGAGTAAAAGTGCAATACATCTGAACAGTCGGACAGGAAGGTGGCTAGAGGAAAAAAAGAAAGACAGGTTTAGACTTGGAGATGAAAACTATTCAATGCCAGAGGCAAATCTTGGCTTTAGATTGCAAATAAGATCTCTGTATTGACAGCACGCTCTGAAGTTTAGAGCCAATTATGTGTGAAAATAACTATCTAACTCTGATATGAATAAAAATGCAGCTATGAAGGGGGGGGGATGCTATATGCAGCGATCGTAAGCTACTTGTTGTTTTCCCATCTCAGTTTTGCCGTATTGTGTGGGAAGAAAAGTCTCTGCCCTTTTCTCCTCGTAAACTCCGGTGTTCGCCTGCTTCGTTGTCCAAAAGCCACTGGGGTGTTTGCATATTCAGGTCAAGAAGTGAAAAACACACTTCCTCATCTCCTCTGCTCATTTGCATGTTTTGTTTTTTTTTTGGTTTGTTTTTTTAATCCATGTTCCCTGAGCACTTAGCAGTTATGCAAGAGTTCAAGAGAGAAGCTTTGTTGCTTCTTACTAATTTGTGTTTCTTTCTCAGCGTAAAATGCTCACACGTGAATCCAGCACATGAGCACAGATGCTCACACTGTTTCCGTGACCTTGGCATACCTTAGGTATTCTCAGCCTGAGTCATACCCGCTAGTATGTGACAGTCCTGATCCTAATAGTCTATTAATGTCACTGTGGAGGTTTGTTGTTAGAGCCTATATGTTGAACTTCCCCAGGTGATAAGATTAAATAAAAAAAATCAATAATGGCTAATGAACAAAAAAAAAATGGGTGATGTTTAATGGAAAGTGTGTTTGTCTGTCTGATGATAAACTTTAAAACAATCCAGTTGTATTTGTATAGCGCGTGTAACAGTTGCCTCAAGGTGCTTTTTATTGATTTAACTGACATTCAGTTGTGGACTGAATTTAACCCCTGCTGGATTCACAATCCAATTTAAAACCTTCTTCTCACATACACGCTCTTTAATAATCAAGCCCCAACTTAAATACCTTATAGTGCCAACAGGGCACTTCTTTCTCAGACTGCAGGCTTACTTGTGGTTCCTAGGCTATTTAAAAGTAGAATGGGAGGCAGGGTTTCAGCTTTGAGGCGCCTCTTCTGTGGAACCGCCTCCCAGTTTGGATCCAGAGACCGGATCTCTCAGCGTGACCGTCCTGTTGTTCAGGATTTTCTTTCTATGATTCATATTGTATGGGGAAAAATAAGACACTGATAACACCTTATTGATCATAATAAATCATTAGGATATTTTTTCCCCTTCTTTTCATCACATGAAGTGCATTGATGCGGTGCTCATAATTCATTGGTGGTCAATACTGTGACCCTTGCCCTTTAGCTTTGATTTAAAGAGTCACCAATAAGTATAACCTTTGACCTTACTATAAAATCTCTTGGCTTGATTGCCTCACGCCTGATGTAATTATGAGTACAGCTATGGATCCACAGTCGGTTTCCCCGTCCTGAAGAAACTGTACAATATGTTTTGATAGACCCTTTTTCTGACCCTTTACTGACCTGGGTTAGAAAAATGAAACGTGTAAGAGGGATTTACCACATGCTATGACATCACCGCCAATGACAACCAAACAGTCCTCGCAGATCATCATTCAGTCATTCTGTATGCAGCCATTGTCTTTGCAGCCAGCTGTCCTGTTCTCTTTCAATCAGCGCACCAGCTCCAAGCCAAAAGCTCGGCCCCCACACCAATTCAGCGCTTCAGCAGTCCTCATTGGCCTCCTGCTGCGAGTGTCCTGGCAGATGTTACACTGAATTACCTCCCAGTCTCGCAGGGAGACTGCACACTCACTGTAATCAAGCTGTGTGTGTGTGTGTGTGTGTGTGTGTGTGTGTGTGTGTTACAAGACAGGCTCAGCGGCTGCCTTAGCTCTCTCCAACAGTTGCTCCTCAACCACCTGATCTCAGCTACCAGCCAATGCTTTCCACATTGTAATGTGTCTGCCAGCACTCTGAGTCAGACATCCCTACAGATGCCTAAAAGGGGGGAGGGGGGGTGGGGGTGGGCTCAAGGAGCTGATCATTTAGGAGATACTGAATACTAGAGCTAGGTCCCTCCTTTCCTGTGTGTATTTGTCCCTTTTGTGTGGAAAGGGGTGTGCATGTCTTTCTGTGTCTCATTCGCTCCTTTAAAAGCTTCCTTCCTCTATGTATATGAAAGTCCCTCTTGTGTGGCGCTATTTCTTCTCTACTATACTCTAAGCCAATGTGTGGTCCACGTACAGCTCTAACTGGTTCTTATTATTCCTCGCAAAAAACGTTCATGCCAGCGCTCGTTCTTTTATTCCCTGGGTCAGTATTCCCACTTCCCAGTGTGATTTCTCATTTGTCTTGTGTGCTATTAAGACCACTGGCAACGCAGAAGCCTAAAGTGTCAAAACCGCCATCAAGAATAGGTACCACGAAGTGCTAACATGCTAGTTTTGAACTGACGTCTGTGTTACCCCCGTTTACATGTGCATGAATGTTTTTTACGGCTTTCGCTGTCAACGTCGCGACTCTCGCAGCCACGCCATTTAGCCACTCGGGGAACTCAACCACGTCACAGATGGATGAGCTTTTAATTAAGAGTTGAAGCTCAGATATTATGTGCAAATGTCCTCCCGCAAAGCCAATTGTAAGTGGACCGTCTCTTTCAGCGCCACATCACAAATTCATTTCATCGGCAACCTCGTCTTCATCTCAAGAGATCGGTTTTTCACCGTGTGTCAGGCTTCAGCTCTGGATGAGGTTTGCTCTGTTGCTCTGTTGACTGGATCCGCCGGCTGGCCTGATTGCTGTTTGGTCTCCGAGGCCTGTAGCCACATGTCAGCGGTGCAGCTCACACATCCACTGTTCTGCACCAGCAGCATCTGACAAGATCCCTTTTGTCTCCTTTTCTTTGACTGCTATTCTTTCCTGCTCTTACTATGGGCCAGATTTTTTTTTCTTTTTTTGTTTTGTGTATATTCTCTTGCTACCCATCACCCAACTGTTCCGATGACAGTCGACAGATGGCTGGTTGATGCAGGAAAACGTACATGTTCATGGTTTACCCAAAATGCTGTTCTGTCGCTGAATAAAATGTGAAACGAGGACACGAATGCAAAAAAAGAAAAGAAAAAAGAATTCTGACAGTGAGTGTTGTGAGATTTATTTTTTTTCCTCAACATTACTCCCTGAGTCCGTATTGCCTCATTATTCAGGCTGAGCTCTGAGAGAGACTCCCCACGTCTGCCTGGATCAAACGAGCGATCGGACTCATGACAGAGTTTTCTGCAGCCAGTGTGACAGACACTTTTTTGTTCCACTGGTCCTTTCCACTGAGTCAGCGCCAAAGCAGTGGGAATAATGGACACTTCATTGTATGAGGCTTGATGCATGAATAATGGTCTGTTTGTCTGCTTTCCTGTTCATGTAGTGCACGTGTTTCATAATCAAGCTAGAACAATTACTCTGTGTGTGTTTATGTGTGTGCGTGTGTTTGTGCAGCATGTGTTTGTTAAGTGTGATGCTCTCCTCTTTGATGCTTTGAGTTAGGGGCCCAGGTGCTTGCAGAGTAGTTGCTGCCGGCTGCCTGGATCTTTTTTTTTTTTTTTTTTTTGCTTTGAGGACCATCTATGAGCCAGGCCAGCTGCAGAAGCTGGAGAATGCTTCAGGCGCAAATGTGATGAAAAGTCACTGTGTTGGACATTGCTTTAGGTATAGTGTTACAAAGAACTGGTTTAAGCATTGTGTTGCAGTTTCTAACCCCAAATGTCTTTGACTGGTTTCACAGCAAAAGAGCACTACATCAGTGGCCTTGGGGCACAAACCAGTTTGTTTTTTTGTTAGGAGGAATAGGCAACCGACTTTTAACCCAGAAGGTAAATGGTACATTTACAAAAACAAAACAAAAAGAAACAAAAAAAGCAACATTTTACAACTTCAACCTATGGGGCGATCGTGGCTCAAGAGTTAGGAGTTCGCCTTGTAATCGGAAGGTTGCCGGTTCGAGCCCGGCTTGGACAGTCTCGGTCATTGTGTCCTTGGGCAAGACACTTCACCCGTTGCCTACTGGTGGTGGTCAGAGGGCCCGGTGGCGCCAGTGTCCGGCAGCCTCGCCTCTGTCAGTGCGCCCCAGGGTGGCTGTGGCTACAATGTAGCTTGCCATCACCAGTGTGTGAATGTGTGTGTGAATGGGTGGATGACTGGATATGTAAAGCGCTTTGGGGTCCTTAGGGACTAGAAAAGCGCTATACAAATACAGGCCATTTACCATATAATTCAATAAGTGTGGCTTATACCTGCTTTCTAACTGCAGGCACATCGAGCAGCATCTCGAATAGCTCTGACAGCTACACTCATGCTGGATGCAAAGCCTTCGCTCATCAGAATAGAAAAATCATATCACGAGAACGGACACAATGGAATCTACTGCTCGGGATTGACGCTGCAAAACTACCTTTTTATATTTGTTTGTAATTCATTTATGGATAATGAATGACCATAATGACCCTAACCCTAACCCCTTATGGATAATCTTAGACCCCCTTATGGACTTTTTTTTTTTCTCGATCCTGTAGCCAATCGATCGGTTATAGAGCAGGCAGTCCAACAGTATTGATGTTTGTTCTTAATACAGAGAGTTTCTCTTTTTTTGCTGACAGTATTTATAGTTGCACAAAGGCACACATCGTAGTTAAAGTGATAATAGGCAACTTTTCAACCGTCTGTACCCTCTGTGCTCCTGCTGTAAAAGTTGAATCGCTTTCCAACTTTCCATCAGAAACCATACACAGATATTTTAAACTTGTATGCATTTCTCTCCTGAATTCTTTTTAACTTTATGTGTCTTTGCCTCTTTTTTAAGTTTGGCTAGATAATGTCTCACAATTACTTTGGAATAAAATAAGTTCATCTCGCTTCTGAAAGAATGAGTTAGATGGCATCAAAAATTTAGCAAGTACTAATTTGTCATCCTTTGTCTTTGATTGGCTGTGGTTGCTAATATGTTGTCTCTTGTGTGCTTAGTAGAGAGGACGATTAACAACTAACTGTCGTGCCAGCATGCAAGTTGGAAGAGTATCGATTGTTGTGAATGTTGGACTAACTAAATGCTGTGTAAACACTGGACGTGGGGGTGGTATCCACAGTAACCGCCAAAATCAAGAAGACTTAACACCCTGCCTGGGTTTATTGTTTTTCGTCATGTTGGAAGGGTTAACTTTGCTCTTTTGGCTCGTTCTGGTTGTTGGTTATTGGAACGACAACACAAAGAGGGCATTTATTTCCCATGTGGAGATTAGCACTAATTCACGTGCACGTTAATGTGTTTTTGTTGTAGTTCATATGATTGTAGTGAAACAAAGCAAACTCTTGTAGTAGCTCAGTGGGATGTGGATTTTGAGAGTGCTGTTTCTTTGCGTCGCACTCCATTAATTCAGCCTATCTCGAGCTCCCAGTACAAACATACTCCCTTGCGGTGTAGCCAGTGCAGTGTTATGCGTCTAAGTACACTGACGCCTATAAGCGCCTGATGTTTCAGACTGTATCGGAGCCCAGACAGCCTATCTGATGAACTCTCTTTACAGGATGCAGACACAAAGCGCACTGGGTGAAGCCCAGACACACTCAGGATCCATTACTCTGCCGAGGTTCAATGGAAACTCAGTTAGGAGTCAGTATTAGGGCTGGCAGAGCAGAACACAGTCTGTCTAGTTCTCACAGTGGGCTGATGGGATTTGGCCTGATGCAGCAGCATAAATTCCTAAATAGTGAATGTACAGCTACACTACCAGGTTTCTGGGATTATAAAAAAAGAAATTTAAACAGTCCTTCAGAGACAATTACGTACTGGAAGAGCAGCAGCTTTGCTTTCCCACACAGCGCTCGCCGATCGAAGAATATTTTCACCAGTCTCTATCCCTCCTTGGTTTTATTTTGTTTTTTGGGGGGGCTATTTTAAATGTGCGGAACAACCACCCGGATTGTTGTTGTTGTTGATACATTTTGCTCTGCAGTCAGAAAAAGGATTCTGCAATTTGGCTGAAGTGGAAAAGCTGAGAAAAGAAAAAGGTGCAGGTAGAAGCTGGTTTAACAGTAACGGTAGGAAAAAAACTGTCTCTCATCCAAGACAAAAACATAAAGGATCAAAATGGGTTTAAATGAACATGTAAAGTCTGCAGTTTGAATCCAGACGGGAGACTCTGGTTCATGTTGGCAACATCTCGAAACTTTAGCATCTAATAAAAACCCAACAGGGGGCCGTCATGCCTTCCATCACATAAGAGGTACTTGGTTGATTAAAAATGCAATCCTCTTTTGTCGATGTGAATGTATTTATTATCCTGGCTACTTGTCCGGGACTACAGTTACATTTCTTGGGGGTTGCGCATCAGGTTACGTGCAAGGTTATGGCTTAGGGGTTAAAAGGGGTTTCCAGTTATGTCATAGCTTACAACATGCATTTCCCCACGGAAGTCTAAATCAAGCGTTACACGAGCACGTATTTCTGCATATTTATTTTCTTGCGTTATGAGCCACTGGTTTGAAATATCTGTAATATTTAAAAAGAAAGCCAGAAGAACACAGTGAGTGAAACAAATCTGAAGCACAACTTAGAGAAAGCGCTGGAAAGATATGTGTCAGGTAGTCGATGTGAAACGTGGACCCCCACCTAAACAGATGAAGGGAAGCGTAGATACAAGTTACTGAAGGATTGCCAAGGACAAAGAAGGACGTTTTCTTATAATGGCTGAAGCTGAGGGTGGTAGGAATGAAAAGGAGAAAGCACCATGTCCTGCTTGTATTGCAGGTTGTCATTTGCAGGAGGTTGGCATAAAGGCTTTGTCAGATGTAGACGTTATGAACAGGATTCAGACGTCAGACACTCTTTTACTGTCGTTATGGTGAAGCGGCCCACAATAGGCTGTAAATTACACGTCGCGGCACAGTTTAATACAGTGCCACACAGATGACAGGCAGCATATTTATTTATCAATTCATACTTTCACAGTCTGGCACAATTCTCGCTGACACTAATGTTCTTCTAATACAATATGCTGAGAGGAAAAAAAAAGAGAGTCATTATGTAAGAATGAAATGGATGCCTTTTAGGGGACGCAGTGCATTCTTTCTGAGGCAGTTCTTCTGTACTTTAGTCAAATTCTGGATCATTCTTTTACAGATTAAATGCTCACGCTCCCTGTTCACCTCTGCCTCAGTATGAGAAATGCACGTGCTACGAGTTCATTAAAGCAGCGCTCTGACGGATTGTTTTCCTGCAGTTAGTTCCCTTAGAATCATCCGTGCAGCTTTAGGAGTTTGAACTGTGGTCCGTGGACATTCCCTTCCTGTTTCTGACGGAACATCCCACCAAAAAAAAAAAAGCAAGAGAAAAAAAATCCCCATTTCCCCTCCTTTCTGATTATTTTACTTGCTCTCTGTTCTGCCCAGTACCCTGTCAGCCAATCACAAAGCAGAGGAAGGTGCAAAGTCACTTCCTCTCCAGCTGTGCTGGGGGAGTAAGAGCTTCTAAAACTGGATTTTCATATTCAGAGCTATCCTTAAGGCTTTTTTTCCTCTCCTTTTTTCTGTATTTTGCACCTTGTTGTATTCTTTTCTTCTATTTCACAGGATGGCATTTTCCTCTGTACACTTGTGTATGTGTGCGTGTGTGTGCGTTTGTTATTAAGTAAAAAAAAAAGGTGGGAAAAAGCACAGTGTCCAGGTCATTATCCACTTCACATTGCACAGAGGATTTGGCAACAAAGCTGACTGACTCTACAAAGGGCCGCACGCAGTCACTAATCTGTCATTACGGCTGCTGCATTTTTCCTGAAAAGCTCTTCCTCTACTCCGCTGAAAATATGTACAGTATACACACACACACACGCGCGCGCACACATGCATGGGATTAGTGTGTAAGCCGTCCATAGAGGGCACTGTTAAAAGACTGTTCTCACTCATTACATGAGCAATTGAACCCTTGTCTTCATCTTCCTCTCGAGTATTGGAGCATCAGGGGCTGATGTTATGTAGCGTGCCTGTTGCTGCGTGCAGCCCTCACTGATGTTACAGTATTTAACTTTTCATCCTCTTCCAGCTGCGATGCGGTGGGGATCATAGGGTTAGTGGTTAAAGGAAACACGCGAGCGCTAAGTGCTTGTTTTTGACTCTGGATGATGTTGGTTGACTTCATGATGTGGAAATCTCAAATTAATGTTGCTCACCAGCATATATACACGGCGTAGAGACACATTTGCTCGTCATAAGTGACACTCAATCCAACTCTTCTGTAAAGACAAAGTAGGGCAACATCAAACACAGCAAACAGTGGAAAGCTCTTTACTTTGTCTCTTAATCTTCTTTGGCTAAAAAAAAAAAAAAAGCCTGTGAATTGTGGGCTTAGGGGCCGTCTTTGACAAACTATTGAACGTTTCTCTAAGGGCACTCTGAGCCAGAGAATGCTGTTGTGTTTTGGGTCCTAAATGGAAGTCCAAAAAAGCATCTATGAAGCGGGTTTATAGCGGTGGAAGATGATTGCATCACGGATGTCTGAACATTAATGATAATCTGTAAAATGCTTAACTTCCTATTTATGGTGGTTCTGCTGCATTAGTTGGCAGAACAGCTTGAGTCAATCCTCCGAGCTCGTTTCATTAATTCATTGATGCTCCAACTTGTAAATGAGGAGCCACAAAGCATCTGCTATCGCCGTGCTTAGAAGTGGCTGCGTGAATGTGTCGATATAAGCGCAGCGTGCGAACTCGTCGGCTGACTCGAAGGCAAGTGGAGCATCCTCTCCTCGTCCTCCTCGCGCTCGCTTCCTTCGCGCTTGCTGTTATGGGCGGCCCATATGCTTCCTCTCTCGCTCCTGCCCGTCAAACTCGGCAGGGTGATTCAGTTTTCTCTTCTTCTTTCTCCGCTTTTAGATCTCATCTGATGCCAAGGCTGAAGGAGTCCCGCTCCCATGAATCACTGCTCAGCCCCAGCAGCGCTGTGGAAGCCCTGGACCTAAGTATGGAGGACGAGGTTATCATCAAGCCCGTTCACAGCAGCATCCTCGGGCAAGACTACTGCTTTGAGGTGAGAGGATGTCGGGGGGACGGGGGGGCTATATGCATCCACACACAGCCTATATGCTGCTTTGCTTGTGAAATAAAATAATTCAATAGTTAATGTACTTACTACAACTACACACATAGCTGACAGTCATCAACTGTATCTGAATTTGACATCCAGATGCTGGCAGCCATCAAAGCTGAGCTTACAGGAAAAGTCAGTTTTTGGATTTACAGTTTGTTCTGCAGCTTTTCTGCATGCGCAGCAGAATCCCAGAATAAGCTAACAGCTGAAATATTCATTAATTTTAATGAGCCTGCCTTTATTTGTAGTTCGAGTGAAGTAACGACTCTGTGTTGTTTTCCCAGTTACCACAACACGCTATTTTGGGTTTGCTATAACCCTTAACTGGCTTTTTCTCAACTCAAAGTAGGACTTTTTTTTTGCTGAGTATTTCCTTAATCTGCCCCTCGCCCCCAAGATTTTAGTTTCAGATCACATAAGAAAAACTAAAGCTAGAAAGAAGAATCTGGAACTGCTTGGTACATTTTTTTAATATTATTCTAGCAACAACACTAGCTGAAGCTCCTGGGCATTCAGTGCCATCTGTCATATCTACACAATAATAATACTCAAAAGCTGAGAAAAAGCTAATTAAAACTAATGGTCACAACAAATCTTTAGTATTGCTATTTATCCAGGAGCCCCCCTGTGCCATAGTTTACTAATTCACAAATTTTAATCATTAGTTTGGGAAATAGAGTCCGTAGGACAATATTAGCTATTTGCAAATATATTGGTGTCATCATTTGGCAACCCGTCTTTGAAACGCCACAAACGCAACAAGCAGTTGATTCCAGCAGAATCGAGCAGAGCGTGAACAAGTAAGACAAAATAAAATGACATTATTTTTAAACTGCATTCCCATATTATCTTGAGAAAGACTCATAAGTAACTAAAGATAACAAATGTAATGGAAATCTGTTCATGATTCATAATATCAGCCGATATATTGGAGTTCTAAGTCCCCAAATATTGGTGTTGGTATCTGTCTTAAAAAGCCTATATCATTCAGCCTCTAGCAGGAATATTTTTGGAACCAGCGAGTCCTCTAATCCCCTGTCTTTGCTGTAAATCTCCTTCTTTATGAGCTGCTGATGACCAGTCGCAATCAAAAGTCATGATAGAGCCAACTTCTCTTTATTGTGGAACACACAATGTTGTGATTAACTCTTGATGACTTTTCTCTAGTTACAGAAAATCAATGGAAGTACAGTGGGCAGTTTCTTTAATTACTACATGAAATTTGATGTCTTGTAATTATTGTTGTTGGAGCAGAGAAATTCAAAACAAATTATGACAGACTTTGTCTTTAATCACTGCATTAAGGGCTGAATTGTCAAGAAGGGAGCTTCTTGGAGGGAAGCGACCCAATACTATCCTAAACTTTCTGCCCTGTGCTCTGTTCACCATTCATCCTGCTGTGCTTATTTTAAACCATCCAGTTTCAAAAACAGCTCTCACATAAGGAGACTGAAGATGCTCCTACCATTCTTTTGCTGTCTGTGGTATTTATGAGCAAAGTTTTAGTGAAACCTTCACTGTTCTATTTTTTTTCTGACAGTATCACCAAAGCATTTTAAATTTTCCCTTCTCTCTGTGGTAGGTCACTACCTCCACAGGAAGCAAATGTTTCTCATGCCGTTCAGCAGCCGAAAGAGACAAATGGATGGAGAATCTGAGGAGGGCTGTACAACCAAACAAGGTGAGTATGAAAAAACACACAGTGGGTGTGAAGTATTCAGTGGTAATATGTTCATACACAAGTGTCTCAATTCCAAACACTTTGAAACAGTGATGAGGACAGAGCCATACAGAGTTTACACTGTGTTGCAACTCACGCAGCAAGAATCCGATGTGTGCACGTCAGGTTTGATGAAGAAGGCATACAGGCAACATGTAAAGAGCTTTTTATGTTTCAGTACCATCTGGGATCCTGACAAACAGCTGTGACAAGGGGAAGGTGCCAAACATTTTAAGCCAGGGAAATAGTCCTGCTCACTCAGCCTCTTCACTCTTTCATCCGTCATTATTTAGCAAATTACTCATTAATTAGATGTGGAGAAGTGGCGGCGTTGGGGGTGTGGAGGGGTTCTTAAATAGCTCTGGAATGTTCCTTGTCTTAGCCCTTTTGATATGTGTGTTTTGAGTGGATGAAATGCATTTTTTTAGCAAATGTTTTTAAAAATTAAACTTTATTTCGTAATTTTTCTCTAAAGCACTTTAAATATATCTACTACCACTAATCCACCACTACTATGATATTACCTATACCAGGTTAGACAGTCAAGAAAACTATGGCGTTTTTAAGATCATACATCTCGGTGAAAAAGCAGTTTCAGTTTTGGTTACATAAAGGCTACTGCACACAGTTTGCACTCGGATCTTTCTGCCAGAATGGCTTCCTAATGATCACAGTCACTAAGGAAGGCAGTGGCTGGAGACTGCAGCAGGAGCACAATTATAGTGACTGTGAACAAGGAACTTGAGATTGAGCTGCCTTTGAAAGGTTGAGACCAGGTTTGTGACCGCTTGCAGCCAGTTGCCATCTTCAAAGCAACTTTGAGGCACCAAGATGGTGACGAAAACGCAATAAAAAAGACAGTCTGCAATCAGTTTGCAATTAAATTGGGTCAAGTTTGCAATTAGTCTGTAATTCGGTGCGCACTCTTTATGATAATGAGGTGATTAACTGAGATAAACAAGGTGAAAACTGGAAATCCTTTGTCGTCTACAAACAGAGAAATTCCCATTAGCTACTTACATTCAGAATACTGCCAAAGCCTCATAGATTTGAAGAGTAAAATTGCGAGTGAAAGTTGGTTGTCCAGAGGTTGAGGGCGTTGCACACTCAGCCTAAGGTCAACCACTTGCAATCAGTTGTAGAAAGCAAAAACATTCAGTGCACTCACTGGGCAAACACCAATTGTGTGATTGTTTTCTTTCTAAACCTAAGTATTTTTATCAAGGCTAACCGAACTGCAGTTGAAGAATGAAAACGCTTTTAAAGAGCAAACAGCAGCATATTTAATTACCCTTTTAATTTCCTGCTTGGTTACATCAAATGGTAGAACTGTGCTTTAATTATCATGTGCGCAGTGACTCAGCACATGAATCACGCAAGTCAAGATATTTGCCGTCTGTTGGAGAGATTAATAAGGAAGTTAAGTGCTCATCATTTGGAGGGTTTATTCTCTAGATTTGTGGGGGACGGACCTGGAAAGGAACACAAGTGCGATCCCTTGACATTCCTTGAAGGTTTATGTAAGACTGTGACATAACCAGGCAATATGTAGAAGAGCACGATGATATTTTGATAGAGACATATGTATGTTTTTCAGTTACAAATAGAAGCAAGTTAAAAAGCCTTGGGGAGGAAAAAAAAAAGGCCCGTCTTTTCTTTGTAGGTGTCTGTAACTCAGCTTAGTGCCTCAAATTTCAGCTCCCCGTTTCATGTAGCTGCACTTAAATGAATGGCGGAGACATCAAAAATAAGATGAAGAGCAACAGAAACACGAAGCGTAAACGAAATTTAACTGCACCATTAAAAAAAATGTGAAACGTATTCAGATACCGGTGAGTTCTGAGCACTCCAGAGATCTAAAGTAGTTCTCGTGATTGTAAGACGCTCTGCCACTTCTTTTTCTTTTTTTTTCCTCTTTTTTTAAAAATAATGTAATTCTTATCTCCTCTCTTCTTTTTGGGAGGTAGTTTTCAAAGGCAGTGTGAATAATGGGCCAAAAATATGCCCGCTCTTGGCAAAATCAATTGATGACATAAGAATGGGTTAGCACTCTGTGAAATAATGTAGGATATTTCTTAGCTCTTTAATGATCGGGAATGGAAGGGAGAAAGGGAAGTTTTTAAATTGCTTCAGTGAAATGTTTGAAATACTGCCGAGGTTGTTTTTGACTCTTGAAGCGGTGAGACTTCCCTGTCGGGGTCTGATCTCGAATTTTATCAGTTTGCTTTTCCAACTATGTGGTTTGTTTAGTGGATTTGTTCACTGCCTTTTTTTATTCAGTAAATTATGTTTATCATGTTGCTTTTAAAAATTTGATCAAACTACTTCCTGTCATCTTCCGTCTCCAGGACAACAGCCGACGGGTCGAGAACATGCTGAGGCTGTGGATCATCGAAGCCAAGGATCTGCCGGCCAAAAAGAAATACTACTGTGAGCTCTGCCTTGACGACTCGCTCTACGCCCGCACCACCTGCAAGCTCAAGACCGACAACGTCTTCTGGGGAGAGCACTTTGAGTTCAGCAACCTTCCCGCCGTCAAGACCATCACAGCCCACCTCTACAAAGACACAGACAAGAAGAAAAAGAAAGACAAAAACAACTACATCGGACTCATCAACATCCCCGTCGCAGCTGTCACCGGGCGACAGTTTGTGGAGAAATGGTATCCCGTCAGCACCCCGAACCCGCCCAAGGGCAAGACGTCTGGTCCCATGATTAGAATTAAGGCACGCTATCAGAGCATGAACATCCTTCCCATGGAGATGTACAAAGAATTTGCAGAGTACACTACCAATAACTACATGCTACTGTGCTCTGTGCTCGAGCCTGGGATTAGCGTCAAGAACAAGGAGGAGATGGCGTGCGCGCTGGTTCACATTCTGCAGAGCACTGGCAAGGCCAAGGTTGGTAGCAAAGATCCTTTATTTCAGATGTTTCCACGTACCTTGCCATGAGGTAATGACAAGACATTATGAAAGCTCACAGGGGTTAACTGTTCCTCCGCTGCCTGCTCATCTTGTGAACTGTTGACCCTCTCCTCTGCTGTAATGCAGAGCAGACAAAGACCAGACAGACAAGTGATTTCCTCTCGCTGCACCAGCCTGTATTACAGTTTTAACTCAAGCTAATCCCTCGCACATATCCCCCCGCAGCGCTCCGCAGCATACCGATGCAGGACCGAGCACTGCTTGTCTGTAGCACTCCAAGCACAGGGATAGATTAGCTCACCACAGTGGTAGCTAAGCCTCCCATGACAGCAGGTCGTTGGGACTCAAATAATCTTCCATCCGTCTAAAATAGCTGCCTTTGACTTTTCTTTGACGGCACAATATTTGTGTTTTCCGTGGGTAAAACATGATGCTATTTTGACCTTACATACTGTAGCTATGAAAAAAGTGGAAATTTGTGTCAAAATCAAGTTTTATGAGCACATATTGTTCTGATACAGTATGTGGAGAAAAGCAGTAGGTTGTAGGTTTTGCTCAAACATTTGTGAAATAATGGGTCCTTCGTTGTGCGTGGTGCTGTAGTAAAACGCTACCGTCTGGTAACAGCACAGCTAAATATTCCATGATTAACTAGTAGTGGGATTTATGCTATATGGAATTGTTTGGGAACCACAGCGAAGTGACAGATCACGTAAAATGACAGAGCCTGGTTGTCAAGTGCTGAGGTGCATACTAGATAAGGCCCTGATGCTTTCAAAGCTCATTAACATTAGCACAAAAACTGTGTGCTGGGAGCTTTCGGCCCTTCTCCCTCCTCTAACCCCTCAGGTGGAGCAGATGGCCGCCTCTCCCCTGAGCCTGGTTTTACTGGAGGTTTCTTCCTGTTAAAAGGGGTGTTTTTCTTTGCCACTGTTGCCAAGTGCATGATCGTAGGGGGTCATCTGATAGTTGGGGATTTCTCTCTGTTATTGTTTATATATAAAGTACCATGAGGTGAATGGTAAATGGCCTGTATTTGTATAGCGCTTTACTTAGTCCCTAACTAAGTAACTGGTGATAGCAAGCTACATTGTAGCCACCCTGGGGCGCAATGATGGAGGCGAGGCTGCCGGACACTGGTGCCACCGGGCCCTCTGACCACCACCAGTAGGCAACGGGTGAAGTGTCTTGCCCAAGGACACAACGACCGAGACTGTCCGAGCCGGCGTTCGAACCGGCGACCTTCCGATTACATGACGTACTGCCAACTCTTGAGCCACGATATTGTTGTTTTGATTTCACACTATATGAAATGAACTGAATTGAATTGAAGTTGTGTCTTTCAAAGGCTCCCGTAGGTGCGCTATGTATCAATGTCTATCACATCAGCATCACTTCGTCTTTTCTTCCTCGTCAGTTTCCAGCCACAGTTTCTGTTTCTGTTTAGTTTGCTTGTCAGTTTCTCATCAGCAAAGCTTTGGACTTTCTTTGACTTTATCCCGGCTCAGTGGGGCGATGAACGATTAGCGCTTAAGAAGTGATGTCAGTACACAATGTACTGCCACTGTGCTGGTTTTAGGCTCAGCACTGATAGCTGCTGATTGATGGGTGGGGGTGAGGCCGCCCCTAGTCCCCGCAGAGATGCCTACTTCCTTAATTACTTTCAATTAATCCCAGACTTCTGAGGAAAACACTGGTACTCTTAGTTCTTTCTCACCTCCTCCCCGGTCTTACTTCCCTGCTGCTAGATGCACATATGCTGGAGCTGGCAGCAAGAAGTGCTACTCCCAAATGCTCATCTTAAAAGAGAGACACAGATAATTTCCCGAATACATCTGTGTTTCAAGAAAAGTCCTTTTAAATGTAGCCTTGCATGCTACATACTGACGCCTTTAGAAGAAGAGGCAAAGAACAGTCTGCGGTTTGATGCGAGCACAGACTTAATGATAGCTGCTCTTAAAATGCGGAGTGTTTGTTGTGTTAACTACTGCAGCTTCTTTCTTTCTGTCAAGGCTTCAAGACATTGTAAAGTGGTCTGACATTTTTAGGCGGCTTACTCACAAAAGTCTGTTGGGTTTTTTTTTCCCTTTAGCCTTGATAAATCAGAGATGGAGCAGTCACATCTCGCCAAACAGCACCCTGTATTTCCAACAAATCACTTATTCTAAAATACTTTTAAGCCTAATGACGATGTTCTGTGCTGCTGAACACATGCTTTAAATGGAGACGTTTCTGCGTGCGTTGTAGAGTTTGTTCAATTTGGCGATTAAGTGTTTTTCATGTCTTGCCAACTTACTTACAGTCTTCCTGAGAATTGGTGAGATATATTTAGGAATCGAGCAATTTATTTGTGCTGAGATAGACTCTGGGAAATCATGTAGGCTCGGCTTTCTGCAATTGTTTAATAAAGCCTTTGGTTATTTACTTCCCTCGGTATTATTGTGTAGTCTTCTAACTAGCCAAGCTCAAGTCAAATCCATGAGTCATTTTTCTCTAATTCAGTCTGCACCAGACTGGATTTTGGCAGCGTGGAAAAATGGAGACGATGCATTGCCGTAGCATTGGACGCTGACAAAAAAACACAGCACCCAGTGGAGTTGAAGTGGAGGTGAAAGTCTCTTTGTGGTCCTGCTGATGTGTGTTGTCTTTAATCTCCCATGCACAGGTCAAAACCAGCTTCTAAGTGGACCTGGAGTTGTTAGATGCAGATTTCAGGCTGCCGCAGTCATCAGTATGCAACACTCCTCGACTTCTGTTTCTTCTTGTGACATTTTATCGCCCATCACCAACTAATTAAGCCCTGCATATTCTGCTCTGTTGCACTCCTTTTCTCTTGCCCCCCCTCCCACTTCCATCTTTGTCTCCCTTCATCTCTCTTTCATGCTTCGTAGCATCTCGAGGCCAAAGGTCTCTGGAGAGATGTCATTACTGATGCTGTATTGATGTCTCGATGCATCGGTGAGCATAGGCACACCCTGCTTATAAGAGATTATGCACACACCGTTGTGTGATCACAAGAATTTAGCAGGCAGTTTATTCACTGTGTTCATGACCATTATGCCCAGGTCAGACTACATACATTTATTCGCACTTCAAAATAATGCTTACTTATCTTATATTGAGCCTCGTTGTAACCGATTGTCCTAAAGAAGCTGTCTTAAGGGGAAGGGAGCTAAAAAGTTCCCTTCCCCTTAAGACCATCCTCACTTTCCAGCTTTGTTCTGATTGGCTGACCCTTCACAAATAGAAAGCTTGAGTCACAGATGGGTAGGGGGACAGCGTTCACAGTTAGAGCTGTGTGCCTAAGATGACCATGTTAGGGCTATCCCTCCAAAATGCCAAATGTAGAAAAACTGCTTGAAATTTAGCATTTAAAAGTCATATTCTTTTCACTGCAATTCGGGGATTAGTATAATAATTGTGTGAGAAATCCAGTTCTCAGTCTGCAGGTTTTTGGTGCTGTTAGGGCTCGACATTGGGTCCATTCTTACCCTGTGGGAAATGGTGTTTTGTCTGTACACCCAAGCAACACCATTTGAAGTTCCCCAATGACAATAACAAGCCATCTGCTGTATTGGAATTGCCCGGAGAAGTTCACCTTCCCTTTTTTTAAAAAAAAGAAAATGTGGAAATATCCACTGCTGGCATTATTGATCACGTCCTCTTGATACTTCGGCCCTCGGGAAGATTATGTTCTAATTTTGTTGCCGCTCATCTTAGCTGGCTGTGCGAAGCGGCGATAAGGATTATTCATTTTTATGATAACTGGCCAGAGGGCGGGGGCGTTCCAGTTATTATGCCGTAGCGTTTTATGTCACAGCTCCTCGAGGTAAACTAACGGTCCTGCTTAAGAGGGAGAAATATGTGGGCTCTCCTCTGTGCATTCTGTTAGTAAATTGGTAAGTCAGCCCACAGCACAGCCTCACTTGTGTTAAGCGTTTTATTAATGTATTTTGCACTGTCATCAGCAGGTAGCGATGCTCATTGCGCAGCTGTGGCACACAGGCACAGTCGGCTTGCGCAAACACAATATAGTGTGACAAATGATTTACCAACATAACATAAAGGGCTCGGGTAGTTTTTGTATTCCTTTGGGCTTTTTCATTGTGGCTCGGAATGAATCGGTTGTCCCTTGATGGGGCCGGTGAGCATTCAGAACATGATGGCGGCTTGTCAGTGGATACCCTCCCCATTAACAGGAATAATGTGATTAGTGTATAATACACACAAGAGGGCACACTGAGGACAATCTCCTAATGCTATAGTGTGCTGGCCCCTTCAGCACACTGGAAATAACTGTAAAGCACGTCAGTGTCCTTGCTCCTCTCAGCGTCTCTTGTGTATTTGCGATATAGATGCGGCACATCATACCGTTTGACTTTATAATCATTCCGCCATGATTTTTATTGACCTTCCCCTGACAGCGTGGGGTGACACAAGCGGTGAAAGCATTTGAGCAGCATTTTCTCCAACAGGAGGAGAAAACTAAATAAGGGAGATGAAGCCGGAGCATACAGAGTTGTTTTGTTTCACCTTGTAGCAACACTGTTTTTGACTGTGGAGCCAGACAGCAGCAGGGAGGGAAAACATTCAGCTCTACAGCGATGCTCGGCACACATTGATCTTGGAAGTCTTTTGACATATCTGCTCGCACTAAAAATATCTGCAGTCTCACTCTCTTCTGCTCTCTCTGCTCTCGCTGGCTGTTTTTTTTTTTTTTTTTTTTTTTTTTTAATTGTTAATTTCCTTGCTTTTACTTGCATAGCATGCATGCATGCATGTGCAGCGAAAGGCATACCAATAAACAGCACGAACACGGTGCTGAAACAGGAAAAAATATGAAATTTTGAAATGTAATATATATGCAAGTTCTGTTTGATGTTGCCCAGCTTTAGCAACATGCTGAGCCTCACTCAAAGTGAGCTTCAGTTCGACTAGCTAGGCCATCTCAATTTTGTGTCACCTTTGATCTTCGAGTTCCCTGTCCCCTCAGCGAAAGTGCCTCCATTTGCTGCACTTGCAGGGAAGAAAGTCGATGGTCATGAAGCTAAAAAATAAATAAGAATGTGGTTCAGTCTCTTTTGACATAGAAAGATGTGACTCTAGTTTTGGTGGTTGCTCCAGACTTAAATACTTCAACATGTAATGGAGGGATTTCTAACATGGGTGTTCATCCTCCAACATGTATTAATCTTCTGAAGAAATTTTCATTTTGGGATTAATAAGATATAGATTGTACAAAGGTCACGATTTAATTGAATTAAATTAGAATCTAATGCTAATTACCAAATGTTTTTATGCTAATGCAATAATCATGGTCACTGTGATACTTGGCAAACATCAGCATTCTTGTACATCAGTGTGAATATTAGCATACCGAGAGTTGGCTCAAAGCGCTGCTGCACCGGGTGCATTTTCACAGACACTCTAACAAGATGTTGACTTTTAATTTTGCCTTTAAACAAACCTTCAGTGAGTTAATATTAATCTTAGTGGGGTATGTGTTCTGTGTTGTTTACACCAAAAAATATAAAAAAAACACCCGCAGTAGAAACAGGCAGGAATGACTCATCAACATCTAATGACTTAATATGAGCCTTGTGATCAAGGTCTACCTCCTTTGTGGGTATAACGCTTTAGGACCACACGATGCATCCCTGCAGAAATAAAAACAGGGGTTAGATCCAGAGCTGTTCTGTTAACATGTTTCTGCAGCTGATGACATTAGCTGTAAAAACCTGGTCAAATCTATCATCGTAATGATTATCTGCACCAGCAGCTAAATCAGGAGGGTTGCAGGCTTTCCGAGTTTTGTGTGCAATGACAAACGTCTGTGCCTACGGGAGGAACCGCTTCCATTTCCGTCCAGCCTCTGGTCCTCTCTGTCAACCCAATGTGACCCTCACAGGAAAAGCTGCAGGGCTACAGTGCTGTAATACTATCCACCAGAGCCCACAGGGGGGAAAGACCAGAGAGGGCAGCAAGTGATGGAAAGATGAGATGGCTCATTGGTCAAAATGTTAATGTTGATGATTTTTGCACCCAAATGTATTGTTTTATTGTTTTTAACCTAATGTTTAGCTACCACCTTGTAGTGTGGGGGACATTACTCCTTACTTTTCTGAATAGTAATGCAGTACGCAACTTAATTACTCACCAAACAAAGTAATTGATTACACCACTCGTTCCATTACTTTCTTGTTACGCCATCAAATGACCTAAAATGCACAGTCTCATAATTACCATTTAACAATATAAACCTTAGACCACACTCCAATACAAATCCCTATCCTAATGAGGACCAACTGCATCTTTCTTGTGGTCTTTAGGTGTGAACACAAAGCACAGATGAAAACAACCAAAAGAGGCTTCAAAGTTATCGCCATAGTGCTCGTCACTGCCTTGATGCCTTGCTGAGTTACATTACTGTTACTGAAAAATAGAATGTGATTACATCAATTATGTTACTTTGTAACGTGTTACAACCAATGCTGCTGTCTTGTAGTTTACATACTGGTACAGTATTGGTATAGCAATAGTTAAAGTTTTTCTTCTCCCTGCTCTCACCTTCAACCGTTCATGGTAGATGCCCCTCCCTGAGCCTGGTTTCTTCCTGTCAAAAGGGAGTTTTTCCTTCTCTTTGTTGCCAAGCGGCTGTTCATAGGTGGTGGAGGGGAGGCAGTTGTTTTGATTTAGGGCTACATGAATAAGAGTGAAATGAATTGAACCACCAACAAGTAACTTCTATGTTATGTGATTTCCAATAAGTCCGAGTAGCTCCTCAGTCTGTGAATCTAGCTCTGCTAAATATTGTTTTTAGTCACGGGAGAGGGAGACAAATGAATAAACAAAAAGCATTTATGCCGAATTGAAACCTTCATCCATGCTCTGTTGGACATCGGTGGAATCAAATTCGAAGCACCGTGAAAGAAAAGAATAAGCACTGCTATGAATTAATTTCAGTAGTTTGAATTCTGTCACGTACATTTTCTACACCCAACACAGCGCAGTGTGCATTTATTCTAGCCACTGAATGTGAGGTAAATTGATCTGTCAGTATGAGAGACACATATAGACAGTTTTAAAGGGAAAGAGTTCAGAAGAGCATGTCGTTACCGAACATCTTTTTTTCCTCTTTTTCTCTTCTCCTGCCCCATTACTTCCTTTTAAGGTATTTTATTGCTCTCACTGTTGGATGTCTTCTTTATATTGCCATAGAAACACAAAAAAATCTCTGAGCCAGTGCAAAACATAAACATGACCCCTTTTTTGTGTGCTTCTCCTCTCTCCCTCTTTTCAAGTCTCAGTGTTTGCCTTGCAAAGCACAGCAGTTGGAAAGTGTGCCATTTAAAATATCAGTGCTTCTTGTTGTCTTTGTCATTGTCAGAGGCTCTTGCAGTGAGAGCCCTGATTGTTATCGTGCAGATTATCACGTCTCTTCGGGCCTCAAAGGCCGTGTGTTTGGATTTCAGCTCCAAAGCACATGCAGACACTTGCAGAGGAACATCACTGAATATAGATGTGACACCGCTTTAATGGCAAAGTAAACCAATACGTAGGGAACTTCAACTTTCTCAACAGGAGTTTGTTCCCTACTATTTATTAGATCTAATGAGCCTTGCTGCACTGCCTAGCCTCCCTCTGACCCTATAGTAATATCACCCTCCTTTCTCTGCGCTCGGTGTGTTGGGCTTTTTTGAAGCATGGCCTTCTTGATGAGATGTGGCAGTGATATAGGGAGCGTTCTAGTTCTCCTTATTAGCACTGAAGCGGAGGGAAGGGGCGGGGGCATAGGCAGCAGGATTGAGGGCGTCAGAGAAAAGGCTGGAGGGAAAAGGAAGGCACTCCAGACACTTTTTAGGACACGATTGCTCAGACCATTTAGATGCTAGTGGTTATGTATTACACTAAATTATGGTCTGCGTATAATAACTCAGCGCTGTTCTGTTTGAATTTAAAGTCCGCGCAGTCATTTGTTTTTACAATATGCAGGTATTGTAGAAATACCACTAGACAAGACTTAAAAAGTCAATCCACTGAACACCTTTTCGCACTGACCTTCATAGTCCACAGAGGATAAATCTCGGTGACTTTCACAATACCCTTGTTTATCCTCTTGTGCCACCCAGTGGTTAGTTTTTGTTGTCCATTTTTCAGAAAATACTTGCAAAATTATTTCATTTCCCATCATCCTCTTCTGCACTAGTTTTCATACCCCCGTTCTTCGACTGTCTTTTATTAGTTTCTTCGGTTGAGTTGATTTGTTTTTGGTTAATAATAAAATACAAATATGTGACTACGTACACCCGATGGCCACTTTATTAGATACACCTTGCTAGTACCTTTAGCCTTCAGAGCTCCCTTAATTTTTCATAATGTAGATTCAAAAAGGCTGATATTCCTCAGAGACTTTGGTCCTTATGGATAAAATGGCATGATTACACTCTGCAGATTGGTCAGCTACACAGTCATTATGGAAATCTACTCTTCTACCCCATCCCAAAGGTGCCTTATTGGATTGAGATCTGGTGGCTGTGAAGGTCAGTGAACTCAAAATAATGTTCAGAAAACAAGCTTGAGATGATCTGAGCTTTGTGACATGGTACGTTTCTTGCTTGAAGCAACCATCAGAAGTACACTGGGATCAAATCGATAGACATGGCTGGAAACAATACTTGCTTGTTTTCATGTTGCTTACACCGATTTTGAACCTACCATCCAAACGTCACAGCAGAAACTGAGACTCATCAGATGAGTTCATGTTTTGGTTTTTTCTTTCTTTTTTCAGTGGCACTTGGTATGGTCTTCTGCTGCTGTAGCCCACTTGCTTGTGAGTGTTGTGCATTCAGAGATGCTCTTCTGCAAACTTTGGTTGTAATTGTATAACTTGTTGCGTGCAAAGCAGTCTGGCCATTCTCCTCTGACCTCCGCCATCAGCAATGCTTTTCTCCCAGAGAACTTTTTCAGACCATACTCTGTAAATCCTAGAGATGATTGCGGATAGTAGGATTAAGCATAATCCCTTTAAATCTGCATTTTCTGCAATACTTGGACCAGCCCATCTGCCACCAACAACCATGCTGCCTTCAAAGTCACTTAAATTATCTTTCTTCTATGTTCTGGTACTCAGTTTGAACTTCAGAAGGTCTACATACCAAAGTGAAAAAAAGAGAATAAATAAAGCATGTGGCCCGATGTGCCTCTATATTCACCCTCTGGTGTTTGAAAGTGTTAACATTAAGCTACACAAGGCCTGAATTGGCACTTATAATGATCACTCAAAGCACTCAGTGGCCACATTCACACAGTGCACTTGATCAGTCCCTCATCCACACACATAAGCCCTCTGAGGCTCAGGGAGAACATGCAAACTCCATACAGCAAGGTTCAAACCCAGAACCTTCTTGCTGTGAGGCCACAGTGCCAACCATTAGACCACCGTGCCACCAGCTTCAAATATTTCTTTCATTGGCGTTGTGATCTTGCTCGTATTAGCATATAAAAGAAGAGACAAATTGCCACCTTCCTGTTTTGTGTTTCCAGCAAAAAGCCTGTGACTCTAAAATAAACTAGACAACTTTGAAATAAAAATAACCAAAGGAGTGGGCAGAGCACTGATATTTTTAATAGCACAGTCAAATGAGAACCAGGTTACCAGTCACCACATGAAAGATTATAAACCACACCAAGGAGCTTGGTCAAAATAATGTATGCAGTGTGTACCTCATGCCCATGTTAACAAATTATAGACTTGCTCACCTCAAACTGGAAGTCATGGGCTCTGTCTTCTTTGTATTAGAGGGGATTGCATCTAATTTGTGTTTCAAACTACCAGCAGAAATGACTGTTGTTCATTTTGCCCGTCTTGATGTCTTTCTGTTTGCTTTTCCCCATCTCTCTCCTCCTCCTCCCCTTCATCTGACCGTCCTCTCTAATAACACTGGGATTGGCCTCACTTCAGTAGCCATACTAGGCACAAAAAGCAGAGAAAATGAAGCAGCTGAGTTAAGGGAGAGACACACCTCAGGTCTAATTACGTGCTGGGTGTCCATTCACAACAGCCATCAGCTTTCTTTAGTTATTTATGTGGTGTGTGCTGTTCTGCCTTATTTAGTAACAGATTTAAAAGAAAAAAAGAAGCTTCACAATCCAGTACATTCTTGACAAAATAGCTTTGTAATAAACAACAGATACACTTAACTTGTAATTGGCATAGATGAGAGGCCTCTATCAAAGAACGTCATCCAAATAAGGGTGATTTACAGTCCCCATAGAGCCCCAATCCTCTTTGGAAGTTGCTATGGTGGTTTTCCAAATAGATTTAATGCGTCTTTTTAATCATGAGAAGAAGTAAACTCCACTCGGATAGGTTTGAGCTTTGCACGTCTGAAAACTTTCAAGGACTTCCCAAAACTTAAAGTTACAAAAGTTCTGTGAGGTTTCACAGGGGAGCCAACAACCTTTTTTAAGTGCAGTCACATATTCTCGCTGGCACTGAGATCTGGACTCTATTTTACCCACTGGAGTGCATTGTTACGAGTCACATTAGAGTAGCTGGTATTGCTTTCACTTTCTCATCAATGAGCTAACAGGTCAAGGTCAAGGTTCTTTATTTGTCACATGCATAGTTATACAAGTATAACACACAGTGAAATGTAGCCTGACACGCTCCTCGACATGTGCAAAAAATATATATATACGTGTATATATATATATATATACGTGTGTATATATATATACACATATATATACGTGTATATATATATACGTATATACGTGTATATATATACACGTATATATATATATATACGTATATACGTATACACGTATACGTACATACGTATATACACGTATACGTACATACGTATATACACGTATACGTGTATATATATATATATATATATATATACACGTGTATATATGTATATATATATATATACACGTGTATATATGTATATATATATATATATATATATATATATATATATATACATATATACGTATACACGTATACGTATATACGTATATATATACGTGTATATATATATATATATATATATATATATATATATATATATATATATATATATATATATATATATATATATATATATACACACGTGTATATATATATATATATATATATACGTGTATGTATATATATATATATATATATATATATATATATATATATATATATATATATATATATATATATATATATTAGGGGTGCAACAATACACAAAATTCACGGTTCGGTTCGGTACTTTGGTGTCACGGTTCGATATTTTTTCGATACAAAAAAAATGTTCATGCCTTTTTAATTTGTCATTTATTAAATTTTCACGGCACATTCCGCACCACATCTCTGTGCGTTCATCATTTGTTTGAAGCCAGCTCACCTCCTGCAACTACTTTTCCGAGAATACGTGCTTCTTTTGTGGTTCGGACTCCTTCTGACATTTCTTTGGAGGTGGAGGAACATCACAGTAATTGCTTAAAGGAGCTTCTTCGACATCTTTAAGAGTTCTAAACAAATGTCTGTCCTCCTCCTGAAAATCTTATGTATGCAAACACGCGTTGCAACTTCTTATCTTGTGCCCGTTTTTTATTTTGACAGCGAATGCGCACCTGCGGACCACTTATGTGCAGCCCTGGTTATTTCGCTTGTCATATTGCAGCCACAGAAATTCTTTTGTCCATGAAACCATAAAGCTGCACTTTCTTTTTGCCTTATAGTCTGATTTGTCATAACTTTTCCGTTTTGTGGTAAGTTTTTCTTTGGCTGTCACTTCTTCACCCTGACCTGTCTTATTTGGCTCAGCAGAACTAAAATATTGTGGCGAGCTCAGACAAGGAGGAGACGGAGGTATCGTTTGGTCTTGCTTCCCGTGAGCTAGCCAGGGAGCACAGCCGTTTATTGACATCTGCAGAAGAACACTGCCGCTAGCTAACTGCTCAGCGCGGCAACAGCACAGCAACAACAACAACAACAACACCACACAGGGCGCCCTCTGACCCGGGAAGGACACACCATCGCAGCGAGAGGGCGTCACCCGTCACTATGGCAACATAAACAAAACATAACTGTACAAACAGAACCCCGAACAGCCCTGACCCGCTACATAGCCCCCACCTAAGGGGTCAGTCGTCCCCGACGATCCCATTACCCCACACAAAGTCCTGCAAATGTCCAGGTGCCTTCTTTTGGCGCACCGGCCGGTCACGACCGGCGGGGTAAAAGTCACTCGGGTCAGAACATGGGGTGCCACCATCATCCCGCTTCTGACACCAATGTGGCGAGCTCAGACAAGGAGGAGACTGAGGTATCGTTTGGTCTTGCTTCCCGTGAGCTAGCCAGGGAGCACAGCCGTTTATTGACATCTGCAGAAGAACACTGCCGCTAGCTAACTGCTCAGCGCGGCAACAGCACAGCAACAACAACAACACCACACAGGGCGCCCTCTGACCCCGGAAGGACACACCGTCGCAGCGAGAGGGCGTCACCCGTCACTATGGCAACATAAACAAAACATAACTGTACAAACAGAACCCCGAACAGCCCTGACCCGCTATAATATATATCCTGCTGCTTTTACACACGCACTCACATAATGCTCAGCGATTCTCTGCACGATCAACCTCTCACATGTTTAAGCTTGCTGCAGGAGATTTTACTTGTCATGTTTGCATAGTAAGCTAACGATTAATAAGACGATGTCAGAGGAATTGGTGCAAATTATCATCACTCACAGATCAGTGCTGTCGCTCTCTATACACAGTTCGCGCGATTGCAAAGTGAAAGCAAAAAAACAAGCGCAAATTCAAACGCGATTTCAATATGTCACATATTGACAGTGGCTCACAGATGCCAATGACATAATTACCCAGCTACATTTCCGAAAGAATGCAAAAGCATTGACATAGATTTTTCCTTCCTACAATAGCCCGACGGGCAGGGTAGCCCATCTGAAAAAAATCGCTAGCCCCAGGACGTCGGGCTAGCGATATTGCAAGCTCTGTATCTGATTGAGGAATCACTCATCTTTGGAAAAGAGAGTTTATTACAGAGAAATGGCTCTTTCCAAAATAAAAGCTATACTATCCGCTTCTTCTGGGCTATATTCTCAGCAGCATAAGGAGAATCATGTGCTAACAGCTGTCTAAATGACTCGGCTAAAGTTAGTAGCATGCTTGTTGTTTTTGTCTTTGCACTAGGATGATGTAAATGTGCAGTCATATTCGTTGTGTTCCCACTAGTGCTTTCAGGTTAATCTCGTTGAAATGACCTTAACGCCACAACACGGCAAATCTCCGTTAACGAGCTACCACCGATCGCCCTGTGCATGGGGCTAGACGGCCAACACGTTAACGAGCTAACTGCGCTAACACACTAGTTCCCACCCATGTAATTGAGCATTGCATGGCACATCCAACATACTGTTTTACTTTAGTCCATGACTCGCTTACCTTCAGGGTCATACGTCACATGAAAACCAAAATAATTCCAAACGCCAGATCTGAATTGGGGGGGGCCCATGTTGCAAGGAGAGCTTAACTTCTGTCTTGCTAGCTTGCCCTGTGCTCTTCCTTCTGACTATGCTGTCTGTGTTGAGCGCTCAGTGGATCTGCGCTCGACAGTGCAGCCTAGGCGGAGTAGTCGAACGCAGATTCACAGAGCGCTCAACACAGACAGCATAGTCAGAAGGAAAGTTGATAAAATAAATTACAAATGTTGTATTGTTCGATACATATGCGTACCGAACCGAAAGCACTGTATCGAACGGTTCAATATCGATACGAATATCGTTGCACCCCTTATATATATATATATATATATATATATATATATATATATATATATATATATATATATAAGTAAGTAGCATTGGAAATAGAAAAGCACCATCAGTGGGATCACACTAGCCCCAGCACCAAGGAGCTCTCATAGAGCATATTCACTGTTAAAACACCCAATAGAGATGTCCAATATTGGGACTTGCATTAAAAATTCAAAAAACTGTTTAATAGGTGCCCTCTTCATGCACCTTTTAGTCAAAGATCGGACCACACCCCTCTAAATCTCGACCTGTAAAATTAAGTGATTCTGTTTTGCCCTTCCTTACAAAACCTGCCCAGAGACAGACAGACGTATAAACACCTGCCATTGTGGCAGCTTCTGTTGCTGTCACCAGAGGCACATTTTCCCAAGATGACACACACACACACAGACAAACCTACAAGCTGAAAACAATACCAGCCATGCAGTTACAGCTGGTGATAATGTACTGTAGTAATGACTATAAAGTAGTCATGGGACTAAAAACCAATGTGGTGGCGACTGTCGTGCCTGGTGTGATCCCATTATGAGATCATTTCTAGTGTTTCTTTTTTTCTGTCCCTTAGTCATCGAGGGTGTTTTGTTTTTGTTTTTTTACTTGTAAAGCCGTTCACACCAGATGATCTTTATATAAATAACATTAAAGTTTGGTTTTTTTCAATCAGTGTCAAAAAGTTTCATTTGATTCCATCTTGTTAGAAAACAAGACATAGCAGCTACTTTTACAGCTGGCAAATTATTTTTATATTCAGCCATCTAAAAATGACATTCATACACAAATAGCCATCGCACCTACTTTGCACATCAGTGGATGATTGGCTCCCTGTGGTGCATCTTTGATTAGCCAGAGAACGGGATGCTCCAGCAGTTATAGAAACCGTCTGATAGTGTGTCCCCCCCCACGCAGCACCACCTCCCCCTCCGTTCTTTAAACACCACCGCTCTGTCTCCTCTTCCTCTCCCTCCACGCATCTGTCACTTGCGTCTCGTCTCCCTCGCTGCTACGCTGGTTCCCTAGCTTAACAAGCTGCTGGGGGACTTACATGAGAGTGCACCCAGAAATTTGTTGAAGGGATCCAAACAAGTGATGATTCATCCCCAGATGGCTCTATTTCCATCTCTCCTTTTCTTTAATACCTTAATGCCCGTCTCCACCTGTTTCTGCAGCTCTACAGAGTACCTGATCGATTTGAATTGAAAGGGCTTTTTCTTTTAGATTGATTAAAAAAAAGAGCATCCGTCCATATATTGCATCCATCAATCCTTAAATGAAGAAGAAAAGCTTCTTTTAAAAAAAAGTTGATGTGATGCTTTAAAGTCACAGCTTCTGTTGACAACTAGTCAAGCCATGTTTTGTTTTTGCTGCTCTTCCTTTTGCATGAATGCGAGGTGCAGAGATCACTCTGTGCATATGAATGAAAGTAAAGGAAACGCCTCCCCTTATTAGAGCTGTGGAAAATATTTTTTTGCACATACACAGTTGCATTCCAAGTACGTGTCGATACAAGAAATTATTTTGATTGCCTTCATTTTAGTACGACAACATTCGTGTTCTCGTTTCTCGTTTCACACTGAGAAAAAGGTGAAATGGTAAATTACTTATCACGGCGACGTCTTTCATATGATTTCTTGAATGTACTTGTATACGTGTGAGGTTATGAGCCAACTATTAGTCATTAAAGCTGGGTCAACAGTGTTTTTGTAAACAGTTAATCACACCAGCTTCACTTAAAAGAAGTCACTGTCCTGACTAGCTGGTAAACAGGATGTAGCATCTTCCCTCAGTGTGTTAGAGCACAAAAGATCTGTCTGTTATGAAGTTTGCTAGTATAACTTAAAAGGCGTTGCTATGGCTCACCTGTTTGAGCTTGTGACCCGGATGCTGAAAGCCACAGCAGGGGCCTCGGTTTGAGTCCATTGTGTGTGTGTCGTTCCCCCTCTGCTGCTTTCCCGTCCATTTCTGTCTCTGAAATGTCACAAATCAATCTTTTTGGGACTGTTTTTTTTCCCATTTCTTGAGAGGGCATTTACACACCCATAGTTAGTTTTACAATGGCGTTTGGTTTCATTTCACACAGAGTGAAGTCCGATAGCTTCAGTACAGAAAACTCAAGAGCGTCAAATGCAATGCAAAATGTTGTTCGCTGGATTCACATCCGCAAAGAAGACTATTACAAAGCAATGGTTCTGTCCTGACATTTGTATGGAATCATTCTGGAGACGATGTCTTATCCGTGTTATTGGTTTTGAACATACTACAGCAAAATTAAATGAAGCTCGACCCACGACTGTTGACGCTTGGAAAATCTTCTCATCCTGTATATGTCTGTAACCCCCCCCCCCCCCAACCCCGTTTTAAATCAATAAAATGTTGATCACAAAAAAAACCTCAAGAGCGTTTGGTCCGCTTATCGGCCAGATACGTCTGAGGCAGGAGTAACGAAAGGAAATACAGGAAGAAGCTGCCGTGTTCTGGACTAGTCTGGACACAGAGAATTTACTTCAAGCATTTGGAATAAATCTGTGCAATTTTAATTCATTGTAGAAGCTAGTTGTGACATTTTGTCCACAGTGCATATCTGTGGTACTCTGCCACATCCTGGAATGCAAAGCACACTTGGTAATTGAGTTGGATTGAGGTAGGATCACATTTTCACCTTAAGCAAACAACTCTGGGGTTTGTTAGGACCTGGAACGATCTAATCTCCTTGGTTGGCTGTGGCTCAGGTGGTAAAGCAGGTCGTCTACCAATCAGGAGGTCGATGGATCCACGGCTCCTCCTGTCCAGTGTGTGTCTGTGAATGTTAGACGTACAAGTTAAGCACTGTGTGAATGAGACTTATAGCAGAAAACATTTAAAAACAGAATGTAACCATGTAAGCACCAATCATTTTAATTTGAATTAGGTTTTTTTTCAACAGATCCTAATTCTAACAGTGAGTTGGAGCATCTCAAAAGCTGTGATGGCATTTAGTGCTCTGCCCAAAGAACAAATATAACTTTAAGGCTGGACTTGGTGGAGGGAGAGAGGAACTCAATATCCTGTTTTGCTTTGTTTTGCAGCTTCTTTAGGAAGTGGGTGAAAATGAATCAGATGAAACTGTATTCAAGTCCAGGCCTTCTTATTTTTCTCGCCACCACCAACTCTCCCCTGAGGACACATTTTGTTTTCATGGCCATTACACTGAATTTCCATTATGCACTGTCATTCGTTTTTCCTGTTTAGCTTTTTTACTTCCAAGCTCTCACCTTCTTGCACGATTGAGCTCTTTGTATAATTGGACAGACATCTTCATCAACTCATTCATTATGTGCATGCGTTTTGAGAATAACAGTTATTAACCTTGTGCTCGTCCTGTTTTGTTTTTTTTCTGTAGGACTTCCTCACAGATTTAATGATGTCAGAGGTGGACCGCTGCGGGGAGAACGAGCACCTCATCTTCAGAGAAAACACACTGGCTACAAAGGCCATAGAGGAATACCTCAAACTGGTGGGACAGAAGTACCTGCACGATGCCCTCGGTTAGTGATTGGAAAGGGAGCTTTCTTCTCCTGCACGTAGACACTTCCTCTGATGTCTGTTTATCCCCCGACCTTTTTTCTAACGTCGAAGCGGAGCGTACACGACACAGGTTGGGAAGGATTAAGAGCAGTGTTATAGTAAATATTAGTAAAGGGCGAATATCACCAGGTGAGCTTGTAAGCTGCCCTGCAGTGGCCTGATGGCTGTTTGTGTGGCTTTATAAAAGTGGCACGTGGAGAACGGAGCCTCAGGTGGGAAGAGGGGAGGGAGCAGAGGTGGCCAGGCAGGTGATAAAGTACGGGAAAATAGAGTTGGTATAAGGAAAAGACAAGTAAGAGACAAGCAACAGGCTGAGGACATAACATAATTAGCACAGTATCAAGCAGGTGGACCAGTGAGAGGGGCGATGATGCACTACAGGTGTGTTTTCCTCCTCTATCTAACATTTAAGTATACGTCCGCCAAACCACGCTTTCTAATATCCTTATTGGGAATCATGCCTTTCAGTTTCTCTGCCATAACAGTGAAACTCATGCTGACTGTAAGTCTCTTTTTTTCCCTCAGAGTGGACGATAAGAGAGAAAGACGGTGTTTTTCTGTTAAAGGGTGAAATTGCAATACAGGCTCTATCGATTACTGGGTCATTCCATCCCAACATGGGCCCTCTGTTCGACCGTCTCCAATTTTCGTTAATATTTTATGGTCCAAAGTTTGGACTTATGTAATGATTGCTGTGAAATCTTAGCTTTTTGCCCCTCGAGACACTTGCAGTATTTTTTTTCCACACATTGAAATCAGAGGCAACGTTTCAAGATGAATAGCTCAAACATTTTAAAGAAATATGACAAGTTGTACCAGGAAAAAAAAATAGAATGTCCAAATAGAACTAAATAGAACTAAATGTAATTATCAGATAATAATTTAGTTAAATATGTGCATATTTTGAAATCAAAATAAATCATAATTAATTTTTTCTTGGTCAGATTTTACCATCAAAGATGAATGAAAATTGCATTTTTTTTAATTTATTGACTGAATATTTCAAGAGAGTCCAGTGAAAATGTCAGGGTTTCATCTTTAATTGTTTTTGAGATGTTAATGTTTAAACTTTGCCTTTGATGAATGTCACTGTGCAAAAATATGGCTTGAATGGGCTCAATGGACCGTTTTTCAAAAAAGAAATGGCTTTGAAAGATATTTTTCACAGCGGTCATTATATAAATTCAAGCTTTGGACATTAAAATTTGTATTCAAATCAGAGACGGTCGAGGAGAAAATATTCTAAAAATGTTCTTCTGAGAAGAGACAAAGCAGCAGAAGCTAATCTGTAAATGGCTCCCAGCCTTCCTGGCACCTATTTTTAAAACTTTAGATTTTAATTAATTTATTTATTTATGGTATTCTGCTAGTGTTTGTGTTCTTCTTGTCCACATGAGTGTCTCTTTCTGGCTGTCTTCAAATTGCTGCTTGTTTCCTTGCGTGCCTTTCACTTGGCTGACTTCAGACAGAATTTGAGGTCTGGAAAATGATGCATCACTGCGTTGCTTTTATTGTTTGACGTCTGGCTAACCGTTTGATGTCACTGGACCCAGGGTAGCACAAGGACGGCCAAGCTTTCCTTTTTAGACCACCAGAGACTCAAGACGCTGCTGTTCCATTTTCAGTCACACTGATTAGAGAGGAATAAAAATCTCAGACCACGGCCAAACTTCAAATTCGCTACTTTTATGTGTTGTTGCCTTTTTTTTTCCTTTACGCAATTCTTCTGCACGACCTTGTTTGGGTTGTGCGAGTCTGACGGCTCTTGTTGTCTTTGAGAGCTCAACTGATTATATGACATATCAACAAGGAAACATATAAGTAAATATATTCCTTAACTCTTTTTGTTTTTTAATTTGTAGGCGAGTTCATCAAAGCTCTGTACGAGTCGGATGAGAACTGTGAGGTCGATCCATCCAAGTGTTCGTCAGGTGACCTGCCAGAACACCAGAGCAACCTGAGGATGTGCTGTGAGCTAGCCTTCTGCAAAATCATCAACTCATACTGGTGAATGCTGGAGCTTTTCTTGTTTAAAAGTGTGTTTAAGTGTCTCCAGTGTGCACGCATTGTAACTTTTATCCAGGCTTCATCGTTTTGTATTATAAACACTGCTACTGAGGGGGCTTTTAATTAAGTTTTATACAATGTAGCAGCAGCTGCCAGATATGTAAATACAAACAACTGTTGTTCTAAGTGTGATTATAGCAACAGCTCAACAATGATTTAAAGAACCTGCTGAGAGGAGGAGACGCATCACATGATGAAGGAACCTCATGATTAATGTTCACTCAGCCTACAACCTTGCTACATCCAGCAGCATAGACAGTAATATGAAATACTAATACCATACAAAAATATGCATTATTATATCAAGTACACAAGTGCCGGGAATGAAGTCTTCTTTATATAACACCAGTTTAAAGTAAAGACCCTACAGTGTCAGAGTAAAAAACCCCGACAATCAGACGATTAGCTTTGAGCAGCACTTGGTGACAGCAGGAAGGAAGAACTCTCCTTTAACAGGAAGAAACCTCCAGGAGGACCAGGCTCAGGGAGAGGCAGCCATCTACCTTGTCTGAAAGTCTACATTTGGATCTCAGAGAGTAACTTCTCTCCTCTCTCTAATCGCCAACAGTGTCTTTCCACGAGAACTCAAAGAGGTTTTTGCATCGTGGCGGCAGGAATGCAGCAACCGAGGTCGACCGGACATCAGCGAGCGTTTGATCAGCGCTTCCTTGTTCCTGCGGTTTCTCTGTCCGGCCATTATGTCCCCCTCGCTTTTCAATTTGATGCAAGAGTATCCCGACGATCGCACGGCACGCACGCTCACGCTCATTGCTAAAGTCACGCAAAACCTGGCAAACTTCACCAAGTAAGTTTCTGCTTTTGTTGTGTGTTTTGAAAACACCTTCTATTGTTAGAGTAGAATTGTGGACTTAAAACTCTGCTACGTTGTTTTTCCCCCGTTTCTCTTTCCTGCCCCTGTTCCTAACAGATTTGGTAACAAGGAAGAATACATGTCCTTCATGAACCAGTTCCTGGAGCACGAGTGGACCAACATGCAGCGCTTTCTGCTAGAAATCTCAAACCCAGAGACAATCTCCAACACAGCGGGCTTTGAGGGCTACATTGACCTCGGCAGGGAGCTCTCTACATTGCACTCCCTTCTTTCAGAGGTGGTCTCCCAGATGGACCAGGTACTTAAAAATATGTTGGTCATTAGCTGTCCATCAAGATCTGTGTGTGGTCAGCCGTCTGCGCAAGAGAGACAAAGAAGAGAGTGCAGGCAGGGTGGCGTGAGCAAAGATGGGTGTCAGGGGTGATTTGTGACAGAAGCATAGCCGTGAAAGGGAAGGTTTTCAAGACAGTTGTGAGACCTGCTGTGATTTACGGTTTGGAGGCAATGGCGTTGACAAAAACACAGGCGGTGGAGCTGGAGGTGTTAAGACTTTCATTAGTAGTGGCCAGGATGGACATGATTAGAAACTGGACAAAGGACGTTGAACATGGAGGAGGAAAACGGGAAGGACACAGACGGAAGAAGTGAAGGAGGACATGCAGATGGTCGGTGTAACAGAAGAGGATAGGGTGAGGTGATCTGCCTAAAGGGGAGCAAACGCAGCTGATGTGCCGCTGCCCCTTTCAGGAAGAGATCCGTGAGTGACAGGGAGAAGCGCTAATGGGAGCAGCGCAGCATATTGAGTTGAGTTGGGGATGGCAGCTGATCAGACATGAATGAAACATTCTGTCACTTTGAAATTTCTTTCTGAGTGATGACTCTCCGACGTAAACATAAATCACAGCACGGCCATTGATTTAAACTTAAAATCAGGACTTTACCACAGCTGAGCAGGCGGCCTGAAAAATGGCTCGTGACGACAGGTTAACGCGCAGTTAATGGGCCACATTAGAGTCAATATTTCATAGTCCTTCTGTTGACTGACATGGAAAAATGTGTACATAAAAGCAGATTTATTGGAAATTTGGCTGTATTGAAAGACCAGCATATGTGAGCACAGAGAGAGGGAAGCAGATATAAAGCAGACGAGTTTAGCTTGCGCTAAAACACAAGGGTGGAAGTAAAAACCCACAACAAAGCCGTATTTATTGGTTTATTGATTTTTTTTTTAATTATTTTTTTTTATTGATTGATTAAAGGTGAGATCCTGCTGCTCAGGATTTCATCTCTCTAGTGTAGATCAGTATGTTTATCCTACATCATCAGTAATTTATGATGGCATTACATAAACAGTGCGCCGGGGGAGAACACACTGAGGCCGGGGCGAGGCATGTTCTGGGCTTATAAGGACATTTCCATTAGCCGTGGTAGCAGATGGGAAGCTGGTGGTAGCAGATGTTTTTTTTTTCTTACTGTAGATCATTCTACCTAACCCTTTCAATAATTCAGAAATCAAAGTCTGGTTGAACCCCACCCCCTGTCCATCAGACTGCAGTTTAATTATTCGATGTGGCGTGGGGGAAATAATGTCTCAGAAATATGCAAATTACAAACTCAAACAAACTGCACTTTAAATAAAATTGAATTAACGCTGCCACTGAAGTGGTCCGGAGCAATATTTAACATGGATTACATTTAATTCTGACTTCTTATTATTATTTGCAGAGTGCAGCCTCTAAGCTGGGTCCTCTGCCCAGGATCCTGCGAGAGGTGAACACAGCTCTGTCTAACCCGTCCAGTGTCCAGATGACACCCGGCCAGTCCTCCGAGCAAATGGGCTCGCCTCCTGCTGAGGCAGTCTGCAGCATTTCCACCGGCCTGCAGAAGATGGTCATAGACAATGACCTTTCCGGGTAAGACATTTTAAAATATAAATACACTCAAATTTCTAAAAAGAGAAATGCGAAAAAAGTGCTGAAAAAATACCATGTTTGTGCAGCTGAGGTATATTTCACCACACCGTTGTGGTATCCAAAGAGTCAGCTAGTACATGTTTAAATTGCTATAAATAGAAAAATCACTCAACATCTATGCCGCAGAAAAAAACGAAGTGGTCCTGAAAGAGTCCTTTCATCACTGAACAATTAAAAATAAATAAATAAAAGGGATCTGCCAGTGACTCAGCCTTCTCCTAATGATATAGACTTGAAGCGTTTTGGAACATTTGTTCAATTTTTAGAGAGCTGAATACCCTTAAGTGTAACATATAGCGCAGACATGTCTGAGTTTGTTTACAGTTTTTAATAATGTACATCTTCTCCAGCTCCAACACTAGCAGCCAGCTCTGGGCATATTTGATTACAGGTCGGGTCTGGAATTGATTTGAGAGATGGGCTACTTGCAGGTAGTAGATGTGCTGGAAGGAAACTAATCTCTGTCACTTGCAGACTGATATCAGTCTGATATCAGTCTGCAATTTCTCGTAATGCAACAATTAACTGTAAAACATTTTTGTAAATCTTATATCTGTTGCCTTCTACAGAGGCAAGTTGCATTTAATAGAAATTCACATTTGCACTCAGTAACCTTTCTGTTCCACAGGAATATAACCACAATACAAGCAGCTAGCAGCCACTTGAGTCGAGTCCCCTCATGTTGTGCTTATTGACAAAGACTCATTCAGACTGATGGCAACATGTTGGCGATCTGCGTGCATTTATAAATGAAACAGCAGTTATTTGCAGTCGGTTCACGTCAGTGGGACTGTCTGCAGAAAGCCTCGTACCAGGTGACCTGTGCAACTGTCATGTGGTCACAGAATATAACAATGAAATATATTCACCAGCCAGAAGGTTGACATGTGTGTTTTTACTTGTGTGAGTAAGATATTAGCTTGCTCTGAATCAGGATGTAGTTTTATCAATGTGAGTGTGTGCACTAGTTTTACTTTGAGCCGATTTATTGCAAGTTTGCTTGGCTAATGTTATCACAGGACCCTGGTACATGAGATGAGCCATCTTTTTCATAGTATTTGAAGAGTATTTTCATTTATTTAATAAAATATTGATATTTGTGAGCCTTTCTCGATACAATATTGCAGAGAGGCTCTCTGTTGAATTGAAGTTGTCAAACCTACAAAAAACTAGTTGTTTTTTGGGCCATAACTCTCTAAGTGTTGGCCAGTTGTGACAAAATCGTACACAAATGTCTATGGATAGGACACAATTCCAAACTTCACTGATTTCCGGAGCCACGTAATCTTGAGGTGGTGATGAGAGTTGAGTGTCAGTGTCTTCTCGCGCTTGGCAGTTTTGCCGAGTGCTAATGTTTGCCAGGTGAGGCAGCGACACAGTGAAAAGTGTCACCTCTGCTTGTTTACATCAGCCCGATGAAATCCTGTTTACTTTCCAGTGGATGAATACTCACTCAGACGGCACCTTGTCTCGCTTATCCACTTGTCCTCTCACTCGCTGCCAGAACAATGGCAAGGTGACACTTGAAAAGATTAACATAAAAGCAGAGGGACCATCACCAGAAAATGGCTCAGACAAATGAAAAAAATAAAAAATCCAGCGTCTCAGGCGAAGATGAGGAGCATGAAGTGTCAGAGAGACGGTATCATTACGCTTATCAGGCATCTGGATCAATAGAACTAATTAAGCGATGTCCCTGTATGACCTGATGTTAGAGCCCTGCTCTTGTTACTTTATCACAATAACTATTTGCTCGTGTGTGTGTGTGTGTGTGTGTGTGGTGTAACCTCACGAGCGAACTGTGAGACTGAAATTCAAACGAGCTCGCTGCCATTCTGTCTTAATTGCTTCTCATCCACCAAAAAATAGGATGAATGTGTCAAGGTTTAGAAAAGGAGAGCGAATGAGCAGAATGAAGAGGAGAAAGGAGTTAAGGGAGGGAAAGATAATGGAACGCTGGGAGAAGGACACCGAGAGCAGGAGAGGAGCGTGATGTGAATGATAGAGATTATTGGAAGATAAGTCACATCTGTCAAGGTAATGGTCTTCTGGCAGTGAAGCCTCCATCTGCTATCAGAAGAAATGTGAGGGGACGGCTGAAACAAATCGTGTTTTCCTAAAAGATTGATTTATTGGATTCTCTTTGATTAGATTACATTACATTTGTCTGTTGTGATTAGGTGGTTTTAGCCCATTTTAACACTTGGATCCACTTTTGTGGATACTTTAAGACACATTTTATTTTTGCTCTTTTTGACCTCATGTTGACGTAGATGGATGGTTATCGTTATGGCTTCTGATGTGCCTCTGTTTCAGATTGGTCGACTTCACTAGATTACCATCACCCACACCAGAAAATAAGGATCTGTTCTTCGTGACAAGGAACTCAGCTATCCAGCCTTCCCCTGCACGCAGTTCAAGCTACTCTGAGACGAATGAGCCAGACCTGGGCATGGCCAATGGCAGCAAGAGCTTGTCCATGGTAGACCTCCAGGACCCCCGCATTCTGGATGGTGGCACAGTTCCTGGCTCCTCAGATGCTCTGGGTGAAGGCCCAGCTTCCGGGGCAGGCTGGTCAGCCATAACCTCACAAGGCAACATCCCCGGAGGTCCCACCATAAGGCGGCCAGGCCAGACCCCCACCACCCCAGGCACGGAAAGCACTCCTGGCCGACCCGCCCAGCTGCTAGCCCCGCTGTCCTTCCAGAACCCTGTCTACCAGATGGCGGCCTGCTTGCCCGTGTCCCCGAGGGGACTGAACGACTCGGGTTCAGAGTGCCACAGCTCGGTGAGTTCCCATAGCAACAATGAGGACGGGCCAGCAGGAGGCAAGCACTCCTTCTTGAACCACGGCGGAGGGGGCGGGGGGAGCAGCGGGGACGAGTACACCAGGCGCTCTGGGGAGTTCAACCGCCGGCAGCTGTCCCTCACGGAAACACCACACCAGCCCGGCGTCCCCAGGCAGAACAGCGCCGGCCCACAGAGGCGAATAGACCAACCGCCACCTCAGAACATTACTCGTGGCCGCACCCCACCGAATCCGCTCAACAGCGGACCCTACCCCCGGCCCTCCTCCGGCAGCATGATGACGTCATCGCCCGACTGGCCCGGCAGCGGGGCTCGATTACGGCAGCAGTCCTCCTCCTCCAAAGGCGACAGTCCTGAGACCAAGCAGAGGGCTCAGCACAAACAGGTACCGCTGCATGCAGCGCGAGCTGCAAACGTAAAATGCACAACTACTCGGTCATGTGAGCAATCTTCAGCACAGCCAGCTATAGCTGCCTCACTGTATTTAATCACTTTAAATTACAGTAATATACAAATTTGCTGTTACAGAACACCCATTTATGTCATGCACGTCAAAACGGGCTGCGTGGGTGCTCGCAGACGCTGCACATTGTGCCCTAATGAACTATAGTCACTGTGCATGTAATAATAGTAATTTGCATACAGGCAGCTCATCACCTCACCACTGTTTTACTGGTTACGTTTAATGGGTTGAGAACGAGGGTGGCGGAGGCACAATTAGTATCTTATTAACGAGCAGTATGTGCTCAAACGTGCTCTCTCCAGACAACGGGAAACAGAGCTCGTGGATACAAACAGTTACAGTAAATTGCAAAGTCATTATTGGAAAGTCAGGACTTTGGGGTGTAATCAGAAACACTAATCAATTTTTGCCCCAGGCAAACTGGCTGAAGGGGAGAACATCTGCATAATAGCTGTAATGCTTTGCTCTCCCCAGTGTGCTAAAAGTCTACAGTATCGCCCCAAGACTGACTGAATTAATGAGAGCAGCAAAACAAAAACTAACAAATTGAATTTGTAGAGGGCTCACTCACAGCTATCATTAAGCAAGACGACTTTAATACCAGTGTGTGTAGATTGATGGATTGATGCATTAAGTTCCAGGCGGGGAGTGTAGCTCTAGGAGTGCTAATATTTATCAGTCACTTTGCGACTGTGGTCCAGCTATAAATACACCGATCAGGCATAACATTATGACCATCTGCATTATGTCCACTTTTTGCTCCCAAAACAGCCCTGACCCTTCAAAGCTTGCACCCCTCTAGACTCCTGAAGGTGTGCTGTGGGATCTGGCACCAAGATGTTAGCAACAGATCTTTTGAGTCCCGTACACTGTGAGGTGGGACCTCTGTGGATACTTCTTTGTCCAGTTCTGGGGCGAGGTTTTGGAGGCCAAGACAACGCCTCAAAGTTGTTCCTGAACTATTTTTGCTTTGTAGAGGGCGCATTATTCATCTGAAAGAGTGCACATGGTCTGCAACAGTGCTTAGGTAGGTGGTAACATCCACATGGATGGCAGGACCCAAGGTGTCCCACACTGCCTCTTCCAGCTAGCCTTCTTCCCATAGTGCATCCTGGTGCCAGGTGTCTCCCCAGGTAAGCGATGCACACTCACCTGGGGATGTAAAAGAAAATGTTGACTCATCAGACCAGGCCATGTTCTTTTATTGCTCCGTGGTCCAGTTCTGATGCTCGCATCAGTGAGCCTTGGTCGCCCATGACCGTGTCACTGGATCACCACTGTTCCTTCACTGGAGCTCTTTTGATAGATACTGACCACCGCACACTGGGAACACCCAGTCCCCATGCTTGCCCATTTTTTTCTGCTGCTAACACATCAACAAAATGATGAAGACATAATCAGTGTTATTCACGTCACCCGTCAGTGGTCACAACGTTATGCCTGATCTGTGTTCCTCAATTATCTGACTTTTACACACATGGCACCAAAAGATGAATCCTTATGTTTTTCTTTCCTTAGCCATGCTAAATATCTGAAAATGGACTGCACAGTTTATAATAACATTACCGTATTTCCCGGACTACAAAGCGCACCTGAATATTAGCCGCACAAGCTAAAATCAGGGGAAAATCCTGTTTTGTACATACATTAGCCGCACCTGACTAAAAGCCGCAGGTGTTTCAATGTTGACTTATCATATGTAAGAGAATATGCACAAAGGGAATTGTCAGGAAAGAGATGGCTGTTTGGAGACACACCCCTTTTATTAATATTTTGAAAAACAAGTTATGGGTACATATTTGCACATGTAGTACATAACAGTAACCTACAGCACACCAGGAAAATAGATTCGGCCTACCTTTTAGGCTCAGGTGCAGTGACACGGCTTTAACAAGAAGAAAAGTCAGTCATTCACCATCTTTCTCTTCTTCCTGCGCTCTAAAACCACCAAAGTCCTCTCCTCCAGTGTCGGATACTAACAGGCTCAGGATGGCTTCGTCATCCACTCTCCGCTTCTCTCCTTCGTTGTCACTTTCAAAACCAAAGAAATCCTCGTTGTCAGTGTCAGAGTCGAACACCCTAAGAAGGGCCGTGGCGGTGTCCTCCTCTTCATCATGCAGCAGTCCAGCCCTTCAAAATCCGTTGGTGATCGTGGATGTTTTCACACTTTTCCACGCTGTCAGAATCCACCGGTGGAGTTGGGCATAACTTGCTTTTTGCAAGTTTATCGCCGCTCATCATCCACGACTCCCGCTGAACGCGTAGCGCTACTTTGAAGTTTGTTTTTCGCGCTACTTCGTACGGCACTACGTTGCCTGGCGGACGGACATGTGACTAACATACCACTCTTGAACCCCGATCCTTCCGCCAGGCAACGTAGTGCCGTACAACAGCGGAACAAACAAAACAAATCGTCTTACGATATGACAAAAATCATGGACAATCTATAGAAAAGCCGCACCTGACTAAAAGCCGCAGGGTTCAAAGCTTGTGCAAAAAGTAGCGGCTTATAGCCCGACAATTACGGTAGATGTTTTGTTGCTACTGCTACTGTGGGACAGTATAGTGAAGAATCATTAATGAGAACACGAAAGCCAACAGCTTAGTAAAGTTTCACTCACATCACATGTATAAATATGTGCAGTTTGACGTGTTTAATTCAGATACGTTTTCTCTCAAACTGCTTAAATGCAAATGAGTGTCTGACTAAAATTATTATTATTATTATTTTTAAAAAGCAACAACAAACAAAAAACCTCAGCAGATAGTAATGTTACATGACTGCTAACCTGTGCCTCAAGGTAGATTTCGGCGCAGGTATTGAATCTTACAGTGTTTACTTTCCCTCGCTGCCAGTGTGACACTATAGCTGCTCTCACTCCCACGTGTTTAAAAACCTGCTTCAGAGAGCGTGTGCTACAGGTTTGCGTGAGCCTGTATCCATTCCACCTGCTGCTTTCAGTCCAGATGAGTCGATGCATTTCAAGCTTCTTTTGTTTTTTTTGTTTTGTTTTTTTTCTGTTGTTTCTGTGGTGATATTGCAAACTCCCTCCTCCCCCTCTCCCCTCCTGCTCGTCACTTGCTCTCATGTATGTGTGTGTATGTGTGTGTGTGTGTTTTGTGTTGGTTTTACTAGGCCCCCTCCCCAGTGAACCCCAGTGCGTTGGACCGCACAGCAGCCTGGCTATTGAATATGAATGTGCAGTTTTTAGACCATGAGGGGATGGAGCCCGAGTCACTGAGAAACAGAGAGGATCTAACTCAGGTGGAGAAGGTAACCTGCCATCCGACCCCCTACCCCCAGCACCCCCCCCCCCTCTCCTTTTTCACAAACCACCACAACCTTCAGCCCTGACACCCCCCACTGAACTGTCCTTTCTTTTCTTTATCACTCACACACACTTCCCTTCCTGAAAAGCCCCCCTTCTACACTCAATTACCTCACGATTTTTTTTCTTTATTTTGGGGATTTTATTTTCTTATTTAAACTTTGCCCTTGTCTCTGAGCCAAATTGTCACAGCAAAAAGCCACAGTGTGCATATTTCCAACATAAAAGTAAGGGAAATGGCTTCATTTTGTGCAAAATAATACAATTGAAAAAAACTGACTTTTTGGTGATAGTCCAGCTGTTTATCTGCGATGTTTTTGGACATTTATGCAGCTGCGGGAAAATCATAGCTACAGCAGGAGGTAGTTATCATGAGCAAATAATTGTGAAGCTAAATATAGCAGGCAAGAATATCAACAAGCTCCAGTGCTGACAGCAGCGGCTTCATTAATCTCATTTTCTTGATGAATGCGTTAGGCTTTTTAGTAAAATCCGAAAAGCTGTGAATATTAGAGTATATATTATTATGCAGTTCTGTCACATTTAAAAAGCTAAACTTTGAAAATAACTAGAAATGAAGTGTGTGTGAGAGTTAAAATCTCCCTTCACCTCCAGAAAAAACCAAAAAAATGTCCCCTTAATCCTTTCTGGCTATGTTTAACACAGAATTTATTGTCCAAACCAGGTGTGTCCGTGTGCATGTGTGTGTATCCACATGCAGCATCCACACAGACGTCTTGCAGCTTGTGTGTGCTTGCATCGGTGTGAGAGACGGGGACATAAAGAGGCTTTTTGCTGCTTCCTCTGCCTACGTTCGCTGCTTCTCTGCTGAGCTACCTTTACAGCCGTTCACTCTCAGCTTCCATTCTTTGGTTGGCTTGTCGCATGTCCCACCCACCCTTCTTCTTTTTTCTTTTTCTTTATGTATTTTTTTGTAAATCCATGATGAATACAAACCTGTCATTCCGGCGTAGCTCGTGCGTTATGGAAGCCAGCAGCCCCGGCAGGGAGAGCGACCAAAGAAGGCAATAACTTCAGTGTTAACAAAGAAAGCCACAGCCACCTTAAAATAGCAGAGCCGCTAACAAGACAGGAATCGTTCGAGAGTGGCTTAGACGCTCCTGCAGCTAATGGTCTATACAGTCTTCACTATACGGACATAATAGACCCATGTAAAAAATAAATGCTACGTGTATTTTTACTTAAATAGAGCGTTTGCTGACTACCTGCACAGTGTGTGTTTCAATATAACAGATACGTTTACATTTTGTGCTCATTTTGTTCTCGATGGTTAATTTAATTTGTGTCAACGGTATCCTGGCAATCTAGTTAGTAGTGTGAGTATCTAATCAATTTGATTAATGAATCTCTCCTGTTAGGATCACTCAATGCTCACTCCCCCCAGCACCTGAAAATGATTTTGACACAGAAGGAAAAGTAGGTTAGAACATCAGCTTGGTCGAAAAATGTAGATTTAAAGTTTCACATGCTATAAGAATAAGAATAACTTTATTTATCCCGAGGGAAATTCTTTTGTCATGTACATGCTCAAAGCAGCAGGAGAGACAGAGGAACAGATGAATAAGATATACAATATATACAGTAAGAATAGTAGTATACAGTAATATACAGTAGGATAGTGCAAGACATAGTATCAAATAACTCTAACGAAGTAATATATATAACTATATCCTGGTGAATAAATAACTTAACTGTCAGTGCAGGCGATTCTACAAAGTGCCAAAGTATTGTGCAATAGAATAAAGGGAGTAGCAGCATATGATGGGGGATGAAACAAATATTCAATAAGGTACTGTTGGGTAATATTGAATTAGAATTAGAATTAGAATTCAACTTTATTGTCATTGCACATGCACAGGTACAGGGCAACGAAATGCAGTTTGCATCCATCCAGAAGTGCTTTAGTGATATAGATATATTACAATATATATTAGCAATAATATAGATATGTGAGTATATTACAGAAATGGGTCTATTATGGTATGTTATAATGTACACGGTATGAAGTATGTTGTGAATATTCTATAACTATAAGTATGTACAGGCTGTAGTGAGTACAAGCTATGTACAGGCTATGAACAGGATATAAATATGAAAAACTATACAGAATATGAAATAAATAACTTTACAGAAATCTGAGATATACAGCTATACAGAAATGGGAACTGTGCAAGTTGTAAACAGTTGTAGGGTTAAAAATTATCGTATGTACAGAATGATTATTTACACAGAGCTATACAGTAGTGCAGTTAAGATAAGTGAGATATAATTCCTACAGAGGCTATATAAAGTGCTAGTGGTGCACAGTCTGAAAGGGAACAGAATAACATTGGTAATAGTCTCAGGAAAATCACCTACAGAGTGAGGAAGAGTTATACAGTCTTATTGCCACTGGTACAAAGGATTTACTGTGGCGGTCAGTTCTGCATTTCGGGGCAATGAGGCTTTGGCTGCGTTTGCTCCGATGGTCCACCATGGGGGCATGCATGGGGTGGGAGGGGTTGTCCATGATAGAAAGAAGCTTTTTTAGCATTCTCCTTTCAGACACCACTTCCAGGTTCTCAAGTCTGACACCCAGGACAGAACCAGCCTTTTTAATCAGTTTGTTCAGCCTGTTGGCATCAGCTGTCTTCACCCCACTTCCCCAGCACACAGCTGCAAAGAACACGACGCTCTCCAACACCGAGTGATAGTTTACAGTCCAAGCGTACCTCCAGGTACCGGTAGTCCTCAACGATCTCCACATCAGCCCCTCTTATGGTGACAGGGTTAGGAGGAGGAGCCTGCTTCCTAAAGTCCATAATCAGTTCTTTTGTCTTTGTGATGTTAAGTTGTAGGTGATTTAGCTCATACCACTCGACAAAGCTGTCCACCACACTCCTGTACTCCTCCTGTCCATCCCTGATACAGCCCACAATGGCAGAGTCATCCGAGAATCTCTATACAGTCGCGTGCAGAAGTCTTGAGGCATCCGTCACTTGTTTATATTTTGCTTCCAAACTGACCTATGACTCATTCAAGCATAAATACGCAGCCTGTTGCAAAAACACATCATTTTGTTCCAATTTCTTCAGTTTAATCTACATGAAATGCCAAAGACGATACAAATGGAATTTTTTTGCACCAACACAGTGATTCCCACTAGCCCAAACCTGATCATATAACGACACGGTGTGCAATATGTTCCTAAAAAAATGAGCTAACTGGATGTGGAGGACAAGGCCTAAAAACTATCTACTAGCAGATATACAGTATCTGAAACTCCTTAAGAAATAGGGTGAAAAAACCCAGCAAAGACCTGACACAGGACCTGAGACCTTTACACAGTACTGTAAAACTGGTCTTGCCTAAGAAAGTACGGGGGCTCAAAGTTGCTGGAAGAAATGATGCAACGTTTTGACTCAGGGACTGAAAATATTTATAGTATGTATTTTTTTTCAGGGCTGCATTAATTATACTAAATTCAGTTCAATTCAGATTTATTTATATAGCTCCAAATTACAACAACAGTCACCTCATGCCACTTTATATTGCAAGATAAAGATACAGAGAGGACCCCAACAATCAGATGACCCTCTATGAGCAAGCACTTGGCGACAGTGGGAAGGAAAAACTCCCTTTTAACAGGAAGAAACCTCCTACAAAAACAGACTCTTGGTTTTTAACTATGCTGGTTAGTCTAAAAACCACAAAATTGAACAAACCTCCTTCCAGTGTTTTCCGTTGGGCTTCTATTTTGACTTAACTGTCCTGTGAGAGCTACACGGATGTCAGCAATAATAGAAATATAACCCAGGAATGCCATCAGGCGTAACATCAGGACAACACTTGCACAGATGCATCTGTCCAGATCGCCTTTGTTTCCCGAGCTCTCTCTTCTTCTGGTCTGTGTTATCAATATTCATATGTGTTAATTTTTTTTAGCCTGCTTGAATATCAGATGCACATCTGCAAAGGGAGACAGTATGACTGAAATAAGTCAGATCTTCTTTGTGTCTTTGGCTGAAATACATCAATATTTAGCGGCGCTTTGCGTTGCAAAGGCACAGGGTTATATTTTAGTAAAATCTTCATGGCGATAAATATTCAAAAACAAAACATTACGTGTCAAAATAGCTGCTTGAACAAATGTTCTAACCCTTTCGACACATACAGAGAGAGAAGAGGATGATGAAAGGAGGTGATTTTTTTCTTTTTTTTCTGTGGATAGCAGAAAAGGTTTGACAGCTGCTACAGCTGCTTGATTTTCTTTGGGTTCGATGGAAAGCGAGAACGCCGGTAAGAAGACAGCATAAGGAAAACATTGGGTCGATGTTTGCTGCATTTGAAGCAGACCAGTGCAGGGACCGAGGACAGAACAAAGGAACTTCAGATACAGCAGATGTCATTTGTTCTCAGGGGATCTAGTGACAAGAACATCTGGGATATCAGAGATGGAGAGAGAAGTGGAAAAAGGGTAGAGCAGCCGATGAATCTATGGAGGTCACTCGTACTGCTGGGAACAAGAGGGCTGATGGGGAAAATATCCCCATGGAAAGCAGTAGTGTGACATGGGTAAATAAGAGTGAACGGGTACAGAGTGAGCGAAGTCCTCGCTTTGTAATTGGATCTGATTGTGCTTGCACATAGGGGTTCATCTGATTGAGGGGTTTCTCTTTATTATTGTAGGGCCTTTCCTTATAATATGAACAAGGCGACTATTGTTGTGATACGGCATAATATAAATAAAATTATATTATTATAAATTAGCAGTGAGGCTTGAGGAATGGCAATGTCGGAGGTTCTGTCCACAGGTTTAGGTCGTGTTTGTAGTTGGTTTCTCAATGTGTGATCTTTGATGTTTTAAGCGCACAGGCTTAAAGACTGGTTGGTGACTGCCTTGGCAACCGGCAATCATTAGGCAAAAACGACTGGATGCAAGTCCAAGAATTAGTCACTAGCAGGTTGCCAAAAATGTTGCCCATCCCAGCTTTAGACTGTTTAGACATCAAAAAATGTTTGATTCCTCTACTTGTTTCCTTTTCTCTGACGCATAGGCTGTGTATTAAAGATGGCCATAGCTGCTGAGTCTTAAAGCCAATATAAGCCTTAAAACTGCAATCTTTCTAATCGCCAGCAGGGGGCGAATCCCACTTTGAGCATGTCTGATTTTAAAAATAAGTGTATGGGAAAACGGGCTTACAGCCCACTGTTAATTTTATGAAAAAGTTTCAGAGCTATATGATGTCATGGTGGCTACATCTGTCTTTTATATGCAGTCTACTTGCTGAAGAGAAGTCTCTGCTTCACTGGTTGCATCCTTTTCTTATCACCTCCTCTTTATTCAAAATTCCCTTTTTCCTCCCTTCTCTCTTGCTTTGATTTTTCTTTCTTTTTGCCAGTTACATGTCTCAGTAGGTCATTGGTTTCAGATCCAGAACAGAGGCTGCCTTTGGAAACCTTCTAACACCACTTAGTATTTTGGGGGGCAATAAAAGCTTAACTGGGCTCCTCAAATGCACCGTGATGTCAGTCAGTGTTTTTCAATGTGCTATCATGACATTCCATATAAAATGTCCCACAGTAATTCCCTCTAGACCAAAATTATACTCCATCTCAAACACAAAGCAGCACAGTCCCAGGTCTGATTGAGAGATTGCCGTTTTTTGTTCTCGTCTCGTGGTAATGAAGAAGGGGACCCCGCTGCTAGGGCTGATGATAACGTTGATAACAAAACGCGATGATGAGAGTGTCCTCAACGCTCCGCTTCTCTGTTCAGTACCAGCAGGAGATCGCGGTGCTGCAGGAGAAACTGCGGGCGTCGGTGCAGAAGCTGGAGGAGTACGAGGCCCGTCTGAAGGGTCAGGACGAGCAGGCCCAGAAGGTGCTGATGGAGTACCAGGCCCGGCTGGAGGAGTCAGAGGAGCGCTTGCGCAGACAGCAGGACGACAAAGACCTCCAGATGAAGAGCATCATCAGCAGGCAGGGGAAAAGAGGAAGAAGAGGCAGATTTGCTGAGATGTATTTTGGGATGCAGCGTTTCACAGCCCCTCTAACTCTGCCCTGTCTTTGTTTATCTTCCCAGGTTAATGTCGGTGGAGGAGGAGCTGAAGAAGGATCATTCTGACATGCAGGCGGTGGTAGACTCTAAACAGAAGATCATCGACGCACAGGTCAGTCCACCGTAGCGACCCCACCGTAGCGACCCCACCGCGGGCTGCGTATGGCTTTGTGGATACTTTTCATCTGCGCGTTTTAAATTTGTATGTGCTGTCACTTGCTTCTCCTACATGAGGAAACAAAGGGTCACTGAAATACAAAGAGATGTTTAATTCATAGCTGTCTAGCTGTGGCATTGACAAGCTTGGATGGCTGAGCAGAATTTCTCAGCTCCCTCCCACTCCTCCTTATAAAACAAAAGTGTCTTATCTGGTTGTCTGTCAGCATGTAGCACCTCTATAATCCACAGTGGTTCATATTTGTGTAAAATTGCATGAAAATCTAACTTAAAAGAAAAACTGTTCTTTTTGAGCATTTTTAAGGAATTTTGAATGTTTGTCGTTGGGTTTGTAACTGTCACCAGAGAATGATTGTGCAGGTATGAATTTTACCGGCTGTATAAAAGGATTAAACCGTCCTGCTTGTGTGTGTGTTAGAGCTGTAAGTGCAAACACCAGCACACAATTAAGAGCAAATCTGCATCTTTGTAGCTTAGGTGTTTCACAGCGTCTTTGACAAAGAAATGCAACTGATGTTTACACAGACGCAAACATGCATTGGCAAATAATCTCTGTCACACACACAGTAATGAGAGTTTGCATCTACAAACACGTGCGCTGCAGTAAGGCAATGAATTGTCAGCCTCGGTACACAAGCGCAGATAGAAGGCAAATAAAAAAGGTCATTGCAAAGACGGGGAGTGAAGACTGCTTTAGTGGACCGGGACAGGAAGTTGATGTATTTTTTAAAATGCAGTTTTTTATCTGCGTTAAACTACACAGAGTACACTTAAAACTTCACCACAGGAGATCAGTCAGGCCTCGTGAACGGGGCGTGTTTGTAATTAGCCATTTACAACAAAAGACTGTATGTAAAAGATGGACATAATCACAGTGATTCTACCCACTGGTTTGTGGATTTGTGTTTTAAAGCCTCTAGCAGCATTAGCGTATTTGGCTGCTGGCAGGTTGGTCTTTTGGAGCCAAAGACCACCATATTTATAGACGAGGGTGTTAGTCAATGCTAGTTTAGTTAGCAAGCTGCATCCATAGTCTTCAGCTTCACAACACAAACACATGCTAATAAATGCTTAATAGCATACAAAAAACCAAACTAAAAAATTTCTACTAAAACTGAATGACAGTCTTGGTCTTTATAGCCAGTCTTCCTCCCCTCAGCCCCAACTGGTCGCCACAGACGGCTGCCCCTCCCCAAGCCTGGGTCTGTCAGAGGTTTCTTCCTGTTAAAAGGGAGTTTTTCCTTCCAACTGTTGCCAAATGCATTCTCACAGGGTGTAACCTGATTGTTGGGATTTTCTGTTATTTTGGAGTCTTTACCTTAAAATATAAAGCGCCTCGATCCAGATGGGAAGCCTACGCAGACAGTTAGCAGCCTAGTTAGCACGTAGCTGTCACTCAAAGCAGCCACACCCATGTCAATCTAACCCTAAACCTTAATAAAATATAAACATGACAGTTAGTTTGCAGTTTGTTTGCACATCAGTGTCAGCTTCACTTTACCGCTCATTTAAAACAAGCTCATGACATTAACAAAGCTTGGTTGTAGAGCAGATATCAGCAGGTTAGGATGGGGACGAATAAGAACGTCACGTTTCTCCTCCAACTGATGAGGAAGCTGTAATATTGGAATTTTTTCCCGGGTCTTACTGTGTTCATGTGCATTCACAGGAGAAGCGCATAGCATCACTGGATGCTGCCAACGCCCGTCTGATGAGCGCTCTCAGCCAGCTGAAGGAGCGCTACAACATGCAGACGCGCAACGGCATCTCCCCCACCAACCCCACCAAACTGCAGATCACGGAAAACGGAGAATTTAGGAACAGCAGCAACTGCTAAGAAAGACCCGGCGTCTGCCCCGAGCGAGAGTTGACCGCCCGAGCGTGTACAGCTGTTCAGCGCGTGGATGTCTACGTGCATACGTGGATGCATGTCTGTTTGAAAGACTGCGAGACTGCAGGCGTGTGCGTGCGTGAGTCTGTTTTATAAGCCAGACGTTTCCTTTTTTTCTTTTGTTTTGTTTTGTTGGAGACAGTGTAGGAGTGAGGGCGCCACTCTTTTGAGGGGCCAGCCAGAAAAGGCAGAACTTCAACGCTGACGGACAGATCACCAGACGGCCTTCATTTATGAGGGTGATGGCCAGAGGAGGTGGGGCGGAGCTTGTGTGTATATATAGAACTCGAAGCTGTTTGCCAATGGACGCACGTAGTTTGCTGGGACAATTCACGCCGCTGTCAAAGCCTGGGACGAACCACTATATACCCAAACACAGTGACGACCGCCAGACACGGTCACCCTCGCAACCCTCCTCTCTCGTTCTTCTTCTCGTCCTTCTTGATGACCAGGTGGATCCACTTCAAAACCAACAGCACGTACTGAGGATTATCACTTTAGTTTCTCGAGAGGATTACTAGTGCTTTATTTTAAAGAACCAAATAAGAGCTTATTAAAAGAAAATTGATATTTTTAATCCAAAACAATCTACGTTTCCCTTTCCGCTGCCGAGTGTGTGTTCCTGAGCATCCCCTGACCAACCCCCTCCCCACCCCCCTCCTTTCCCTACGTAGTGCACTTTGCGAACAGCTATTGGTACATGAAAGGCCTTAAGTAAGGAACACACCTCGACTTTCTCCCACATCTCCCCAGCAGCTTTTTTTCTGCAAAAAAACAAACAAAAAAAAAAAAGTTATACTGGCACAACTCATACTGTGGATTTGTAAAGAAACAAACGTGTTACAGATGTATTATAAACACTTAACTAAATGAATTCTATGTGATACTATATTCATGAAATTTTAAATAGATGTATGCAGTTTTTTTTCCTTCTATAGATTATACACACATATACCTATATTTGATAATCTCAAATATAAAAGCAGCCCTTTATTTCCGAGTTTTATTTTTCTTCTCTTCCGATGGAAAGACTGTCGCGTGTAGCTTGCTTTGGAGCCCTGGAGAGAGGGAGGCCACGCTGCCGAGCAGTCGCGAGCACCTCGGTCGTCCTTCAGAGTAATCCCACGACGCGTAACCCTTTACATACGGCGCGAGAGACGGGAGCGATCTGGTCTCACCCGGTGCTCATCGCTGCTCTTGAAGGCAAAGATTATCAATCACGAGTTCTGTGCGTGGTCTTTTTCTGATTTTCTCTAGTTGCACAAGAGCTATTGAGAGATGCGCTTAAACGCGCTCGCTCATACTATACACTGGACTGATGAGCCGTTACAAGGCGCGCCCCCTACACCCCCAGTCCTGACATTTTTTGCGCTCTCGATGCTTTATTTGTCCGTGGTTATGAAGTATGCTGCATCCAAACTGTGATCCCAGTGACATCATCGTTGTCTCGCTTTTTTTTTTTTTTCCTTCTCCCCCCTCTTACTCCCACCTTTCTTTATCTTGTTCTTCTGAATGTGAAGATGCTAACTCACAGTTGGTCTTAACACAGGGTTTGGTCCTTTTAATCCCTCCATCCATCCCAACCATCTCTGTATTTTGGATATTTTTGTAGCTGTTTTTCTCACTCTGTAACAAACTATACATCAAGCGTGAGGCCGCGCATGCTTCATCCTTGCTCTATAGCCAATAGTAGCGTCACCATTTGTTTTCTCTGATTGCTAGCTGAACGATGATGATGGTGATGATGATGATGACGAGAGGCTTTTTTCAGACATGACGTGAATATATGATGTGTAACTGAGTGTATTAAAAGGCTGGGCAGCCTGGGATAGTGTAAATAAAATGCTCACACTATTTTTACCTAATGTTAACAGAGCTTTTTGTAAATGTATCTTGTGCTCAGACTCTGCTGTACCATTATGGATACTGTAAATATGAAACAGCTCAGTCAAGTCATCTGTCCTCATTGGGTAGAACTATACAATCAAATTTAACCTTTCAGTGTTCTCTGTTTAAAGTTGTTGGTTTCTTTTGTATTTAGAGTGTGTTATTGCTAGCCAAAAAAAAAAAAATAAGTCGGAGTTTGACTCTTGGGATGTACTTCTTCATTGGTTACAGGCCAAGTCGAGTCCAGTCTCGAGATTCAAAAGCACAATCCTGTATTTCTCATCAGTCTAGCTCTATGCACTTTTACGTTCAGTGGTTGATGTTTGTAATTAGCTTTTTTTTTTTTTTGGTTGTTGTTTTTTCAGGTGATTAAAAATGTGGCAAAGTTTAAAATTGAAGTAAGGGATTTTTATGATATGGCGAATTCACAACATTTTGTATGAGATTCTCAACGATGTGACCCCTCCTTCTCTGAACCAGAACAAATTGCCTCAGACTGATGAGTTCACACGACTTTTCACATCTCACCCGACGTCTAACCGCCTGTAGAAATATCTGCATAGGTGAAAGTCAGACTGTGTCACTTTGACAAGTAGAAACAGCTCTTCAATTTAGATAGCAATAAATACGCTGCGTACTGTTTTCATTGGTAGCATTTGCTGACTGTTTGGTACCATTAGCAAATTTTTTGGCACATTTTACGGTTAAAGGCACATTAGTGAGTCTGTTTTCAGACTGTGGTGCACTGGTGTTACTGTTAGTACAGAGGTCAACAGTGGGGTTCTGGAAGTAAGAATCTCATTCATATTCTCCTCAGAGATTTTGATTATGAGATATATCATAACCCAATAAGTATTATCCATCAAGGAAGGAAGAAGGATCAAATTGTTTTTTAGTTGTTTTGTTTTAGTTGTTTTTTTTTTTTTTTTTTTTTTTTAAAAGCTCTTTGATGGGGAAGCTGAGATTTGGGAGTTCTTTCACTCTTAAAAGTAACTATGTACAGTCAGTCTTTTACAGTGTTTTTTGAGCCACATCATCTTTTTACAGTTATATGGCTTGGTTCAAGGCTTAAAACTCTTCATATAAGGATTTCCTGAAACATCACTGGAGAAAATGAATGGGAATTCACTTCTGGAACCAGAGCCATTAAAATCATGGGCGACACTGTTGCGCTCGATAGCTTAGCATTTCTGCTAAATGCTCGACTGTTTAAAACTCTACTATTTGGCTAATTACTTTACATGGAGCCCATTAAAGGGAAAAAAATAAATTTGATAATATGTCATTAAGGCAGATTTTATAGAGTAACTAAGAATAACTTTGATACAGTTTTTCTTTCATAGGTTTGGGCATTAGCATATATAAAAGATATAACACACAAGATTACAATTAGCTAATGTTTGCAGGTCAGTTTTACAAAAAAGGTACCGTACTGATCAGTAGCTTTGCACTGGCACTAAATCACCATGAAGTTGAGGGATATTTGTTATTTGACCAAATTATTTGGAATTTTGGTGTTAAAAAAATATAGTATGTAGCTTAGCATTTTAGCAACTAGTAAGATATGTACCAGTAACTAGCTTAATAGCATTAGCTATTCTGAATTAAGAAATAGCTCATGCTTTTTAGCAAAAAAACAAACAAACGTATTTTAGCAGTTTACCTGTAGCTGTTAAACTATGAAAGTCACATAGTCTCACTTTGAAGTTTACAATAGTTACACTGATACAACCTTGCCACATTTATCCCACCAGTACTTCTTAAACAGATACAAGTAGAAGAGGCATTGCAGTTTTTGGTTTATAATTCGACTCCTCATGTTTCAGTTTTGTTTTGTGTTGGTTTTTTGTTGTTGTTGTTTTGTTTTTTTTATGGTCTACTTTTATAAATCAGGAAACCATGAGGTCTCTCTTCACACACAGTTCAGCCAATCCGACTAAAGATGAATTGAAATATAAAGCTATAAATAAAGTAAGAGATGTTGTATGTTTTCTATTATCTTGTAGAAAATACTTTTGTAAGTATGTTGAAAGTATAAAGTATTTGCTGGATTCTGCTTCCTTTGACGACAGTGACAAAACAATAATGTACAGAGGAGTTTGTGTTGACAAAATGTGGCTGTGCAATTTATGTACATTTGCAACTAGACCTATTAAAGTTTTATTTAGCTATTTTAAAATCGTGTGCCTTTCTGTCTTTTGTCTCATCGCCTCACACGTGCTGGTATCCATCACACTTATTCTGCTTCTCTGATAGAATAAATGGAGCTTAGTTTGACAGTGTAACAGATGAATCACGTGTTCATTAAATACTCAGGCAGGCTGTGATAGATGACAAACAGCTAGAGAGAACATATGCTCAGTAGCAGGGTCCAAAGGCAAAGGCAGCTTTTTTTTGTGGAAGTACAGTTTAAGTAGTGTCTGTTTCGCTCAGCAAGTCTGACCTACATACTGCCTGATTGTCATTCCCCACATCGGGTAAAAAATTAAAACAGGCCTGAAGCTTGTAGCAATTTTGTTGAAATTCCTGTAAAGTGAGCTTAAAATTATATTTTTAAAAAAAACCTCATAACTGTTCTAAGTGCAACAGAAAGAAAATAGAAATGTACTTTGAAAATATTCAAATTGTATTAGGTTTATTTGTAACAGCCAGCCACACGAACTGGTGTGTTTTACAGGAAAGGCCTTCTTGTTCTCTGTGAAGCTCACTTATTTCTTTGCCCAAGTGGAACAAGTGTCTCCCTGCAGCAAAGGCACATGTTTAGCATGTCAGGCTTCTAAAAACTCTAAACTACAAAAAAAAGCATTATTACTACTAATAACTAGAGATGGCACGATACCACTTTTTTTTATGTCCGATACCGATATGAATCCGATATAGTGTTTTTTTTAATCAAAACGTTTTTTTAATATCTTGCTGCATTTTGTATAAGTTTATACCCAAGTTTAAATAAATAACAACACTAAAGCTATTCTGTTATACCTGTATGTAAAAAATACACTGTGTCCAAAATATGTCATAGTTCAGCAACACTGATCAATCTAATAAACTAAACCTGCACCATCCTCCCTATTCTGGTATTTTAAAGAGTACTTAGCAGAAATATTAAGCAACCTAACTAATAGGGTTGCAAACTCCCAGCAAAAAAAAAAATAGGGAACCACCCCCCACCCTCCACCTCATGATGCTTAATCGATCTAATCAAATTTAATTTGATGCAGGGGGGAAAAATGTACAGAAATAACTTATTTTTCAAGAATAATTAAATAGATTCAACATCTTTCTTCAACAGAATTGCAGAATTCACAGATGGTACTTTCACAAAGGAAAAAGTACTATAGCTTACTAGGGTATATTAGACTTAACAGTTACTATATACAGTAATGGACTTCTATACATCAGATTAAAACTTTGGGTGTAAGAGTCAGATAATTATTTATTAAAAGCTAGACATTTTAAATGAGAATAAGAAAGAAAAGTATGTCTTTGTGTCCCCTTTTCCCAGTTCATGCCCCATCGGCCCCCCTGGCTAAACTTTGCTCGATCCGCCCCTGCACAGTTACCAGCCGTCAGCTACGTAGAAAATGATCCTGGTGTAGAAAGTAATATTAAATAAATTCTAACAACAGCTGATCAAGCTTAAACGTGCTGCTGTTGTTCAGCCGCTGGTTTCCTCTTTCTGGTGCAAAATGGGCCAAAAACAAAGAAGAGAGACAGACTCCGACAGAAAAGCCGATCAGCTGATCATTGATCAGTTTCACTATTGAAGTAGCAGCAGGAGAGGGAGGGAGAGAGAAGAGGCAGTCGCTCCACATGTCTATTGTTAAGCTTAACATGGGAATGCTTTACAGACATTCAGAGATAATGTTATACACTTACTTTACTTCTCTCTGGGATCACTTTCTCTGAGATGAAATGCTGGTTTGGTAGCAAGGCTACAAATACACACAGCTGCTCTATCACGTGCTACAGTTATGAGCCGAGTTACGCTGTGTAGCAAGTTTTGTGAGGTCCTTTATTGATATTTAATGGATCGGATTACATTTTTTATTTCTCGCCGATATCCGATCCAGTAATTTGGGTCAGTATCGGACCGATACCGATAGGTAATATCGGATCGGTCCATCTACTAATGACTAGCCTTACCGGTGCCCAGTGGTCAGATTCAGGATTCAAAGATACCAAAAGTTGAAAAAACACAGTCACCTGCTTCAGATGAGATGGTTTCCCGTCCAATGCGGAGTGCATACATCATTTCCCCTTCAATCCAGTTTTGATCTAACTAAAATGCTTCATCAAAAAAAAAACAAAAACAGACACTTCCTGGATATTGCACAGTGGATCAAAATCTGCCCAGATTTTTCTGTATTCATAATAACTTTAATTTTGAAAATCACAGCTAGGAGCTCGTGGAAGATCCTGAATCCAGCAACCAGCTGGGGCTTTTCTGTGTGGAGTTCTCCCTGTGTCTGTGGGGTTCTCTCCAGATACCTGGCTCTTTGCCACAGTCCAAAGACATGCACATTGAGCTAAACTGGTGTCTTTCTGTGTTCCTCACAATCATCTGGCAACCTAACCATACCCTATGCTAATGGTTGGGATTTCCTAGCTAATTAGCGCAACATACTGAAAATTGCCAAAGATAATACAGTTTGACAGACTTAAAATAGTACTGTTTCACCAACAAAGTGATTCCCAAAGAGCTATTAGCTGAAAATGTGGCATTTTCCAGCATGGTGTGCACTGTGTCATTAAAAACTTGAGGAAGTACAAGACAAAAAGAAGTAAAAGAAGTAGCTAACCTTAAAAAAACAACAAACAAACAAAGCTCCAATTGATGCATCTGGTGTTAAGGAAAGGAAATGGAGAAAAGGCTGAAGTTGTGTGATTATTTGTGTTTCATATACCATTACTTCCATTTATATTTGAACATTTGAATAATACCCTGCATCGATTCTCAATTTGTCTAGCAAAATATAAAAAAAAATGAGGGGTGCCACAAGATTTTTGCACGGTACTGTATGTGACGAGCCTTTTCATTTTATAAACGAGAAACCCACAGGCTGGTCTTAACACAGAACAACAACTAACAAAGCAAGCACAGAGTGATGAACTTGAATTTAAAGATATAATTGTAGTGACACTCTTCCAATCTGTGCTTTTACACACACCAACTGGGGTCATGAGCAAGCGCTTCGGAGCACCGCTGGTTATTAGCAGCAGCGACAAAAGAACCGTGATGACTAAAGATGGCGGAGCTGCAGCATCAGCTGGCACTGGCAGCCTCTGCAACAGAAGGTCGGGGAAACATTGGCAGATGGCTGTGCTGCGAAACAGATCTGCCGTCTTAAGGCGAGTAAAAAGCGAGCCGTTTTTAAATTCATCCATCAGCCTCGTTGAAGACGGCGGCGTAAACAACTCAGAGTGCCAACCCCGGTGCCATTATGTGCGACAAATGGTGCCCTTTAATGAGCTCACAGGTGAATTCGCTCATAGGTGCTATAACAATAGCGCACACACGAGTCGTACATTAATATCAGGTCGTTATCACGGCCGCACGAACCCACACATCTCCAGTTCAAAGAGCAAAATGTGTTTATTTCGTTTGATAGTGTTATCAATACATGTCATTCATGTTATGTGCCAGTGTTTAATAACTCATACATCTACTTCACATCATGAATACAGTAAATAAGTTAGCCCTACAGTATGTGTAGCAGAAATCTCTTAAATATTTAGTTCAGTCTGTTTTCCACAAGCTGCCACACTGCACTTCTTTCATTGGTTTAGTAATTTTAGCATAAAAGAAAAAGACAAGCGACCTTCCAGCAGCAGCTGCCATGTTACTCTGGAATTATGAGGCATTCGGTTTTCTAACCAAATCTCATTTAAGAATCTGTGAAACATTTTCGCCATGCAATTATTTCTAGACATCTACGTCCAATGGCAGTTGTGTGGCTACATTGTAAAGAACATAATGGCTGGAGGTCTTGCGGCTGCCTGACTGGAATAGCTGCTTGAACTGAAAGAGGATAAGTGGCCGCGCGGCCCTTTTTCCCTTTGAATACTTATTCACTTAACTCGTCGCTAATGGGCTCGTGGAAGGCGCACAGCTGAGCCGCTCACTGTCAACAGGCTTTCGCCGCTAAGCTAAATGCAAATAAATACAGCGGTGACCACACACGCGCACACACACAAGTTCAAACAGTGAGCGCACAAATGCCCAGTCACGTCCATTTCTGTGCAAAAGTAATATAGCTGAAATATTTGCTGTGCAAATTCAAGAACATAATACACTGAGGATTCTCCCTTTTCCTTATTTTATGTGTGATGTGTGGAGCGTCTAATGTTATCCCTGAAAAGAAAGTTTGTTTTACCATAAGGGTTACCAGACAAATGTGAAAGGGAGGCATATAGCTGCCTTCTAGAATCAGTAAGTCAATTAAAAGCAGCCATTTCCTCCTCCTGACCGGATCGTGTTCTTCATATATGATCCTACCGGGAGGATGGGAGGAAATGCACCGACCTCCTTATATCTTCTTCCATTTCCATTCCAACAACCCCCTGCGGGCATCTTCCTCCTCTGAAGAAAAAGCAATCAGTAAGAGAACAGTGCTCCTGCGAGTCAGCCAGCAGGGCATCGGCTCGTCCTTCTCTGGGGCTGCAGAGGAGGGGTGGACACCTAACTCCTCTGCTCCTGTGGAGAATGCTAAAGGCAGTGTTTGGGGGGGGGTTGGATGACTAGTTCCCTCTCATCAGTTCTCCACATTTGCTCTGAGCGAGCGTGGCTTGAATCTTTGATGCCGGTAGTCCTGGCTGGCCGCCCTTCGGAGGGGAGCCGGAGAGCTGAGCTGAGGGTTAGCGAGGCACGGCGCCTGAGTTTTGACGGTTCGCGGCAGCGCCCTGCTGCAGCTCAGAGAGCGCCTCTCCTCGACGCCCGACTGAGGCCCGAGCTGAGACTCGCACAGCTCCAGCAGTGACACTACCTGCTCCCTCAGTGCCAGGGATTTGAACCTGCGAGCTGCCAAGTAGAAAAAGGCTTCGACGAACGCCTGCAAGCCCATCCCTGTGAAGCAGAAGGCCAGGTTCATTAAGTCAGTAATTTCATACTGCTACTAGGTGATAAACTAGCAATTCTAACACAAAGAAGAGCTTGACATTTCCCTAAAGAACCTTAGCAGCTTTATGAAGATCAAAGCATTTTTTTGTTCAGCAACTATGAAACCGCTGTGAGTTAGATTAGCTTAGCAAAAAGATGGGAAAGAACTGAGGAAAGCTAGTCTGGATTTGTCCAAAGGTAACAAAATCTACCTGTCACCACCTCTAAAGGGCCCTAATTACCTTGGCTGTTATGTAAAGACCTGCCAGCGAAGTGGAACACATGGGCAGATGAAGAAGCTTCTAATGATCCAAACTGTTCTGACAAAAAATATCAAGCTGGGTTGTTAACAAGGCGTTTGATTGCACATTAGAACAGAGAGCGGGGCTTTGACCGAGGTCTGTGCTTCTGTTTAAGCCAGATAGAATTATAATTTTACACAACTTTCACTTTTCACTTTTTCAGTCGAGACCTTCGGCCCACAGTTAATGAATGTTGAAATGTTTGCTGTCACAGTCACAGTTCTTTAAAAAAAAATGGTTGACTCATTGTGTAATGTAACAGTCCTACAATGGTCTTATCGTTATGAAGGTTAGAGTATTCAGCGTTTGCTCCAATGACATTTTATAGTCTTACAGGCCTGGAGACTGGTTGCCGACCCCCTAGCAACCACCAATCTCTAGGTAAAAGTGTATTCCCTGACCTGGTGAGTGTTTGCTGGAAGGTTGCTGGGAGGTGTTAGTGTGAGGCTGGTTGAAAAGGCATAAAGGCTTGTAGTTGCTTTGCTCGCTGGCAGGTTGCCATGGTCGCCCTGGGTTTGTGTTAAAGACCCCAATGTGGTCTGCAAAGACTACTACTACTTGCCAAGCGGTAGCAAAGCTATGAAAAGTGGGAAATAAACTTGAAACAGAGATTGTTCGCCTTAAAAGTGAAACCTGCACCTTTTGAAAAGTGTTGACGCAACAAAGGGACAACTTTTACTTTGAAGGCACAGATTCTTCATTTCCAGTTTCTGCTGCACTTCTTTCAAGTTTCACTGCAGCTCAGAGAGAAAATGCTGAGGTTCTGCAGGCAAGTCAGCATCTTCCATGCAAACTATGGGCAACAGAGGCAATCTGCTAGCTACTATAGCACTCCCTTAGAGACCAATTTAACCTGGTGTAAACCCCTAGCAACCACCTGCTAACCAATCATGTAATACACATTTTAGCAACTGGAGGCTGCCAGGGGTCACCAGCCAGTGAGGCCTCACGCCTGAATTACGTTTCTACGGTGAATCTATGGCATAGCCTATGCAAGAGGATGACACCATTGCCACATTTATACTTCCACAGTTTTGTACTTGTAAGGATTTACAGTAAGTGTTGGGACATCTCTACGATCATTAACATTAACAGGGTGAACAAAGTGTATTAACAGTAATGCAATACAACGTCTGAATATCATTCTCTTAGATTTGAACGATATCATCTAAACCTTGAAAGTGGATATTTTACAGTAGTTTGTAGGTTGAGTAGAACAACTTATATATGTAATCATAACACATAAGAAATGTTTGTTGTACCCTTGAAGAGGCTGGCATCATTTTCTAAAGCATAACTCAGTTAAATGATTTAATGAGACGAGAGGAAAGTCCAACCTCCATCTCTGAAGACTCTCACTTGAATTTTAGGTTTTACAGATTTTTCTACTTTCTCTGTTCTCCACCTAGAAATCGAAGAGATCCATAGTGCAAGAAAACATTTAGATGTAATTTTTTTAATTTGTCGCATATCCCAAGTCTAACTGGAATAGATATATTTGTGAATTCTAAGTTTTATCCCAGTTCTTGGTCCCTTACAAGTCCTCCAGTGCACCCACACACACACAATAACAGACGCTGACTCCAGCCTTCCTGAATACGTATGAGCTTATTCTAAATTCAGTCCACAATCTCCTCCGTACAGGCCCCTCCATGCTCGTCCATGTGATCTCCATCCATCCGCTCCGCCTCGCAAACATTCCTCGGAAGGTGCAACGTCTGAATAATTCATGTCGGGTAGTCTTCTCCATTGTCACAGTGTGATCTTTGCTCATTTCAATTACAGTGTCAGAGGAAATCTGACAAAGAATGACAAGCAATTATCTCCAAGCACAGTATTTGCGCCGAGTCTCGAGGACACCCGTGCTCTCTGTCCTCCACATATTTTTTCCCTTTGTGATAATTTATTGTGCGTTTGTGAGTATGGCGTTACCTGCTTCTCTGGAGTCGGGCGTCGCGCCTGACCAGCGGCGTGTGATGTCTATGTAGAGGATGTCCACTGAAGCCATTGTGAAGTTGCTGCCACTTAGTTTACAAGTCCTGAAAAACATTACAGGAAATCTAAAATAAGCTCCATAATGCAATTCTTAGCTTACAAACACATCGTGTGGTTGCTCTGAAACCTGTAGAAAGCATTCAACATTCATGCTTCCTTTAAATAAATGAAGGGAGATTCAAAGACCACAACCACTGAATGTTAGATTCCAGCCTTGCTCCTTAGATATGGAAAAATATTGATCTCAAATTTATTTATATATATATATTTATATTATGTAAAGCATATCATCGAAATTCCAGATTTGCAGTTTTATGTTGAGAAGCATGAATTGTGCAAGATTTACCCTAAAGCAGTTTTCCACAGAACGGTGAACCCCCTTTGGCATCTTTCCTCCTGCATGACTCGCCTCTCTGGGATTCTCTCTTCATGTCACTTATTAACCTCTTTAGTTGGGAGATGTTCCACCAGGTTCTTTTGTTAGCACCACACAACTCTTCAGTCATTTGTTGCCCACGTTCCAACACTGCTGAATCACTGTATGTGACTTTATTTACATACAGCTTACATGGGCAGTTATGTATAAAGAAACACATGTACTTTTATAACAATAAGCACTGAGTGTGTTAACCTTCAGCAGCTCATTCTCTAGACAATCCTTTCTTTAAAGACAGAACAAATTTTGGGGTCAACTTAACCACAAGGCAGATATGTAATGTAAAAGCGAGGTCAGAGGTCAAATGTAAAAAGGTATTTAGATTGTGATATCAGAATCCCCATATACCCGTATCACTTCCTGTGTATTACCAATGCAAACAGAGGCAGCAGGACTGTAAGCATAGTTTTAAAGATGAAAGCGATTTTTGAAACTTTGCCTTATTTGACCTTAAAGAGGTCAGAAGTCCAAAGAAACATGATATTTAGATTCAACCATCCATCATTCCCTACATGCCTATATGCTGTCAATGCAAACAATGGCAGTGAGAAACAGTTTTAAATAGCTCTATATAGCATTATTATCACTCTGACCTTCAGATCGATCACTCTATTGATTTTGAAGGAGAGGTCAGAGGTTAAATGTCACATATTAATTTAAATCTTTATTCTGTACTTTATATAGCTTGACAATACACACCACGCTTGTAAGAATCATAAGTTATAAGGCCTTGTGTCAATTTTCTACCAATAAATCATTAAGTTGACTTTGAAGACGTTGGTGGATTTAAGACACATTTTAATGGATTGTAAGAGGTGCCCGCTGTACACCCCTACAAAGCTTCATGAGGATCAGAAAGAACACCGCCAAAAACATAACCTCCTTGGTGGTAGTAATAAATAATAGTACCTACCTGATGAAGGTCCGAAAGGCAGTGGGGCCAAGGCGCATGTTGCCCTTCACACCAAGGAAGCGTATGAAGAGAGCTGCGATTCGCTCCACTAGCCGCAGGTAGTTGAACTGCTTGGAGTACTTTGGGTAGACCTGCTTCAGACACAGCGAAGGCAAAGTTCCCGTTTCATCTTGGCTCTTCTCTTGTGTTTCTTCTTCCATGGGAATCTCTTCTCCTTGTTCAAACCCACCGGCCCTCTGTTGGGGACTGTTGGTGTAGAGTAACAGGAAAAAAACAAAGAAAAGCAAAACAGCTTTAATTTAAATTAATGAACGGATTCATTTTCAAGCTTGGTGAACATTAAACCAACAAGGTGCAGATACAAGAAAGAGATTCAAAACGAAAAGGTTGATTTCATATTGACGAAAAAGTTGATACTTGTCACTAAATTTGGAAAAGCAAATAAGTTAAATGGTCCAGACAGGATTGGTCGTTTGATAGAAGCAACATGAGACTCATCCTCCACCGGGCTATACACTGTTCTCTATTACTCAGTAAAAACATCAACTCAATTTCAACCTTAGGTGATGGACGAGCTGTGCTTTTAGAAGTTCATTTATGATGCTTTGAATTAAGCAGACCAACATAAAAGCACTCATACCAGTTTACTTAAAGTGACCAAAAGAAGTCTGTGAACCTTTGATTCAGTCCATCGACCTCCTGTTACACAAAAGCTGGATCAGAAAACAGTGTACTGAAGTGCTTCCATGCAAGCAATGCAGTACCACCTTGTTATCAACATACAGACTAAAAACAGCCTGAATAGCCTGCATGTTGCTTTATAACACCGGTAATTAAGCTGCAATTCAATTTTATTTATACAGCGCCAAACCACAACAACAGTCCCCTCGAAGGTCTGTATATTGGAAGGTAAAGACTCTACAGAGAAAACACCAGCAATCAAAACACCCACTATGAACAAGCAGTTGGTGACAGTGGGAAGGAAAAACTTAACAGGAAGAAACCTCTGGCAGAAGCAGGCTCAGGGAGGAGCTGCCATCTGCCACGTCCGGTTAGGGGTGAGGGGGGGAGACAGGAAAAAGACACACTGTGGAAAAATGGTCCATTAATGGTCAAAACTTCAAAAGAGCAGAATCCTGAACATGAGTTTTTTCCACTGCTAATGCACGTTCAAGGTGCACAATATTTTATCAGATGAAAACAAAGCTGCCTTTTTTCAGAAAACAAGTGACACCAAGACTAATCCGTCTACTTTAAAATCTCACATCCTTCTGCTTGTCAGACGAAACAATGAATATATGAATATTAGATAAATGGAAAACTGTGATGGATAATAGTACTATTTTTTTAATTCTCTGTTATAAAGATAATCCTTAGGGAGAGAAAAAAAGTCAGCTATGCTTAGTTACCATGCTGCAAATTCAAAATCCGTCATGTCATGTTTTCTCCATTTTACTGTCACTCTGTCCCTTCTACCAGCTATCCCACTGTAATATTCCTGAGGGACAGGATGCCTTTTACAGGGAATTAACGTAAACTGCAAGGATTGTGCGTTTCTGTCCTTGGGAGCTTTTTTGGGTGTGTACACACTGTGCTTGACTGACAACCTCCCTCCTCTCACCTGGCAGGTCAGAACAAATTATACCTTCATCATTCCTTTTTGGAACATGAAGTGCTGCGACCTTAAAACACCCCTATAAAAGAAACTTAACTAAAAGCCAGAATAAGTAAAGAACACCTGTGCGAGTTTGCAGCAGGGGCTAAAAGCACAACTGCAATCGTGCACATGTGCATCAAGAAACGCATACAACAAAAGGCAACACTCAAGGGGATAAGAACACCGCCGACTTTTTATGAGGCCGCTTCGTTCTCCATGAATTAGTAAGCAGTGTGAATGGCACTGAGCGAGCGCTGCTGAATGTTTAATAGAATCAATCATCCCTCGAAGCCAGGACGCCACCCACATCTATTTAGACAGGACAGGCTCTGCTAAAAACGGACACGTCTTCAACAGAAGCTGACAAGCAGACAGACAGTGAGGCGAATGTCTACAAACATTCCTGCAGAGGGAGAGAAAAGCTGATGGGTGGTGAAGGAGAAAAGGTGAAGAATGGGAGGTTTTTAAAAAAAGACACACAGAAGGCAAAGCGTATGTACCCAATTTGTTGTCATTAACTGACAATGGGAACCTTTTTTATCTTGATGTGTGTGTGTGTGTGTGTGTGTGTGTGTGTGTGTGTGTGTGTGTGTGTGTGTGTGTCCGAGGTGTTCCCAGTAGGAAAGCTGGAGAAAAAGCCTCAACTTTAAACACAATTAACTTCCCTCAATCTTTCTTTCCTTTTATGCAGATGATGCTTTTCTAATAATGTGCCTCGCCTGCTATTTTAGGTATGGCCACAGATCTCACTTTTTTTTTTTTTTTTGTTCTCGCTGCACTCACCTTTCATAATGGCTCATAAATCACTCTCAGAGACATCATACATAGGATTAATGAGCTGGGGGAGAGAAGTGCATGTCTGAGAGTCACTGATAGCATCACCCAGTTCTTCTTAGAATTCCTCATTTATCTCCTCGCCCTTCTCTCCAAAATGCCATTTACCCCCCCTCCTCCCTCCACCGCCAACTATTCTGCCATTTCATATTTGCTTTATCTCTCTTCTATAAGCCTGCCTCGATCATTTAAACAGCAACACAGCTTTTGGGGTATTTTTTTAACTCAGCTGCTGCTCTTTAGCGCGTGTGCCTGGTCAGCTCCCCCCGTCATTTCACTTCATTTTAAACCAGTAAAATTCATACTTGGCTGAATTCAGTCTGAACTCTGTGTTCTGACTGACTGGATCTCATCCATCCCACTGCAGACCAGCTGTCAGCAAACACAATGCACGTATTTTCTTATTGGCAGACCATCTGTGCAGTAAACAGATTACTTAACCTGCCATAACAATGTTTGTGCTCCAGAAAGACTGCTTGTTAATAAATCTCAAATTCTGCAGAATTTTAGAAAAAGAGAAAGAGAGCGAGTTCCCTCTGCTAAAACACCAAATCTGTATGAAGCAGAAAGGATTTCTCTAACAAACCTATAATCCACTAGATCCCTGAGATTTTTAATTTTGAGTAACTGTGACTTCAAAAACTACAAAATACCAGCCAAACCATGATTAATTCCTAGTTCTTAATGTCCATAAGTATATTACTCCTAATGCCGCTTTAGACTTTTTATCCAGCATCATAAATAACAGTTTAACTGGGTTCTGGCAAAAGCACTGGAATAAGTATTATCGGATACTGGAGCACCTGCATAGTCAGTGTACAGTCATAGATCAGATTTGACCCGTTCAATGCATTTTACTTTAGCAGGACTTTCTCCTGTTACACTGACTAACTGTTTAGTTCCACATCTGTCCACTCGAGTAGCTCGAGACACCAACCGTCTGCCACCTACAATCCACATCTTGCGTCAGTTGATCTCAATAGGTCACATGATAGGGTGAGACAAGGTCACAGCAGTTTCAACCGAAACCTCTGCAGATAATGACCCACACCCTTTGTCACAGCTTGGTTCATGATCAATAGTGAGTCAACGTCTGCCTTAAACACTTACATCACCACGGACTGCCATTTGGCTTTTTCTACCTTTAAAACCCGGAGAGCAGCCAAATGGCTTTTAGCTAAGCTTTAGCTTCAGCCAAGTGGAAGCTAAATTGGCTAGTCATTCATATGTATATTAGGTTGTTAGCTGGGAATTCTGGAGGGAGGGGAGTGGGGGTGTGTGGATGAGGGGGTGGGGGAGCTGCTAAAAGCTGTGAACTTCCTTTTGTGTTTCATCTTGATGCATTCTCAATCATCCAGGGAAATAAATCTCCAAAAGTCACCAACTTGGAGTGTTTCAGTTTGCCGTCTTAGGGAGAAATCAACACACATGGGTGTAGGTCCTTTGTTGCTGAGATTTATTGATAAAAACAGTACAAAAAACCAACCATTTGTACACATATTTACAAATAATAATAAAAAGTGAGTGAGTACATTTCAACATTATACCAGTGGTCTGATTGATGCCACAATGGAGCAAATCGAGCAAAGACTGATAAGTTCGCTGCAATTTCCAGTGTGTGGGGATCATTGGTCACCAACTGCATCACGTGCTACAACCCTGGTCTACATATCACCGTTGATGAACAGCTTTTCCCATCAAAGACTCGGTGCTGTTTCCTGCAGTATATTGCAAGTAAACCTGACAAGTTTGGGATCAAGTTTTGGGTGGCTTGCGACCTAAAATCCAAGTACATTTGCAATGTCTTCCCATATCTTGGCAAGGACCCCAATCGTCCCACTGGGGAGAGACTTTCTGAAAATGTAGTAATGAGGCTGATGGAACCATTCCTAGACAAGGGCAGAAATGTTACCACGGACAATTTTTTCACATCGCTTTCACTTGCGCAAAAACTTCTTAGACTGAAAACCACCATCCTCGGCACAGTCAACAAGATTTGCAGGGAAATTCCTCAATCCACTAGTGGATTGGCTAGTCATTCATATGTAAATGTGGTGGAGCTTGCAAGAGAGTTGGCTCACTCTCATGTAGCTGAGAAGAAGGCAAGAAAAGAACAGTTGCTTCACACCTAGTCCTGGAAAAAGAGCCATGTGTCAGGTCAAACACAAATGCAAGAACAATCATGCCACTGTGCGATGTGTTCACTGCTACAGATACACATGTGGTAAATGCAGACTACAGATACCATGGCAGTGCCAGGATTGTGAGTGATTGCTGAAAATGTTGAAATGTACTCACTCACTTTTTATTATTATTTGTAAATATGTGTACAAATGGTTGGTTTTTTGTACTGTTTTTATCAATAAATCTCAGCAACAAAGGACCTACACCCATGTGTGTTGATTTCTCCCTAAGATGGCAAACTGAAACACTCCAAGTTGGTGACTTTTGGAGATTTATTTCCCTGGATGATTGAGAATGCATCAAGATGAAACACAAAAGGAAGTTCACAGCTTTTAGCAGCTCCCCCACCCCCTCATCCACACACCCCCACTCCCCTCCCTCCAGAATTCCCAGCTAACAACCTAATTTACATATGAATGACTAGCCAATTTAGCTTCCACTTGGCTGAAGCTAAAGCCTAGCTAAAAGCCTACCAGCCATTTGGCTGGTGGTGGGTTTTAAAGGTAGAAAGGTAGAAGCCTGGGACTCCTAGTAAGGGACAACTTCCACTAGGGCTTAAATACGTGGGACTTTCCACCATTTGGTCTTAGAAGCGTCTCGGATGAGAGCTGAAACATCTTCAAGAAATGTAAAGAAGTTCAGTCGCTTTTCTTTCCAAGCTTCTTAGACTACCATGACCTGGATGACTGAGAACCTACACAGACATACTGCCATTTAATGTGTTTGTTTAGTTTGTTTAAATCACAGCAATCGCACTGTGTGGAGCTGAATGATTAAAGAGTTCCGTTTTTGCAGCTGTGTTGTTGGCTGATGATTACATTTTTCGGCGCTGAGCCAATCTAACGGCTAATTTAATAAACATTAGCAATGGCTAGTTGGGACATGCTTACCATTACTCTCTTCAACCACAAGACTTTGTCACCATTTGCACAGCTGACAGAACAATTCCCTGTAATCACAACGTAACTTAAAGATACTCTGAATCTTCTTGCTTCCTTTTAATTATGCACCATGGTTGGATAACTGCTGTTAAAATAATCACGTGCTTAAATAAAATATCAGGATCATTTTATTACGTTTTCTTTGGTGCTGATTTGAGATATCTTTTCTGAGATGTACTTAATAATTTACTTACAACTTTGTTACTGGTACCCAGCTGCATGCACATACTATTATGTGAAGTTCTAAGGGTTCTGAGCCAATATAAAACAAGCAATAATGTGCAAAAGTCTTGACCCACCCCTCTCTTTTCTTTGCTAGGAAAATGGGAAGTATGTGCAGCACTTTACTGAAGTGGAAATACAGCATATAAGGCAAAAACAGCACAATTCTAACAATATTAATCAATATTTGGTATGACCACCTTTACTCTTGAGCACAGGCCAAACTCTCTTAGGCAAATTTTCTTCTCTTTTCTTTTAGTCTTCAGGAATATCCCACACTGCTACAATAGTGCTCCATTTCATTATTTTTGTATCCAGGTATGCTTTTACTGCACTCACAGTATATTTGGGATCATTGCTGCACTAAGGGATGAAGTGGATTCATAACTCCATTAGATCTGTTGCCACTGATTTTCAGTCCAGTTCTCATCTAATTTGGCGTAACCTCAGCCAAGGACATGACTTTCAGATACTGCTCATCTTCTGCAGATAGTCTTTTATTCCCCCAACTTCTTTTGTCCTTCACTTTTCCAGTTTCCTCAAATTCTTTAAGGACACACTGAACACCATGCTGAGATATGCCGCATTATTAGCTGATAGCTCTTTGGAAATCACCTTGTTGGTGCTTTTTATACTTAAATGTTTCATAAATTAGTGTTCAGTGACCTAACAAAAAAAAGAGATAGAGTAAAAAAAGCATTCCTTCGGAGCTGGTCAGGTACAAAGACTCGACTGAAAATGAGTGATGAAGCAGCCAAAGTCCAAAGAAAAACTTTGCAAGATCTTCAAAAAGCCTGGAGAACTATTGCTCAAGAGTACTCTAAAAATAACAAAAATAGAGCAATGCATGGGAATCTAAGATTAAATTTAAAATAGGCAAATCACATTAACATGTTAGTGGTCATGACTTTAGTAGTTATGTGGGCAATGTGCCTAACCAGATCTTTTTAACGTGCACAACAAAGCAGAATTTCCGATAAAGAAAATAATCTGAGGAGGAGAGTAAAGAAAAAAAGGTGATGGAAGGATGGGCAAAGTGAGAAAAAACGGAAGAAATTGAGATGGTGGCCGAACAGAAGCTGTAAATCCTATTGTCATAAAAGAAAAACAGACTGAGGGTGAGAAAACAAAAAGAAAATAAAAACCTAATGTAGGAGGAGATTTATTGTCAGGCACCACACAGGGCCAGTCAGCCAGAGAGAGATTGAGCCACCAGACTCGTACAGTAATGTGTGAATTTCCACCACGGCTCAGCTGAATTTAATTTTTCCATTTAACAAGCTTAGGGAGAGCTGTTGAGCAGTGCAGAGCAGGACTCCGAGGAGGGATGGGAAGAGTGAGATATCATGTCCTTAAAAAGTGAACATGCAGACAAGAATGCAAGGACTTCAGGCTTTGCATGCGTCTGTGTGTGTGTGTGTGTGTGTGTGTGTGTGTGTGTCCGAGGTGTTCCCAGTAGGAAAGCTGGAGAAAAAGCCTCAACTTTAAACACAATTAACTTCAGGCAAGTCTATATATTTACACTGTGGGTTTCTTGTGGCCTGGATCCATTAGACGCAGAGTGTCCCTGATCACGCCCACTTTGACCTCTTCATCCACCGGACTGGGAACATATTCAAAAACTCCGGGTGCCACCTAAAAAATGCAAGTACTGCTTACAGCAAAAAGAAATAAGAGGCTTTAAAATATGATGATGTTGCTGCTGACATTTCACTCTTACCTCCTGCTCATGCTCGATTCTCATACTAGGGTTGGAGTTGACTTCTAACAGTACGGGCTTTAGGTTCTTCATGAGCAAGATGTCAAAGCCTAATATCTGAAACACACCCACAGAATGTCAGCAACATACTTTCTATACCGTATATATTTAAAATTCTCAAATATATACAAATAATGAGGATTGATGAAAAGGTCATTAAGACTTAAGAAAATATCTACGTGTGATCAATATAAAGTGGATCTTATCTGATTATTTTATTTATTGTATAATTACTTGGAAGCACGTGGGTCCTGGTTTGCCGGGTGGTATGTCAGCCTGGTAGTAGACTCTAAGTTCAGGCACCACGGCGATGACAGTCTTGATGACAAGGGCGATGATGTCCGACCACACCCTCTTGATGTCGACACCTTTAGCTGCTAATCTGTACAGCACGCTGGAGAGAGTGCGCTTGCTGCCGGTGCTCTGGCTGTCTGAGTGCACGAAGTTGCCGCTGTGGACGTTGAGCGAGTAGTTTGTCAGGTGCATGAAGACGTGGCTAAGATTCTTCTGACTTGGCTCCTTCACAGAAACACACAAAAAGACGAAACGAAGAAAAACAAAAAGAAAAGAACAAAATTTGTTACCTTTAAGGTCACGGCTTCACAGCACAGTTTGCTGACACCATCGTGGCTACCTGATACAGCTCGGTGCAAAAACGTGTCAGTCCCTCTTTGGCAATGTAGATCTCCAACGGCTCCAAGGACTTTATAAGAACGTAGAGCCGGATATCGAACTTAAGTTTGTCAATAAGTAACGGCTTTTGGATGTACTCCTGGACTACGCCCTGTTTGGCCTGCGAACCCGTCATGAGCTTGAGGTCACTAGGGTCACGGATGAGGTAGATACCGTCCCCCTGAGAGCCCCCATCTGGTTTGACAATGAAAGTGGGATTCACTGTAGCATCCTTCTCTTTCACCATGTGAATCTGCAGCAGAGGGAAAAGGTACACCAGTGAGTGTGAGTCAAGGAAGTTTAAACATGTTTCTATTGTTGATGCTGTATCAAAACAGCCTGTTGAAAGACCACACGAACTGGGAACGTAACAACTTGTTATGAAACACATAGAACCTGTAGAAAACGGTTATTGTTCACCGTCTCAGCAGCAGTAGCAACAGATAGGTGGAGAAAAGTTGTAAATTATTCAGGTGTTTCTTTTTGTGAAATATACACTGCTCACAAATTTTAGAAAAAATATTTGTCTTTTCTATACTGATATGGACTGGTTAATGAGTCGGGAATGAAAGGATTGCACATTGTTTCTTCATCCTCTAAGAACTGCCTACATAATCTCACCACACTGCCGTGCACCAGCAGGAACCCGGGATCCAGTGCACCAACCTTACAATGGGCCAAAAGATTTCATTCCTGTCCCTGGTAGAGGTCTGTGAGTTCCACCATGGATATGCCTCCCCAGACCATCACTGTCCCACCACCAAACATGCTGTTACAGGCAGCATCACGTTCTCTATCGCTTCAACAGACCCTTTCGCGTCTGTCAGATGGGCTCAGGGGGAACCTACACTCATCTGTGAAAAGTACAGGGCACCAGTGTTGGACCTGCCAATTCTGGTACTCTATGCAAATACCATGATGTTGGGCTATGGCACTATAGGACATCGGGCCCTCAGGCCACCTTCATGAAGTCTGTTTCTGATTGACTGTTCAAAGACATTCACACCAATGGTCTGCTGGAGGTCATTTGTTCTTCCTGGCATAAAGGAGCAGATACCCGTCCTGCTCATGGGTTAAGGACCTTCTACGACCATGTCCAGCTTCCTGGAAACCCTTGAGGCAATGGTACGTATTGCTAGGATGTGCCATCCTCTGTGGGGTTCATGTTACCAGTAGTGATACTGGCCCTGGCCAAATGCAAAATTCATGGAAAAAACATAAAACACAGTCAGAAAAGATGAAGAGGGGGAAAATATCAGTGGCCTCCACTGTCTCATTGTTGCCCCTCTAGTGCATCTGTTGTTAATTTCATTAGCACCAAAGCAGCTCAAACTGATTAATAACCCCCCTCTGCTACTTAAATGACCAGATCAATACTCCACAAGTTTAACTGACCTGATGCTATACTCTGATTAAACAGTGTTCCCTTAATTTTCTATAAGCAGTGCAGTTAAATAAATTCATTATCTTAACTTGCAGCTGCACAGGAAGTAGCAATCAAAGATTTGGTTAATCTGAGGTTTACAAACAACTCACATTTCACTCGCTGGGCCCACGTCCTCATTTTAGGTTTGACACCGTTTTAGTAGATAAAGGTGGATGGCTTAAACATGAATTGAGCTGTGGTTTGGGGAAGGCCTCGAAGGGGACTGGCGGCGGCTCCCGGGCCTGGCAGATCCCCGTGTACCAAATAGAAGTGAAGAAGTGGAAGAAGTGAAAAGGGGAGGGAAGGTGGGGCATGTAAACAAGAACGAACACCTTGTAGAACTGGGGGATCATATATAGATAAAAACCGGAAGGAACGTGTTTGGAGGCGTGGTCCCACTCGTGAAATTCAGATACTTTATCTCCATTTACCTGCATTACCGATCCTTTCACCTCTACCTAAAAGATGAATATTCAGTCTTTCAGTGAATTATTATTTGTCTTCACTATACATTTGTCTTCAGCCTGATTTGTTTTATAATACTGAGTCATGGCCTAAAGGTTTTACAATAAGATAAAAAGCAATATTCTGGTGCCCTCTGCTGGACATAACATACAGTTGCAATCAAATCTCAATTAGAAGAACTGACCACGTATTCATCTGAATACATCATCAATCTATTTTAATATTTTGGAAGAAAATACAACTTTTTTGTAATTAGATATTCCTGTAAATCTTAATATTGCATAAACAGTACATGCAGATAATAAAACACACATTTTTATTTACAAAACCAATAAAAATATGAGTAGACTACATAAGATCAGCATCTGTGTTCATCATTTGGACTAACTTGGAGAACTTGAAAGAAACACTGAGTCATCCATGAGTGAACCAATCATCTATATTTGTATTTTAAAGCCATTCCCAAAAGGTAAATAAGACTCATTTCAATAAATTTATTGAGGTCATTGCTGCTGTGTTTGGACTCACTTTGTAGGACACCTGGTGCACTAAAATTAATACAGCTACTGCTACACTTATCACTGGTATGCTTCTACAAGGCCTGCTGTGGTCTGCCTTTGCAGCTGACTCAACCTACCCATTTAACAATTTGACTTGCTCTCATTTTGACCAACATCTAGTTTTGGTTTATGGTAATAACAGCTCATCTGTCTCTTTTAGCTTTATTATTAACACAAGCAAACTAAATTGCCCCCTTGCTTCTTATTTCAAACAAGACACTATTATTGCTGCTTCCCCACATGAGAAGAGGTTTCTGGACTCAATTTACCAGATTAAAGTATAAACATTATATCTTGGAAGAACTCCAATTTCCGTTTCTCACCTTTTGTCATCATATTCACATGACTTTAGCTCACTGAAATAAGCTAGCCACACATAGCTTCCATGTTTCCCCATCAATAGTTACACAGAAAAACAGTTAAAGACGCTTAACAAGGGTTTTCATATCCAGTGTCATCATTTTTATTTGTGTCAATTTTCTTTAATTTATTTTGAACGTACCTGTGTGGTGAACTGTTGGTACTCCTCAGGCAGGATCCAGGAACGGGGATAGAAGTCGTATTCTTCTGGGAACAACTCCTGCATAGTCCGAACTGCTCTGCTGAGGTTGATCTTTCGCAGCATTTCGATCATTCCTGCATGGACAGTTTTACATAAGAAACTGAATACACGATTGGCACGATTTACACTCACTGGTCACTTTGTTAGGTGCACCTCCTCAACTGCTCATTAACACCAATATCTAACTAGCCAATCGCATGGGAGCAAATCAGTGCATTCAGTCATATAGACAGCCAGGTAAAGAAAGGTGATTTTAATCATTTTCCAACACAGTTTTGAGCTGATCGGAAGGCAATGAACTCAAATCACTAGTTACAACCAAGGTATGCAGAAGAACATCCCTGTACGCACTAAATGCAGCAGAAGACCACAACATGTGGCATTTGTGTAAGCTAAGAACACGAAACTGAAGCTAAAATTGCGTTCAACAAAATTGGACAACAGTAGGTTGAAAAAACGTCGCCTGGTCTGATGAGTCAAAGACATCCACCCCAGTGACCTGCTGGAGGTCAGAATTTGGTGTAAACACCATGAAAACACGTATCAATCCTGGTTCATATCAAGTTCAAGCTGTTGCTGGTGGTGTAATGGTGTGGGGAATATTTTCTTAGCACTCTTTGGGCACCACAGCCTACCTGAGTATTCTCGCTGACCATGTCCAGCCTGTTATTACCACCATTTACCCACCTTCTGGTGCCTGCTTCCAGCAGGATAAAGCTTCATGTCATAAACCTCAAATATCCTCAAACTGGTTTCTTGAACGAGAAAATGAGTTCAGTGTACTCAAACAGCAATGTGGACCAATCTCTCTGAGGAGTATTTCCAGCACGTTGTTGACAGTGAGTGTAAACTGTTCAGTAAATGTAGCCAGTTTCACAATAAGCAGAATGATTGCAGAGAAGGACTATTAACCATTTTAACAACCCTTGTTGGCTCAGAATAAAGTGCCTGGGGTAATGTAGGACAACACTATAACCTGGTTATGATAACAGAATCCTGAATCCATACTGCAATAAATAATATGCGATTTGCTGCAGGTGGTAGCAAGATAAGAAGAGGTGAGAGGAAGAATCTGTGAAATACCTGGGAACTTGTTGACCTGCCCTGAGACGATATTTTCATTGTCATGAAAGGAAACGCCGTGCCAGTAGATATCACAGGCTGTTCGCCTTCCTAAAGGAAACTGAGGGGGGGGAAAGCAAGAAAGAACAGTGAAAGGGAGACATAGCAGAGGGCTGAAAACATACAGAATGATGAGAACAGTTCATTAAGGAACTCGTGTTTGCAAACAAGAACAAAGGCTAATCTACTCAGGACATTAGGAAGGTGTTTTGTCCTCGCAGTGAACCGAGAAAACGGGGCTAATCTTGCCCAAAGATGGCAGGTAAGTGCGTGTTATGTTGTGAAGAGCTGGGAAAGAGGAGGAGAAGTGATACTATAAAGAGGATTTACACAGCGAGGAAATCCTGCTGGCACAGGGTAAAGGACAGTTTAGTCCTTTACACCTCATCTGCTAACTCTCACGCACACACTCCAAACCACACAGAAGCCACCCAGCAGAGGTGTGGGGAATCCATCCAGATATTAATAATAGTAGATAGTAGCAGTATTAGTACACACCAGTGCTGGTATTGGTATTGGATTGACGCTAACATGATAGATTGATACTTTGTTTGTATCCTCAGTATGTAGCCCACTGAATTGTGTTACATAAATAGTTTTTTTGGAAATGAAAAAATACACCTCAAACATGCACTATGAAAAATGTCTAAAACCTTTTGTATTGACTTGACAAAAGCCAACTTTATAAGTTAAAAGTATCGGTATTGACAGTGGTATCAGCAATACTGGCCATGTATTTATTTTTATATAAAATCTGCAGTATCGCACAGCACTACCTAAAAAAGCTACATAAAAGCAATATAAACAAACAATCAGTCTGAGAATGAATTATGTGCACAATCTTTAGTTTTTCAGCCCTTAAACTCTCAGCTTTTTATACTTGTGATACAACTTTAGTTAATAGGAGAGTTATTCTCTCACCACTATTAAATGTGAATTAAAAAAATAAAGCTGTACAAAAACTGTAGATAAACTTAAAATCTTAGAATTATCCAAAAGTCATCTGCCATATTATCCATGTAGACAACAGCACGACTCAACACTGAATTTGCTCTCCACTGTCTGCGTCCTACATTCAGGAACGCTCAAATAAATAGTTTATTGTAAAGATTCCTCACAGCTGTTAAATCAAACACACATTTTAGAGCTGGCAAGTTCAAAGTATTGTAACGATGGTTAAGTGTTATTGTACATGTTGGTTATCTTTGCACACTGTTGTTGTTCCTTTAAGATTCATGTTTGGTTGTGCTGCAGGAAGTAGGGAGGGTGGTGTGGAGGAAGGGGTGGGGGGACCTGGGTTCTGTGTTGTGTGGGTGCCAGGCTGAAGAGAGGTGTAGCACGAGGGCGCTCTCCCCTGAGTTAGCAACCCGCTTGCTTATGTGCCGAATAAACGGACAAACTGAGACCCAACCGTCTGGTTCTTGTGAACGTTACATTGGTGTCAGAAGTGAAGAAAGAAAAAAGAACCCCAGAACGCCCGACACCCTGTTGCTGGCGACGCTTGCCGTTACGAGACGAGGATGTTGCCGGGCAGGATTAAGAAGGAGACGGAGGAGAGGGAGGTTCGTCCGCGCTCGCCCGCCCATGGAGTGAGGGAAACGGCGCTGCGGCTGTCTGCCGAGGCTGGATTTTCTCCAGGTTTGACTAGGCTCGGGAACTGTTCGCACAGCGGCCGCGATTCCGGCGGGAAGGAGTCGACCTCGCTTGGCGCGCCGTCACGTGATGTAAACAAACATGGCGGCGCCCAGCAAGCTGCAGCGCATATAAAAACGCCTAAGTTCAGCGGCAAGACGCCATGGGAAGTGTTTATCGCACAGTTCGAGCTGTTAGCTGTTGCAGCTGGCTGGTCTGAGGAACATAAAGCTCTCCAGTTGGCTTTGTGCCTGTGTGAGGATGCAGCTGCATGCCTGCTGCTGCTAACCGAGGAGCAGAGGGGAGATTATAATGCTCTGGTCGGAGCACTTCAGAGGCGCTTCGGGCAGTATAACCAACCAGTGCTGCTGAGGTCGGAGTTCCACAACAGACGCAGATTGCCAGGTGAGCCCCTCCGCATTTTGGCCCATGAAGTCGAGTGCCTTTGCCGGAGGGCGTATGACAGCATGCCACCATCAGTGCAGGCGGAGTTAGCTCGGGACCAGTTCCTGCAGGCCCTGAGCTCTAAAGAGCTCCGTATGCAAACTCAGCTTGCTCGGCCGGCCACACTCAGTGCAGCCCTGGAGCTAGCGTTGGAGAGGGAGATGCTTGCGGGATCCTCTGGGGGCGCTGATGACGCACACGTGGTGAGGGCTGTGTCAGCACCTGTGGAACAGACGGAGACGCCAGCGGGCCTGTGCAGTTTGGTGCAGGCGGCTTCGCTGCAGTCGCCTTCCCCTCGGGCTGGCCCACACCGCCGACCGCAGAGCTGCTGGGGATGTGGACAAGTCGGACACCTCATCAGGCAGTGCCCCAAGCTTGCAGCGGTTCAGGGAAACGCCCATGGGCCCGTGTAGGCGGGAGTACACGGGCCTGGGAGAACGACATCCCCACTCCACCGCCACCCCCACCTGGTGCGGCCATCGCTGTGGGCTGGACCCAGGTTGGCGGCTTTTGCCATGTTCCAGTGACGATTGCGGGGGTGTCCTGTACGGCCCTGCTGGACACGGGGTCCAATGCAACGCTGGTCCGACCCGATGTTGTCCCACCCGGAGCTGCTGTGCAACCGACTAATGTGCAACTTAAGACTGTGACCGGTGATCTGGCCCCAATGAGAGGGAGGGGAGTGTTCCAGTTCAAGGTGGGGGACCTCGGAGTGTCTTATGCTGCCTGGGTGGCTGACGTGCAGGACGCCTGCATCCTTGGGCTGGATTTTTTACGAGCCATTGGTGGTGTACTGGACTTAGGCAAAGGCTTCCTCGCACTCCCTGATGGGAAGAAGGTGCCGCTTATTCCCCCCCCGGTCTGCACAGCATCTGCCGCGGCGTCCACCTCCACCGCAGAGACCCCTGCAGACCCGCCAGCAGAACAGCGAGCGGAGGAGGAGGAGAGGCTCTCAGCAGTGAGGAGTATCTGGTCAAAGAACTGTGAGGGGCTGACTCCACAGCAGCAAGAGAGTCTATGGCTGGTACTAAAAGAGTTTAGTGACATTTTTGCCCTGAAAGAAAGTGATGTTGGCTTGACACACTTGGTAGAGCACGTCATTGAGACCGGGGATGCCCAGCCTATTAAAGTGCGCCCCCGCCGCCTGCCCCTGGCTCATCAGGAGGCTGCAGACAGAGAGTTGTGTGAAATGATGAAGGCGGGCATCATAGAGCCATCTGATAGCCCGTGGGCCTCCGCGGTGGTGATGGTGCCTAAGAAAAAAAGTCCTAGGATGCGTTTCTGTGTGGACTACAGACCACTCAACAAAGTGACGAAGAAGGACTCTTACCCCCTTCCCAGGATTGATGAGTCTCTCGACTTAGTAGCCGGGTCCTCCTGGTTCTCCACCCTGGACCTGCGGAGTGGCTACTGGCAGGTGCCACTGTCCCCGGAATCCAGACCGAAGACAGCCTTCTGCACTAACAGGGGACTATGGCAGTTCAAAGTCCTGAGCTTTGGTCTTTGCAACGCTCCTGCGACCTTCGAGAGGCTTATGGACAGTGTGCTGGCTGGCGTCCCACGGCAACGGTGTCTGGTTTACCTGGATGATCTTCTAGTGCACGGGAGCTCCTTTGATGCTGCCCTGGATGCCCTGAGACAAGTGTTGGAGAGGGTGGCGGCTGCAGGCCTGAAGCTGCATCCCGACAAGTGCCACTTCATGAGGAGGGAGGTGGAGTTTCTGGGCCACAAGCTGGGTCGTGAGGGCATCAGCACTTTGGAGGAAAAAATTCACACCATTACCGAGTGGCCCACACCAGCAGACCAGAAACAGCTCAAAAGCTTCCTAGGACTGGCGTCTTATTACAGGAGGTTTGTGAAGGGCTTTTCCTCCATAGCCGCACCACTCTTCCACCTGCTGCAGAAGGACCGTGACTTCATCTGGACCCAGGACTGTCAGCAGGCGTTCAACACCCTCCGCAAATCGCTGACAGAGTCCCCAGTCCTCGCCCCCCCTGACCCCACCCTGCCTTTTGTCCTGGACACTGACGCAAGTAATGTGGGGCTGGGAGCTGTGTTGTCGCAGGTTGGGCCGGAAGGTGAGAAGGTGGTGGCGTACTTCAGTCGGGTCCTGAACAGGAGTGAGCGGCGCTACTGTGTCACACGACGAGAGCTGCTGGCTGTGGTGGCAGGGGTGAGACACTTTAAGTACTACCTGTGCGGCACAGCATTTGTTATCAGAACTGATCATGCTGCCCTTCAGTGGCTGATGTCCTTCAGGGAGCCAGAGGGACAGGTGGCTCGCTGGCTGGAGGAGCTCCAAGCCTTCAATTTCACTGTGGAGCACAGAGCAGGGACGCACCATTCTAACGCAGACGCCCTCTCTCGCCGCCCATGTGCTGCAGCTGGCTGCCGTTACTGTGAGAAGCGAGAGGAAATAGAGCGGGAACTCACGACAATAGACGGAGCAGCACAGCTCGCCTGCAGGGCTCTTCTGGTGGTGGATGCAGCGGAGTGGAGGGCACGGCAGGAACAAGACACAGACCTGCTGCCGGTCCTGCAGTGGCTGGAGAAGGGGGAGCAACCCCTTTGGGATGAGGTCACTGGGTTTTCCATCTGTACCAGGGGGCTATGGGCCAAGTTTGCAGCTCTCAGGCTGAAGGAGGGGGTGTTGGAGCGTGCCTGGAAGGATCCTGCCACGGGGGAGGAGAGGTGGCAGGTTGTGGTGCCAAGGTCGCTGAGGTCAGCGGTGCTGGAAGCCTGCCATGGGAGCACTGGCTCCGGCCACTTTGGGGTCTCTAAGACTCTCCGCCGCCTCCGCCAGGGCTATTACTGGGGTCAACAGCGGAGGGATGTGGAGGACTTTTGCCGCAGCTGTGATGCATGTTCCTCACACAAAGGGCCACAGGACCAGTCCCGGGCTCAGCTTCAGCAGCAACCAGCAGGGGCTCCAATGGAGCGAGTAGCTGTGGACGTCATGGGCCCATTTCCTCGCACAGACAGAGGAAACCGCTATGTTCTTGTGGCCATGGACTATTTTACCAAGTGGCCGGAAGCATACGCCATCCCAGATCAGGAGGCTGAGACTGTCGCTGATGTATTAGTGGAGGGGATGTTCAGCCGCTTTGGAACAGCAGAGACCCTCCACAGTGACCAGGGGCGTAACTTTGAGTCCAAGGTATTTGCTGCCATGTGTGAACGCCTTGGGATTAAGAAGACCCGCACCACCCCACTTCACCCCCAAAGCGATGGACTGGTGGAAAGGTTTAACAGGACGCTGGCCCAGCAGCTAGCCATCCTTACCTCAGAACACCAACGGGACTGGGACTACCATCTTCCCCTTATCCTCATGGCCTACAGGTCGGCAGTGCAAGACTCCACCCAATGTACGCCTGCCCTGCTCATGTTAGGGAGAGAGCTGAGAACTCCTGCAGAGTTGGCTTTTGGGAAGCCCCCGGACGCGCCAGAAGCACCACCAGGCCGGGACTACGCAAGGAAGCTGCAGGACCGGCTGGATTCTGCACATTCCTACGCCCGGGAGCAGCTGGCGAAGGCAGGCCTGCGCCAAAAGAGGAATTATGACATCACCACTAAGGGGAGGCACTTCCGTGCTGGGGAGCTGGTGTGGGTCTACAGCCCAAAGAGAAAGAAGGGACGGTGTCCTAAACTGGATAGCAGCTGGGTGGGGCCTTGCAGCGTCCTAGAGCGAGTGGGGGAGGTTGTTTACAGGGTGCAGTTGCCTCCTAGGGGGAGGATAGTAGCGCTGCACAGAGACCGGATGGCCCCCTACAGAGGGCAGTCCCTCCCCTCCTTTCCAGAGGGACGTGTACAGAGCGTCCATGACCCTGCTCAGAGGGGCCCCCGACCGGGGCTGCGTTCCCCTCCCTCGGACTCTTCACCCCAAAGCCCCGACGCTCCGCGCCCACCTCAGGGGCTCAGGAGGTCAAGGAGGGAACGTAGGCTACCACCCCGCCTCAGAGACTGTGTCGTTCCCTCGGGGACGAGGAACTTATTGCTGGGGGGGCAGTGTAACGATGGTTAAGTGTTATTGTACATGTTGGTTATCTTTGCACACTGTTGTTGTTCCTTTAAGATTCATGTTTGGTTGTGCTGCAGGAAGTAGGGAGGGTGGTGTGGAGGAAGGGGTGGGGGGACCTGGGTTCTGTGTTGTGTGGGTGCCAGGCTGAAGAGAGGTGTAGCACGAGGGCGCTCTCCCCTGAGTTAGCAACCCGCTTGCTTATGTGCCGAATAAACGGACAAACTGAGACCCAACCGTCTGGTTCTTGTGAACGTTACAGTATCAACATGGAGCTGGGAAGAACTCAGTCACAGAGGCTGTGACTTTATTACATCATATGGGCTTTAACAGATTACACTGGTAAGTAGCAGCACACCATCGCGAGCCTAAATTCAACTTTGACTCGACCCACTCTGCTGCCTCGCTGCAAGATAAACATCTAATTAATGACTTAGTGAGAAACAGAGTGACCGGTTCTAAACCCTGCCACACAGATGCCAGGGGAGTGAGGTCAAATTATTTAGAGCAGGGATCACACCATAAAAATAGCCCTGTTGTGTTTGCATGGACTGGTTAGCATGTGACGTATGGGAAAAGTTAGCTTTCAGAGCCACTTTTTAATGGGGGAAAAATAAACTTGGCTTATAGGTTGCTGCAACATAGATATTTCAAGTTGCACCCAATCTGTTATGCCTCGAGTAAACAGCATTTATAGTTTCAAACAGAAGCTCCAAGGAAGCCTTTAGGTGTGAAGTATTTTGAAATCCATACGCATCGATTCAGAACGTCAGCTTAGTCTGCGGCATCCTCATGAAAATCCCACGCATATGTTGACATACACTGTCATTAGTCTAATATTCCAAGCTGACCCTCACGCTGCCATCCTCTCTCCCACAAAGAGGACTAAAAGTTGATTGGATTAGAGGAGCTTTAAGGCTAATGATTTCCCACTGTTTAAGAGAATGCCATATGCTGAAAATCAGCTGACAGTGATGTAGAGACGTGGCAATCTGGATGCACCTTAAAAGCCTCATCAGTCTCTAAAATGTTGACAAACTTCATGAAATTTATTTCAACGTGTTGCTGAAACAAATTTCATAAAGTTACGTGTCTTACAACTCACTGAAAGGGTGTTTATTCAATAATGGCAAAACCAGCCTGCCTGCTTCAGTTTCAGCCCCTTCAGAGTGGTTGACAGCTACTTTCAAAATGACACAAGATCTAAAGCACCACCGGCTTACGGGCTACGGTGCGGACCAGGTGTGGTAATGTATAGGCCTTCTGTCTGTCATTTTCTGCAGGAGCTGTAAGCGTCGCCGCTCGGTTGCCGTGGCTAAGGGGAGCGTTTATTTCGCCTGTCTCATCAAATTGTCTTTTTTCACCTCTCATGCATAATGAAAGATGGGTAATAATGCCTGATAGCAGGTATTAATTGCATCACATTCAAAATTAACAGATGGTGTTTACAGCTCAGATTAAGAAGAATGGGATCAAGTAGGCTGCGCATAAATGTTTGAAAGCTGTCGATTAGAACACATCAACAGCCATCCCCTGTAATTTCATACATCGGACCCATGTGGACTGAAATTCTCAGGCTCCTGGCAAAATTGATGGCAATCCTGTCTTGTAGCATCTTGATTAGGGATGGGTACCGGTGTCCGGTGCCATGATGGCACCGGTTCTGACATAAACGGTAGTAACCAGACCGAAAAGCAGCGCACATTTCGGTGCTTTATTTCGGTGCTTTTTTTTTCCTGAGCTGTGATACACTTCTAGCCAATCGTTTTACGTTTCCGAGAATAGTAGGCGGGGCCAGGTACGTACGTTCTGTTAGAGCAGAGCTACAGATTAAAAATGCCCAAGGCGAAGCGGTTAAAAGTCTGGCTGTACTTCACAGCAAAATATGCAAACTCAGCAGCCTGCAACAAGTGCTTTAAACTGATACTGTGATACTGTCAAAGGAGGTAACACCAAGAATCCGATGAAACACCTGGCGACGCATAGCGTTTTTTTAAAAGCCGAGAAATGCGCCGTATTTGATGGCAGCAGCAGCCGTTCTTCTCTGCGTGAGTAGCTTAATGTTGTTCTTGTGTGATTTACGTTGAGTAGGCTAACCACGTTATTACATTAGTGCATGTAAGGTGAACTAGGAAACATCATCATAGCTACATGCGGCTGTCTTCTTGTTTGATGGCAGATACTCCCTTCACCCTGGCCAAAAAGGCTAAAATGACCAAAGAAAAAGTGGAAAACAGTTAAACATGAGAGGTTTTGAACAAAGTTTGTGTTTTTTCCATTGATTAAGCACTGCTTCCAGCCAAGAGTGATACCATATATGCCCCATAGCTGCAGAAAAGGCTAACATTGTTATCTTTTTACAGAAAAACAGCTGAACATGAGAGGTTTTTGGACCAATTTTGTGTTCTCCATTCTTTAAGCACCGGTTCGAGCACCGTTTAAGCACCGGCACCGTTTCAAAAGTACCGATTTGGCACCGGTATCGGATAAAACCTAAACGATACCCATCCCTAATCTTGATAGTTAAAGGATAAAAAGTGATTATACTTTGCAGCTACCAGTTAGCCAATTTACTGATTTTGGTCCACGAAACAACTGAAAAAAGTGGCTGTCAGGCAACAAGCTGTGATAAAAGCATTAAACCTTTCATTCAAGTTAGGCTCTTCGGGCAGAACTGCACCACTTGATGCTCAAGTTTTTTCACTTTCCAAGATCTCTACAGTGGCAAAATGAGGACCAGTCAACTTGAATTTCTTTTTGGTGAATTGGACAAAGTCACAGGGAACCAGATGTAACAACAGGGTGGGTGGAGTTGGTAAATGCCTGCTCTATTAAATGTGGTGCATCTGTCTGCCTCTGAATTTTATCACAGTATAGAAAGTAAGTAGAAAACCGCCAATAATGTTTATAGAGATATAAGAAGGAAAAAAATAAGAAGTATATTCTTCCTCCCCTCTAGCCACTCACAGATGGCTGCCCCTCCCTGATCCTAGTCCAGAGATTTCTTCCTGTAAAAAGGGAGGAGACTGAATCAGATTCTGATACATTTTGGCAGTTTAAAACTGGTTCTTAATTCACTTCAGTTTTATTTCTGTAGTGCTAAATCACAAAAACAGTCACTTTAAGGTGCTTTTTCATTGGAAGGTGAGGACCCTATGATAATAAAGAGAAAATCCCAACAAACAAACCCCCTATCAGCAAGCACTTGGAAGAAAAACTCCCTTTTAACAGGAAGAAATCTCTGACAGAACCAAGCTCAGGGAGGGACAGCCATCTTCCGCAACCAGTTGGGTTGAGGTGAGGGAGGCAGGACAAAAGAAATCCACTGAAAGACAGCATTATATTAATAATAACTAATGATTAAATGCAGACTGGTGTGTAAGCACAGCATTGAAAAGGTGAGTGAACAAGAAACACTCAGTGCATCATGGGAAACCCCCAGCAGCCTAGCATAACTAAGGAAAGGTTCAGGGTCACCTGATCCAGCACCAACTACAAGCTTTTTCAAAAAGGAAAGTTTCAAGCCTAATTTTAAAAGAAGAGAGGGTGTCTCTCTCCCAAATCCAAACTGGGAGCTGGTTCCAGTGAAGAGGGGCCTGAAAGCTGAAGGCTCTGCCTCCCCTTCTACTTTTAAATACTCTACAATGACAAGTAAGCCTGCAGTCTTAGAGCAAAGAACTCTATAGGGATGATGCATTGCAATAAGGTCCTTAAGGTCCCTGGATTTAACAGGGAGCCAACGAAGGGAAGCCAATAGGGGAGAAATATGCTCTCTGTTTCTAGTCCCTGTCAGCACTCTTGCTGCAGCATTTTGGATCAACTGAAGGCTTTTCAGTAAGTTTTTAGGGGAGTCTGATAATAATGTGGTTAGCACCGTTGCCTCTCAGCAAGACGCTCCTGAGTTCAACTCCACCACCTGGCTGGGGCCTTTTTGTGTGGAGTCTGCATGTTCTCCCCGTATTTGCATGGGTTCTCTCCGGGTACTCTTGCTTCCTCCCACAATCCAAAGTCATGCAGTTATTGGGGTTGGGTTAACTGATGATTGTAAATTGCTCATAGGTGTGAATATGAGACTGAATGGTTGTCTGTCTCTTTGTGTTAGCCCTGCAACAGACTGGTGACCTGCCCAGGGTGTACCCTGCCTCTCCCATTATGACAGCTGGGATAAGCTCCACCCCCACGACCCTGAATTAAATTACAGTAGTCCAGCCTAGAAGTAAAAAAAAAATAAAATGCATGAACTAGTTTTTCAGCATCACTCTAGGCAGGATGTTTCTAATTTTAGAGATATTGCGCAAATACAAGAAAGCATTCCTACATATTTGTCTAATATGCACACTGAACTACATATCCTGGTCTAAAGCAACTCTCCGCTACCCACCTCATCAGATCTCTGAGTTTATCTTGTGCTTTTGTAACATGTTTATGTTACCGATTATAACCATAAATAGAAGTATAAATACAAGCCAAATTACTGAATACCATCTTCGTAGTTCCTGGTACAGTAAGTGCCTCCAGGAGTACATTTTGCCATGATGACACACGCACACAGGCAGGGAGACATGACTCAGAAAAGGAAAAACAACACAAGCCTTGTTGTCGCCGTTGGTAAAAAATCCACATGACATTTCTTTTTTTAAAAAGTGCATTTAGCAGTGAAAAACATACAGCAGCACCAGCACTGACAACAGTCGCCTGTCTTTAGGAATCCACTCATTCCTGCATCAGTTCTGCTGTTGTCATGTGTTTCCTCAGTTTTTTTACAACCTCAAACACTCCTACACAGATTCAGTCCATCATCTGAATATATATAAGTTTTGTGACTTATATTTATTCATAGAGGTACGCCCTGTAATAAAATGGCAGAGGTGGAAAAGTGAAGAGAAGACTGTCCACTGCGGTAATGGTTATAAGCAGCAGTAGTTACAATTATAGGATTCTTTTGGGACAGCTATTAAACACAGAGTAAAATAAAGTATTCTAACTTGTAGTGGTTCAGCACAAAGTGAAACCCAGAAGCCTCAGTTAAAGGATCCACCAGTCACACCAGTTCTGGCACAACTAAGAAGTGACTAGAGATGCCAGGCGGTGGATTAAGGTAGAACTAAATACTTCAGACATGGTTCTTGTTGGCTCGTGCTTACACAACAGTAAGAAACCAGTTGTTACACATGGGCAGCCACCTAAATGAAGCTGATGTTTGGGCTTCCCTCTGGATGTTTCCATTAACTGGTGCTTGGCTACACCAGCTGTCCTGTTACCACAAGAGTAAAACTTACACAGCACATAGGTACAGAAGCCATAAGAAGACAGTCCATTTGTAACACACCTCTTTCCACTTTAGCTGCTTGATGCTTATCTTCAGTGCCTCCAGAGAGGTTTTGGCTTTTGAAGTGTCTACCGTCACAGGTCTCCTCTTCTTTGCAAGCTTGAATCCCTCCTCTCTGCGCATCTCTTCGATGTTTTTGGATGTGTGGATGGTGACATAGTTGCCATTGGGCTCTGACTTCCGCTGCAGTATCTTTCCAGTTCCCTTGACTTGAAGTGTCCGCTCATACCCCAGTCTGTTTAAGTTTTTCTCAGAGGAAACTACAGAGCCTTGCGATGCCACATCAGAAGTGTGTCTCTTGTCCTCTCTGCCGGGCTTACTGCGACTTTTACCTGTTTGTTTGCAGGGAAGAGAGGTGCTGGATGCATCTGTGCTGGTGGGATGATCTGGTGAGACAGAGGCAGAAGGAGAGGAGCCCGGCACCTGCTCTTCTGTATCCACTCCCTCCTTCTCTGCATCTTCGCCAAATGATTTCATTTGCTCGACTTGAACCTTGACATACTGATCACTCATTATGCGAAACGCGATGTGTGACGCCTCTGGCCAGGGCACCGCTGTGCCACAGGGTGCAGTAATCCGACGCCGGCGAGCTAACGGTGTTCAGATACAATGAAGTACGCATTGCTGGCTTAAACGGCCAATTAACAAATGAAAGCCATTTCTCTGCGGTCAGCTCGCTTACCAAATAGAGCAAAGGGATGCCCTCAGACGTACACGTTACTGAGCAAGATAACGCTTGACCATCCCAGGCTTGACAGCAAGCGTGTTAACCGGCTGGTCACAATATTTAACTATCAGCTTCGAGAAGCTAGCGGTTCTCTCGAGCTGGCAGCTAGAGGCAGGCGGCACTTGTAGCCAACACTGCTAGCTCCTTAAAGGGAGCTAAACCCGACGTTAGCCTGTCAAACTTCATTCGGCTAACGCATGGCTCGGAGCCCGGTTAGAGACACTAAGCCTCAACTCATGATAGACTTTATCTTACCAGCAACGATATCTACTTAGCATAGCAGCGCCCAGCGTTACGACGGAGCCCACAGTCCACTGCTCTACGGTATGTGTGTGTGTTGTCCTCCCTGTGTTGTTAAGCAGCAGAAGCCAGTGTACAGCGCGTCGCCCAGCCTCCATCTGGTTTGGAACCCAGCTGATGCTGCCTTTGGGGTTCCTCGTAATTCCCTGTATTCCCATACGGCTCATCACCGTATTATTTGATCAAATGAGAAACGGTCGCTTTTCCCACACCAAGTGGTTTACAATCTGTAGCTTTAATTACGGTGAGTATGTGTGTTTAATAATCTATTAATTCAATTTGGTGATATTGCAAAGCCAGGGGAAAATGCTCTGACAAAGAAAGTCTAAATTCCATTCATAGCGAGGATAATCTGTGCACCTTGAAGCAGGTGCCTTTCCCATGTATTTATCTAGTCTAAAAACCATGTATAGTTGTAAAGCTATGCAGTGACTGTGTGCACTGTGAATAACCTCTTCTTCGATATCAGCACACTTATACACTGACAAATGCTCTGGTTATTCTAGAGCTCGGTCATCTCTCTCCATGACAATAGCAAAAACTCTGCTCCTAACACAAGCGCAACACATTTCCGGAGCACTAGTTTTCCCCAAACTGTTTTCGGAAAAGATACCACTATCTATCAAGGATGGACGCAAGTAATTCCACACCTCATGGATTAAAAAGTTTGCTGGAGAGTTTATCCAGAGCAGCTCTCCTGGCGCAGCCAGATGACATCCCACGGTTCCTGTGTGCACATGTGGAGAACATGATCAAATTCAGCGACGATCAACAGTTAAAAGACATCATCGAGGTCATCTTCCGGTATCAGTGCCAGTGGGGTAAATGCGATGTTTTTAATGTTAAGAAGGAGTGCCCTAATGGAAGTCCTTCTTGTAGAGACAAACTTGGAAGCTTTCTTTCATCGGCTCAGGGCACCTATGTTAAGTTAACTGTATTTCAGTTTATTACTGGGACATAAACACTACAGAATTGTCAGTCAAATTTACTATGACTGAGAGTGTAATTCCTCTGTAATTAAATGGAATTTCAATGCATTTCATTTGAAATTACAACGTAATTATATTTAACCACACATATCTAAAAGGGCTACACTAGAATAAGAGGGTGACAGTTTTTATTTTTATTTATTTATTTTTCTTACAAAAAACAAAGAATACTACTGTAAGTACATGTAAGTACTTTTAAAAACTGCATAAAAGGAATTGTAAACACTGCATAACTTTACATATTTTATAGGAAACAAGAAGTACTTACATTGTAGGTAAATAGTGGATAAATTATTTTAAATAGTGCCTAAACTGTGGGTGTTTTACAGGAAAAGGACGCACAAAGTATTCTGTAGGTATTTTTAAGTAGTAAATTTATAAATTTATGTGGTTTATGGGAAAGAAGAAATAATGCACAGTAAGTCTCTCCCTCTACATATATATATATATATATATATATATATATATATATATATATATATATATATATATATATATATATATATATATAATTTTAAGTACTGCAAGATTTCTTTGCAAAAAAAAAAAAAAAAAAAAAAAATTTCCCCTAGCTTACATTATAAGTTTGTTGCAGAGCTGTATTGTGGAATGGTTTAATATTTCCTAACTTCCAGGTATTTTATAGAAAAGGAGACACTCCTTTCCTGTGCACCCCTTTTAAAAGTTACATTTGAACAGGGATTGTGAGAGAAAAATAATAATTAGACTTGGCTCAATTATTATAAAGTAACTGCAAATTCTGGCGATATTTATTTTTTTTTTTTGCAAGTTGATAAGGGAGAACAGTCTTCATCACAATTTTATAGGTAAATCAAAGGACAGTTGAATAACAGAAAATGTACCGGCATAATGAATGTTAAATAAAGATGTAAAAGGGCAAGTGTTATCCATTCCATAATATTGCTCACACTCCAAAAAGTTTACGCCCCAACATTCCCAGATTTACGGTTTAAATTGTTAGTTTTTCTGCAAAATTACCATGAAATTACTTACACAGTTCTTACATTTACATGCAGTTTAATTAGTTCTTTGTATCTAAAAGCCTGACTTGTTACACCCTTATTCTAGTATGTATTTGTAGGTAAATATAATTACATTATAATTTCAAATAATTATACATTGAAATTCCATTTATTTACAGGAGAATTACATCTTTGGGCCCCTTGGTGGTAGTATTATAACGTGTTACCAAACTTCTATTAAAGTTTTAAGTCTTTATACAAAAAGTAAGGTTTGAAAACACTTTTTTCCTCAGGATTCTTTAAGTGCCATGTCCCTGCCTAAACATACACTAGTGTAATATAATGCTTTCAAAAGCTCTCACTCATGTTTTAGGATATATGGGTTACTTTCTTTGCTTTAATTAATCTTTCCTGACCTTTGCAGAGCAAACCTTCTTCAAAGATAAAAGGAACTGGACAGAAACCCCAAGACCATGTTCAGAGAAGTTTCCTATATCCACATCCAGTGCATTCTCTGTGTTCCCCGTGTCATCACCCCCCAGGAAGAATAGCAAGTCTTTAGTTGATGCTCCAAGCCATCATGAGAGTGTGTGTCCAAGTACTAAAGAAGATCAGCTCCACTCCAGAAAGCAGATTCAAAGACCATCTGTTCTGCCAGTACTCCCCACTCAGAAGCCTTCAAAAGGGTCAGGGACAGAAATCAACCAAAGAGTATATCTGCTCTCTGGCTGATTTTCATTACCATAATAAAGACACACATAGCTCACCAGCTGACCAGAGCTTGGGGTCAGTTAGCACCGACAAAGGGCCAACACCACAAAAGGATCTGGGCCTACAAAATTTAAAAGCAAAGCCCGGACCATCTGTGATACAAGTTCCTTACAGACCTAAAGGAGGGTATATAGTAGATCCAGAACTAGAGCCAAAGAGAGGCAGGGCAGGGCCTTTTACAAATAGGGGGGCCTTGCTTTTTGGCAGAAAGAGCAATGTGCTGGACGGCCTAAATGTCCAGAACAATCCTGAGTTGTTATTCGTCAGTCAGTCAGTCAGTCAGTCAGTCAGTCAGTCAGTCAGTCCTCTGAGGAGCATCGATTCTCCCCTGGTTGAGGTGTCTTTACCAAGAGGGATTGACGTGACTTCAGTGTAGCAACTTACATGGCCTTACCTTGTGTATTAAATATGATGCATTCAGTGATGCAGGTGTTTACATCCTTTTTCTTCAACTATATTTCTTTGTCATATCATATTATTTTTTCCTCCCAGATTACAACCTCTGAGTTTTTATGCAAGTCATCCTTCAGCTTTTTCTGAATTATTTCCCTGTGTGTAAAAATGTTTATATTTCGACTTCACCTGCAAAAAATGCCTTTATTTTAAACTCAAACTTAAACTCAAAGAACTTTATTGTCATTGTAGTTATACAACGAAATTTGTTTGGTAGCTCACAGAGGCCAGCAGCAATAAAACAAGAAGCAGCATTGTAACATAATAACCAAGTAAATGTAGTAAAAGTATAAAATATAAAGTAAAAAGAAGGCACTTAGCACAGTAAATAAAAAAAAATAAATAATAAAAAAAATACTAGTATTTACAATATGATTTGATATGATATTTGAGTGCAAACAGTATAATATAATATAACAGTATTTACAATGTGGTAGTTGAGTGCAACGTGAATGTCCCATAAAGTGTCTAAGATAATAAGTATAACAGTATTTACAGTGTGGTAATTTAGTGCAAACATTAATGCCCAGTAAATGACTTTGTACATTAGCAGCAGACATGACATGGGGTAAAGGAGAGAGAGGGAGAGTTACAGTAGCTATTGTGTGTTGGGGGAGGGGTGACACAGGCTACAGCTCTGGGGAAAAAGCTGTTCTTTAGTCTGTTTGTGCGGGTTCTGATTGCCCTATATCTCTTCCCTGATGGGAGGGGTACAAAAAGTCTGTGACCTGGATGGGTTGGGTCCTTGATGATGCAGCTAGCTCGCTTCTGTAAACGGCTAGCATAGGCCGTGTCGAGATTCGGGAGTTTGGTTCCAATGATCCCCTGGGCAGTTTGGATGGTCCAGGTCAGAGCGCGACGATTTTCTGCAGTGCAGCTGAAGTACCACACTGTGATGCAGTAACAGAGGATGCTCTCTATTGTGCTCCTGTAAAAGTTTACTAAGCGCCGGATTGGCACATTTGCTTTTTTAAGTTTTCTTAGGAATAAAAGTCTCTGCTGTGCTTTCTTCACTAAGTGGGATGTGTTAATAGTCCATGTGAGATCTTTTGTTATGTGTAGGCCCAGGAATTTAATGTCATTCACCCTCTCAACTTCCTCACCATTTATGTGGAGGGGTGGTAGTGTTGTTTTCTTGGCTCTTCTGTAGTCTACAATGACCTCCTTTGTTTTGACAGTGTTCAGAATCAGGTTGTTGTTTCTGCACCATTTGATTAGATGTTGGACATCCTCTCTGATTGAGACTTGTTGTTGTCTGATATCCTTCCACTATTGTGGGAATAACTCTCTTAAAAAATGGTTTGGGAGTTTTAAATTGAAATGTAGCATCTGTCTCGTTTGATCACTGAACCTCCTTAACCAGTGCAGTAACTGTGCAAAATAATCTGTGACACTTTGATCTTCTAGAAAGCTGCAGATCATTTGGTGTGTAACGCATCATCAAAAATATTCAGTAGCTTCGCTCATCTGTCTGTGATGTTGAAGCGGTCACACCTCACTTTCATCTTTGCTGTGAATACCATTAACATTTCACATGCAGGGAAAGCCACAGCACTGAGCCAGGGGCAAGTGCTACTCTTTATCATACACTGCTAAAAAAAAAAATAAATCAAAGGAACATTTTTTAAATCAGCTTGTAGCATCAAGTCAATTAAACTTGTGCTAGTACCTTTGCTTTGTGTCCCAGCACAGTCCCAAAAACATAGAGGAGACTCCAGGTGACAGGCAGTTACTCTAGGAGAGCTGGTTGCTGATTGGCATTTGCCATAGAATACCAGAATTATCATGTCCACCACTAGTGTCCTGTGTTTTTTACAGATGATTCCAGGTTTACCCTGAGCACATGTGAAAGGGTCTGGAGAAGCCATGGAGGGCGTTACACTACCTGTAACAACAGCAACACCAGTTTGGTGGTCGTTCAGTGATGGTTCAGGAAGGCATATCCAAGGAGGGATGCCCAGACAAAGGCAGCCTTACAATAGAATAGAATAGAATACTTTTTATTTGTCAATTTCTTCAAATGTACTTGCCATACAAAGGAATTGAAATTACGTTTCACACTGTCCCATGCGTAGACATTGACAACAATAAGGTGCAGATGCAGAGTCCAATCTGTCTTCCTATACTTCTGCCAATCTGGTGATTCTGCTGGCTGGGAGCCGGGAGGGAAGAGAGTTCAGCAGTCTCACAGCCTGGTGGATGAAGCTGTTGGTGAGCCTGGTAGTGCGGGAGCGGAGACTTCTGTATCTCTTTCCAGAGGGCAGGAGGCTGAACAGACAGTGCGCGGGGTGGGTTGCATCGTTGACAATTGTGATGGCTTTGCGGGTGAGGCGAGTGGTGTAAATGTCTTGCAGGGAGGGGAGTGGTGCACCAACTATCCTCTCAGCTGTTCTCACAATGCGTTGTAGAGCTTTTCTGTTATAGTCAGTGCAGCTACCGTCCCACACAGTGATGCAGCTGGAGAGGATACTTTCAATAGTGCCTCTGTAGAATGTAGTCAGGATGGGTGGTGGAGCACTTGCCCGCTTGAGTTTGCGCAGGAAGTAGAGGCGCTGTTGTGCTTTCTTGGCCAGTGATGCTGTGTTGGTGGTCCAAGAGAGGTCCTCACTGATGTGCACCCCCAGGAACTTGGTGCTGCTCACCCTCTCCACCGCAGCGCCGTCGATGGTCAATGGGGGGTGACAGGTGTGGCCTCTCTGGAAGTTGACAATAATCTCCTTGGTCTTACTGACATTTAGCAGGAGGTTGTTGTCTCTGCACCACGTGGTCAGGAGCTCAACCTCTTTCCTGTAGTGGGTCTCATCGCCCTTGGTGATGAGCCCCACCAGCGTTGTGTCGTCCGCAAACTTCACAAGGTGGTTGGAGCTGTAGGTTGGTGTGCAGTCATGTGTCAACAGGGTGAAGAGCAGAGGACTGAGCACACAGCCTTGTGGAGCCCCCGTACTCAGGGTGATGCTGTTTGAGACCTTGTTGCCCACACGCACCGCTTGAGGCCTCTGGCTGAGGAAATCCAGCAGCCAGTTGCAGAGGGAGGTGCTGAGGCCCAGTCTGTCCAGTTTACAGATGAGTTGTTGTGGTATTATGGTGTTGAATGCTGAGCTAAAGTCTATGAACAGCATTCTCACATATGAGTCTTTCTTGTCCAGATGAGTTAGGGCTGGGTGGAGGGCAGAGCAGATTGCATCTGGGACCAAAATGAACATTTTGAACCCATTATCAGACTCTATGCTTGTGCCATGGGTTCTGGGTGTCATGGGTCCCATTCACTGGCTCCCACACCCACCTAACCTAAATCCAATAGAACATCTCTAGGGCGTTATGTAGTGGTCCATCCCATGCTGCCAGGATGCACTCAGGCTGTTCAGAGGCTCAGTGATGTCCTGGTGTAAACCCTCAGGACACTATCTACCATCTTATTAGGAGCATGCTCTGATGTTGTCAGACATTCACACATGCACGTGCGGGTCATACAAACTACCGAACATTTAGAGCTGCTGCAATTACATTTTTGTCAAATGCACTAGCCTGCCACATATTTTTTTCACTTTTACTTTGAATTCAGCCCTCAGTGGGTTAATCATTTTCATTTCCATAAAATGATCCAGCATCCTTTCATTCCTAACATGTTACCCTGTCCATATCAGTATAGATATCCAACATAATTGTTTTTCCCATTGAGATCTGATGTGTTTTCAAAGCGTTCCTTTCATTTTTTGAGCAGTATATATATATATATTCTGCAACCTTTTAAGAAACCAAGTCTAGGCACAAGTCCTGAGATCATAGACTTGGTACTCAGAAGACCAATGAACAAGTCACTTGAAATTGATGTTATTACATCTGCAAACATTTATGTGAACAACAATTTTGTGGCATGATCAGGGACACCTAATGTCAACGATGTCTGCAGTTCAAGTGTCATCCTTTCAGAAAGATTCTACACGTGGTAACTCTCTGATTGAGATGCAAACTGATTTATACAAAAGAAGCTGCGATATTCTTCTGATATTTCTAGCTGTACCACTCCCAATTGCACGTTACCAAGGACAGAAAAAAGCAATTCTATGAAACCACAAATAATCCAACATGTTGCTTCATTTATTTTAAAAATGGATTATTTACATCCAGAATCTTAGAAACAACGTTACAGGCAGTGTCCTGAGAATATTATGTGCAAACAGACCCATTGGAACACAAAAGCATGATAGGGATTATAGTGGGAATAAAGCCTGCTTCACATTGTATATTCAGTAGTTCACAGTTTCCTGTTATTCACAGTCAGTGTAGAGTGAAAATACATGATTAAACACGACCCTCTAAAACATTTACTGCAAGCGTCATAACCAAAAACCACCTGTCTTCATGTAACAATTCATTTATAGTAGAGCATCCGTTTTTCAGGAGTACTGAGTGTTTGAAATCTTCTTCCACAGTAACGTCTTCAGGTTGTTGAGCACTAGTGAGTGGTGAACCTCCATTTGGCTTGCCAACCCGCTGAGTGTCACACAGGTGCGCAGCTGTTTTTCCAGATCCCCACGAAGGTCTGAAGGCGCTCCGAAAAGCAGATAGTCCTGCAGCAGCACGCACACTTTAGCGAGATTAGGCTGCACAACCTCTGTGTTACACTGCTTCACCAGCCGATCGCAGGTGGCCGTGCAGTCCCGCCCATACGTGCAGTCTGCATTCGTCTCACATCGCCGTCCCTTCAAAAATCCCCGCACAACAGCTTCTGATGCCACGCTGCGAAGGTTGGCCATCTTGCAGTCGTACTTTGAATTGTAGCCAACGTGGTAAGGATTGGCGTCACATATTAGGAAGCTCCCGTAGGAGCCGTGGAAGACCTCTTCCACAAATTCCAGCAGGCCAATGGTGATGCGAGCTCGGCGGGGCCAAGCTGGCGCGAGCCAGTGGTTCAGGCTGGAGCTCAAGGCCTCTGGGACGATAGACTGCAGGGAATTTGGCACCTCGAGCCTGTAGAGTGAGTTGTGGCTTACACGCTCCGTCACATACAAATCTCCACAGAAGCCCAACAGTTTCGGGGTGTGCTCCTTCTCCTGCAGCGCCACCATCAGGAGGAACTCGTTGATCTGGAGGAGAGCCCAGATAGACTTGGCCTCTGCTAGTGACACTTTGCCATCTTGGTTGACATCAGCAAGCGTGATGACTCTGTCCACCAAGGTGCTCAAAGATGACTGTTCACCGAGGTTAACCTGCAGGAAGGAGGTGAATGCATGTTATAAATGTGTTGTAGATACAAATATAAAAAAAACCTTGACAATAAGATCTTGGCCTGTATAAACACGTAACATAAAAAAGATCTCTAGATCTGAGCTCATTTGGATGCACTAATGCATAACCAATGTTTCCTAATAGGCATGTGTAGTTTTCTATTAGCATGTGACTTCTGTGGTGACAGTTGTTCACTGTTATTATAAAATAGTCTATCGGCCTGGAAACCTTAAGGAAACTGTGCAGCATCTCTTTAAATTCATCCATCGAGGTTCCACGTGTGGGTTTGTCAAACAGGCTCATCTCCTGTCGCAGCATGGCGTCGGGCGCTCCGTCAGTTTTCACCGGATCTTCAACGCCACATTTAATTACCACAGGCTTCTCCTTCCACAGTCCATTGTATACCTGCAAATATGAAAATATGACTTTAGTTAGATGAGGAAGAATATGTCCAAAATAGGTCCAGAAGGAATTTTTAAATTTTGTTATGTTTTTTGTTTGAGTGTGTGCCATTCTGTCTGTGAACACAATAGCTGGGAGGGTTATTGGTATTATACAGTTCATGTACTGCTAATACTACAATTCCCAGAATGCTCTGTTGGTGTTTTGGCACGTCAGTCACGACAGGACCCATTAGCACCCTCTCCTCTGTTGACCATAGTCATAGCAACCATGCAAATACTGCCATGCTAACTATCCCAAAATGGCAAAAAGAAAGGCAGAAAACAGGAGCTTTCTGGACAGGTGGGAGAATATGATGAAAATCTGATAAATGATAAAATGATCAAATTTAATTCAGAAGGTTGCAAATACAATTTTTATTTAAGAAATGAATTCCACTGATGTGTTATCTAATTGGAATTTCGATTTTGCATGTGTGCAATATTAAGTTATATATACATTTATATAAGTTATATATATTGTTTAGTATTAAGCTTTGCTTGTTCCAGACTCAGTTTTTCAGCAAAACTTGTTTGAGTCCATAAGAAAAGATTCCTTGTTATATTTGGATTATATATTATATTTATCCTGGACCAACACTATTATGATGACACAGGAACAACACCAATATGGTATATCAGATACACCCACTACCCATACAGTCACTGGATGTACCTTGCTAACCAAGATTGCCACTGTTAGCTGGTGACTCAGCTTTAGAGCCAAATATGGAATGGCCCTGAAAAAACCCCAACTGTGTGTGACAATCTAGTGGCTGCAGTATGTTTTTTTTATAGACATCCTTTAACACTGACAGTCATATCGATACTATAATTAGTATCAAATATGTCAAATCATTTACTTTTTATTTGTTACTACAATTGCTGTTATGTTTTTTTCATGTTCCAGTAAAAATTATGAGGCAATCTATAATAAAATTATTGATTAAATTAAAAAAAACAGATGTGCACTAACATGAATTTGGAAATGTATTGTTCTCTCAAAGGCTATTCTTCACGCATGTGTAAGTTGTGAGTGTTTGTTTTACCTGATGTGTGGAGGAGGTGGACATGCAGCGCTGCAGAGTTAGCGTTCTCTGGTCACATAGTGCCTTGCAGGATGAACCTGATATTATGCCTCTTCTATAATGATCACACTGCAGAAACCAAAACAGAAATTGCAGGAAACAGAAATAAGCCTCTATTTATGCATCCAGTACTTGAGCTCTCTATATTTAGCCCTCCAATGTCTGTTTACTTAAAGGGAAAATATCTTTGCTAGAGGTCAGGTGAATCTAACCAGATTTGCCTAACCTGACACACTGTTCTCCATGCTCCTTCTTGCCTTTACGTACCCTTTTGACTTTGAGAGACGTGCATTTCTAACACGTCATTGCAGAGCTTCTACTTTGTGCGTGTCCAGTAGCATTTTAGTGTGGTTGTACTGCTCAGACTGACATAGATCAGGGGCTTCAAACTCACTTTACATTGTGGGCCAGATGCATCCCACTTTGATCTTAAGTGGTCTGGACCAGTGAAATGCTTGAAGTCTGTGTGACTGTGTCTTAAACGTTAAAGTTCAATGTTTCTGTTATGGATTAATGAATCAGAGAGAATGCACGATTTCAACAGGTATGTTTACAGAAAAAAAAAGAAAGGCTCATCGAGAAATATGAAGCTTCTTTCAGTTACACTGGATGGTTTCGCTTACCCTTCCTGATGCAAACCGCCCATTTATCCAAGCTTGGGACCGACGCTGGGAATACAATAACTTGTGACCTCCTGAGGCTGGGTCTGTGTCTCTAAATATGGACCTGACACCAGGAAAAACACTAGGACATGTGACTTGGGTTCAGGTGGTTAGTTAGCAATCTCAGTGGAATTCCTGGCTTTTCCCATCCACATACCAGAGGTGTATTGGACTAAAGAAACATTGATCTTGACGACCAGTAAATGAGTCTTAAGTTTATCTTAAACTGCTACATTAGTTTAAAAATTGCATGCTGACTATGAAGTTTTGTACCTTTTATAATTAGCAGACAAGAAAGAAAAAAATCCCATTTCCAGCTATGTCCTTTGAGATTTTTCATGGATATGGAATCAGAGAGTGCCAGTTTTACTTCTTTCCTAGAAGGATGCTATACTTACTCATGTAAAGTGGTGTGCATGAAATTCATCAGAATGGAGTAACCCACTGAGTTATATTCAGTATGTTGTCACAAAGCAGCAAAGAGCCCAGCACCATGTGCAGTTTACCTGACATCACCTGACCAAGGAGACACATTTCTCCCAAGTCCCCAACACAGAACGCAACAGAGGGGAACTAGACATCTGTGGGTCTCACCTCAGCAGCACAAAACTAGTATGGTATGAAATCATTTTCTTCATTTATGTAAATACAAACAGTCACATGTTGTCTGTTATGTGGTTAGTGAAACTGTAGTCAAATGAGCTAAGACCAAACAGCTAAACTGATGTTACAATCCTACAGGTGGGTAGTGGGGTTGTGTCCTATAAGAGCACCCTGGTACCACAAGTTTAAGACACTGGCCATGCACTCTTCCTCAAAACACAGACCTCGTGTCCCTCTGTTCCACTGTCTTGCCATGTACTTTTTAAAACCTATGAAATTATTATTTATACTGTTGTTTTTATTCTGAATTCTTTAGTTTTTGTCTTGGGAAAAGCAAAAGATCTGCTCTTTCCAGTGATTGTGTTATGATTTGAATTAATGTGATTGTAGTTTTTGTCTTGGTTACCCTGAAAGCTACCTTTATTGTCGTGCAGTAGTTTGGAAAGCCTGTAATCTGTGGTTAGGACTTTACTCACTGCCACAGTCAGTATTTTTATGCCACATTCACAGATATCCCACACTATCAAATTTATCTTGATTTATAGGCTTGAATTCGATTAAACCATGTAACTGAGTTTTATTTAACTCAAAGATAATACTTACGATGACCATGTGGCAAACATGCCCACGGCACAGCTCAGAGTAGGAGGCATACTGCATGTAGACGATCCAGCTGATGACGAGGATGCCCAGCCATGCCAGCAGAAGGTACTTCACTTTAATAGCTGGAAGGCGACTCTGTGGAGGTTGGTAGAAAATGGGCGCATGGCAGGAAGAAAAGAAGTCTAATTAAACCCAGGCTGTGAATGAATGAATGAACAGCTGGTCACCCAACCTTAAGGTGGAATTGAGACACTCAACTACATGAAACTAAGGACTTCCTGATTTTTTGTATTTTGCACATTTATATTTGCAGATTTGTCACACTTGCATGTTTCAGATCATTAAACAATTTCTAATATTAGACAAAGACAAACCGAGGAAATACAAAATGCAGTTTTTAAATGTGGATTTCAATTGTTAAGAGAAAAATACTGTCCAAGCCTCCCTGGATCTGTGCGAGAAAGCAATTACCCCTTAAAACTAATAACTGGCTGTTTCACCCTTGGCAGAAAGAACTGCAATCAGGCGTTTGCCATAACTGGCAATGATTATTTCACAGCACGTCACTGTGGAGAAAACTGAAGAATTGTTTTAATTCAGCCACATTTGAGAGTCTTTGAACATGAATAGCTTGTTGAAGGTCAAAGTTTCTCAATTTTGACTTTAACAAGGCAACTCCAAAGCTACATTTTTTTCTTTTTTCTTTTTGAGCCTTTCACAGGTGCTCTTAAGCTTCAAGGCACGAACCAATGGCTGGAAATTCTCCTTCAGGATTTTCTGGCCGAGAGTAGAATTTATGGTTCCATCACTTATAGAAAGTCGTCCAAGTCCTGGAGCAGCCCCAGACCATCACACTACCACCACCATGTTTGAATATTTATCTCCTTGGAACTCACCAACGGACGCCATTTTTCCTCAATCTCTGATTGTCGAATCAAGAACTTTGACCTTAACTGAGTTAAGTGAGGCCTGCAGTTCTGTTTTTGCTGGTCTGTATTCTTTTGTGACCTCCTGGATGAGTCGCTGATGTGTTCTTGGAGTAATTTTGGTAGGCTGGACACAAGTCCCAAAGCCTTAGAAATAGCTTTACAATGCTTTCCTCAAAGCTTTGACTTTGTTCCTCACCTGTTGTTGTTTCTTTAGATTGTAGCATCTAAATATAGTCGTTTTTTACCTTAATGAATAAAATCATCATTTAAAAAACTGCATTTTGTATTTACTTGGGTTATCTTTGCCTAAAATTAAAAACTGTTGATGGATCTAAAACACTTAAGTCTGAGAAATATGCAAAAAACAAAACAAAAAAAAAAACAAGAACCAAGGGCAAATACTTCTTCATAGCACCGGCATAGGAAATAGTTTAGTAATTGATACTTCTCTCTTTGATTTTCTGTAAATACTGAATAGTTTCCACTCCTAAAAGAAACAAGTAAATTAGAATAGAAGAGACTTCCTATTGTAGATCTAGAGATGTACCAGTATACAGCCAATCACTGGTATTTTTTAGATTGATAAATAAGATGACATTTAGACTGATGTTTGTGTGTTTGTTGTCACATCTCTGTCTAATGTCCAAAATAGAAGATGGAAATGTCTGGGAGAAAAGGGAGGATAAATAAGAAAATAAACAGCAATAAACTGTATCAGAACAATGAGTTAAATTCTTCTTTTAAATATCAACATCAGCCTAGACTTATCACTATTTGTGCATCTCTATTTACTGATTTTTGTATAATGGGCTACAAACAGCAGCTGGGAACCACTGATTTGAATGCTCTGCAATAGGATAGCTGCGGGAAGAGCGGGCATCACATGCATTAACACAAAATGTAATGCTACACAAAAGTGTAGTACTAAGCAGAATTAGCATAAGCAGAATGTTTATGATCCAACTTGTACTGTTATTAAATCATGCTTTTACAGTCGTGTATGCACTGCAAACCTGTGAACCCGTGGCTGCAAAATTCTGGGGTATCTAGGTAAACAATGAATGAACCAGCAGCCTGTCACCTGACTATAGGATAACGCAGAGATAACTACCATACATTGCGCTGCACTTGTATTCGTTACGGGGGGTTTCATGCATGCATGTGAAGTGAACTGACGGTTTGGTCAGTGGTCGTGCATGCTGCTGGTGGATAGTTAGTGACAAAAAGACTGACATTGTGCAGTCCCATAGCCTACCTGCAGGCCTTTGGATAAAGGGCAGAACAGCATCAAATGGACCAGTCTCCGCAAAGCCCTGGGCATCATGAGCGACTCTTTTTCGGAGGCAGCAGAGCGAGAAACCAGAGTCCCGTCTGATCACATTCTCGCAGCAAACCACGACACGCGTCGCATATTTACTGGTTATTACAACGAGCTGCTTTTCGAGCTGTTTTCTTCTCTTTGCTTGCCTTGATCACAGCGTGTGTTTTCAATAGAAATCATTCAGCCGCTCAAAAAATATGATGAAGAGTGTGTCCTTGAAGCTGAGCGATATTTCAGCTCCATCGGGGCCACAGAACGACCGACGCGGCCCAGAATCAGAGAGATCCTCAGCTATGATCCCCGATATTTTCCGAATATTAGACCAGCAGCACCTTCACCGTCCAATCAGATCAAAGAAGGCATCAGTGTGACAAAGAAATAAGCGCTGCTTGGACCCGACGAGCGCACAGCCTCAGTTTCCCAGAGACTCGCTGCTGCGCATCTTAAAGGGAGAGGCGTCAGAGCTGACGGGATTTTATCTGCCGACGGGAAATCTTACCGCGCCTCCTTCCTTGCAACCTGCGGCTGACAAATTGAAGGAAAGCCCCGAGAAGGGATAGTGCTGTCCATACTGCATTTTGCATTTTTGGAGGTGCGTGTCAGGTTACCTCGTAGGGTTAAAATGAGTTTATGCGTACATCACAAGTCATGGCATAGATTTCCTGCCGAAGGGATAAGAGGATAGAAACAAAGATTCGATCCATTCATGCTAGGCTTGATCCAAAACCAATAACGGTGTTGGTATCGGCACTATCGTTATTTGGATTGCTTGGCTCACCTCTACTGAGGGGATTCAATGACTCTTTCATATTGTGGAGGGCATGGCATGGATCCACTTGTCGCTTTTTGTGCTGCATGAGTCCAGAACTTGTAGTGAAACCTCCTCAAAGAAAACCAAAGTCAAAAGAATTGATTTCTTTGCAGTGGGTAGAGCTAAAGTGCTAAAACCACTACCTGCCGGAAGAACAGGTGGATCATCTAAGTGTGGTCTGGGTGAAAAAACAGTGGAAGCAACTCTCAGAGGTGGGGAAATGACATTTGCTGCCGAACCATAACATAACTGAACAAAGAGTGACGCAGGCAATCTTTCCTACATAACGCAAAACCTTTCTGATCTTTCCTCAAGTTCAGCACTGATCCCACATTAGTCTGTGTGCAGTCATTTTTGCCCCGTGTGCTACACTTCACACTGAGCCACTTCAATGCATGATGACATTTGCTTTCCTTGTTTTTTACTACAATGAATTCTATTTAATTTTGCAGTCTTTTGCTAGTGCTCCTAATTTTTACATACCTCTGTAATTAAGTCTTTTCATCAGTAATTCTTTGAACTTTGTTTGTTTTGCTCTTCCCTATTAAGCTATATTGTTTTTAAAACAGACATTTTACAACTTTCAGGAAAATAATTTTATTTCATGTCAATTTATTTTATTACATTTTCTGTTTCATGCATGTCAAATTCTACACCAGCTAAGTAGTCAAGTAAAAGCTCCCATTACATATTTTCCGTTTGTAAATGTGAGCAAACAGGAAAGGAAATCATCATTTCCTAGGGAATGGATCGACACACACAAACACTTGCCTTTATCATATGATCATCAGAGTGATTTGATTGTGGGAAAAGCTGATATAGCACTCACCACAAATGCAATTGCCAAAGTAATCTTTCATATGTGATTACGCGCAACGAGGACATTACGCTTCATATGCACGTAATCAAAATGAAAAATACAACTGAAAAAACAATGTCTTCAACAGTTAAGCAAAAGAAAAACAAACTAATGGAAGTAAGGCGGATGAAATGCTCGAACAGGAAATCAAGAAATGAAGAGAGAGCAAGCCGAATGGAGGAGTCAGGTGGTGAGGAATCGTTAGAGCTCCTGGAAATAACATAGTCTCCAACCCTGAGGCACACTGGGTAGTCACCTGCGAAGACAAATCATGTAGGAGTTTGTTTATGTCCATTTCAAGTTTCAACAAGCATTTCATCACTTCTCAGGTTGCAAAAAACCTGTATGTTGTACTTCACAAAGGGAAAATGTTTGTCTCTTTGGTGGTTGGTGGCTGGAGGTTATTGGTTGCTGTTAAGTGAAATTGGCTGCAAAGAGGGTTGTGCAAAAAACCCCTCCTTGCGACTGTTTTGGCTAATTACCAAAGCAATAGGCTACCCGTAGTTTTTGTGAAAGACACAAAGAGCAGTAAGGAAACTGTGACAAGTGAAACACAAACTAGAAACAGAAAGTATTCCCCTTCAAAGTAAAAGCTGTGCCTTACTGCAGCAACTGACACATTTCACTAACACACTTTTACTTTGAAGGTGAGTGTTTTCTGTTTCTAGTTTGTTTCACTTTTCACAGTTCACTGCTGCTTAGTGAGTACTAGGTGTTTGCAAACAAGTTGGCATCTTGCACGCAAACAAACTACTGGCAACCGACATAACCTGCTAGCAACTGAAGCAAATTTCACCCAGCAACTATTCACAGAATAGAGACATTTCCCTCACTAGCGCTGGTTGGATGATCTGATATCCTCGTGTTGGTGTTGTTCCCACATCATCATAATAAATGTTGTTCCAGGTTCAACATTGCAAGTGACCAATCACATTGTTGTGACATCATACTTTTGCAAGCCAAGCGATTCATTCATTTATGAAATTCCAGTGTTGCAAGCACAATATCTATAATTCTTATCGTTTATTAACCCTCTGGGGTCGCCAGCGCATCCGGCGACCCCAGAGGGTTAAAGAACAGTATCCTGAAATGTAAAGAATTCAAATTGCTGGATCGGCTTCGTGTTGGTTACCCAGGGGGTTTATCAGTGTGACTGAAGCCTAAGATGATGCAGACATTTGGACTCCTAGTCCCACTATGTCACAGGGTCAAGAAATGTTGGACAGCAATGCCTCAATGGGCAGACTGAATGAGAGCAAAAGTATTAATTCGTACCTTCCTGAAGCCAAGCCGCTGCTGCTCCACAAGCGTGTCTGAACCATTAAAGTGCAAACCTTGACATCTATATAATGGAAACATTCACATTGACATTTGAATCCAATTAACTGTAAAGGCAATTCAAAATTGTATGCCAAAAACTGTCATGTAGTCCTCTTTGTCATTTATGGACAATGAGGACTACATACATACATTTGTTACATTCAAAATATATTCATTATATACTAAGTAGCCACTTTGTTAGATACACAGCTATAAATCTGACTGAATGTATCCATAATGAGACCATGTATACAAAAAATAAGCTTTAGAAAGGTAGAGTTGTTAAATTGATTTAAATAGCACACAACTACTGACTGGCAGGAACACAACACCTTCATGGTAGATTGAGAGTAAGTATCTGGCCCGGTTCCATACCCAAAGCCCACGAAAGAGTGGATTTGAGCTATCGAGAGCCCGTTACTTTCTGCCGACTTACTGCGCAACAGAGGCACTGGAGCCAGGGTTGCGTCTCAAGGGGCAATAAAGAGTCAAAAGCTTTTTAACAAAACCTGTTACCATCCTGTGAACGGCCTTCACTTCAGCTCAACCGCCTTCATCTGCATGAAGGTAAAGCAATGGCACCTCTTCTCTCCTCATATTTATCTATATAAACAAAAAAAAATAAAAAATAAAATAAGATATGCTTCATTTATCCCAGATCTGCAAAATTCTTGTATCACAGCAGTTAAAAAATTAAGTTGGACACAACATACATAAAACAAATATGAAACAACACACGAAACTATTCCATTTAAAATCACAGCGATGCAAATATTTTTACATACCAATGGAAGTTTTTCGTTGGTTCATTAAAATCTGTTTTCCAAGAGCTGGACGGTACATCTGCAAATAAGAAATAAGTCATTCGTTCAAATGACAATTAGCTGAAACATTTTTGGTGAGTATTTATTTATTAATTTTTTAGTTCATTTCATAACTTCCTTGACTAACAAATGTTAGTCACTTACCGTTAATGTACAGGAAGATTACAAGCCTGGGCTAGTGTTAAAATCCCTATCTCCATCATACTAACCTGATAAAAAAAAAAAAACACTTACCCTGACCAGCCCCCTCTGTCTGTGGCCTTAACGTTTTCGTTCCTCTTAGTAAGACTCATGTGAACATTTGCCTCGCCTTCAAAAAGTTGACTGGAAGAACTTACACACAAAAAAGCGGAACTTATTTAAATTATTTATTTAAACAGTAACTTATTTAATATGTTACTGTTACCCATACATCTAGTTACAGTTTCACAAGAATTGTGAGACCGACAAGCCCGCCATCAGCTGCAAAAGGACGAGCCCTACATATCGTATGAGTTCGAATCTCAGACACTCATTTTATTTTACCCCGATTAGCTTAAAAATCTTACTTCAGCAAACAAAATAATGCTTACTTAGCAGAATCAAACGATGGCAATTAAGCTTTAAAGTAATAATGTGGAATGCATTTGGGATAAAGGCTGCAAGTTGTATTAGAGTGTAGGATTTGTGTTTCACAGCGTGCGAGAAAAATAACCGACTTTAAACAGCAGTAATGATATAAGTAATAAGGCTTTGAAAGGAAATAAGCTTTGCTATTGTGATTGCTCTTGACGTCTCCAACAGTCAGTCTGCAGGTTTGTTAAACATGTCGGCGCTCGCGAGCAAAAAGCAGTTTCAAGGTTTCAGGCTGACGCCTGAAACCTTGAAACTGCTTTTTGCGGACCGCGGTTACAAACAACCGAACAACTGAAATATGACTGTATATGCAGGAACACGTCGACCGTTGTGGTAGTACATCATAAAATGCAAGCTAATAAACTTCTTCCCACTCACATACACCCACTCACCGTTTTGACGTGACAGCTACTTATCCACCTCGTGGCCATAGAAGGTCGCTACAGGATACAACTACGGAAGCTGGGAGAAACTAAACTTAACCAACTGCCGCAAACGTCACATGAAATAGGATACACTATACAGCTGATGAGCTACACATTAAAGACTCAAGGCTTCAGATTAGTTCATTCAATATCCATGTATACTCTTCTTTAAATGATGCTGCATCCCTCCAGTGTATGTATATATGTATTAATCCTGCTTGTTTCATTCCTAACTAGATGAACAGGCATTACTTCAGTGTACACTTTCAGAAACTGCTTTTAATTAATGTTCATGTGTAGTTCATAGGTTGCTTATGTTCTGCATCACTTGGCTGACTTTCTGCAGAGGTATTTTTGTTTACAGAAACACATTTCATGGCCTAAACACTTACATAGACCGCAAGAGAGCAAATACAGTTGTGAAAATGACTCAGATACTTTTCTTTCAGTCTGCAACTGCAAATGATCATCACTCTCCCACGCCAGGATTTCAACAATGGATCACCACTTTGTTATTTCAGCGATTTACAGCTGTGATATTCACATAAATTTGCACCAATGTTAACTTTGAGCCATATTTTACTGACTGTTAAACCAGATGTTTTCCAAGTGCAGATGTGTAATGGAAGGAGGAAGCCAAAATTTATTTCAAATTTGTAGTGTATCAACATAAAACAGGATACACTACACAGTTGATGAGCTTCAGATTAAAGAATGTAGGCTTTTCAACGTCTCTTGTTTTTTTGTTTAAATTTAAGTATTAATATCATGAGATCTGCGAGGTGGGCGCTGACAGACCATGAATGAGCTCCATCTGTTTCCTTCTGTCTTTGGCACGGTTGATGGTCATCTTAAACAAACGACAATAGAGCTCGACGGCAGCTGGAGTGTCGTCGTTCCCGGGCACGGGGTACGTCACCAGGCTGGGGTTGCAGTTTGAGTCCACCACACCCACTGTGGGAATGTTCATCTTGGCTGCGTCTCTGATGCCCACGTGCTGCTGAAAGACGTTGTTGAGAGTTGAAAGGAATATGATGAGATCCGGTAGGCGGACTCCTGGGCCGTACTGGATGTTGGCGTTGGTGAGGAGGCCGCCCTGCCAGTACCGCGTGTGCGCATACTCTCCACAATCTTTGGCCGTGGTCTCTACCAGATGGCCAAACTGACGCCGCCTGCTGACAAACAGGATGATGCCACCGCGATACGCTATGTGGGCGGTGAAGTTGAGGGCTAGCTGAAGGTGCTCCATAGTCTGGTCCAGATTGATAATGTCATGATCCAAACGACAGCCGTAGAGATACGGCTCCATGAGCCTAGAAACACGGAATTATAATTCAGAAAAATGTCACTTGAATCACTACTGCTGAATAAAATAACATAGCTCTAATAGCTACATTCCTGATGAAATGATCGACCAAGTAACCAAAACATTTCCTGCTGCTGGAGCTTTCTGTTAGAAGCATTTAATGACAATAGGTTAGTTATGGAATAGTTAAAAGAAATGCCATCTGTATTAAAACAACAAGTTTGTATCTCTTCCTTCAAGGTTCTAGGACCTGTGGTATTTATGCTTGCTGTTACCATTAATAACCAGAAGTGTTACCAAACAGAAACTTCCAATTTAATAAAGAGGGGTTTAAAGCATGAAGATTTATGGCATTTTTTATTATTATTAATAACTCCCCACTTTTTATCCACAGGAGACTACCACTAGGAGTTCTGGGCAAATGACACTGTTCAAGATAAAAAAGTTATACTTTATTCAGCCATTGCATAATATGCAGACAGACTAAGCAATAGACAGAAGGTCTAAAATCTAACATGTGCCAAGTAGTGACTGAACACGCCTCTATCATGTGAGATTAGTTTCACATGTTGGGAATACCTAAACCCCACAGGACCCCGACCCCCCCCCCCAAACACTAAGGTAGAAGTTATAAAGCCTTGACCCACAAAGAAAGACAAGTGTCTCCAGCTTATTTAATTACAGACTACAAACAATTTGTAAATATACGGGGGTGCAGCGCACTAAAACGCTGAGATAAATATCACACCAACCTGTGCCTGCAACCTTTTTTGTGACCAAGATGCACTCTGGCGTCGAATAAGTCTTTCAAGGAGAAAAGCTCAGCCACACGAAAAAAGTCTGCTTTCTCGAGGGGCTGGTTTAATATTTTTTCTGTTAATAAGGAAAAACAACAACAACAACAAATGACAAGTAGTAACATAAATAAAATTCTTGAAAAAAACAAAAACCAAGTGTTGACGCCCTTGCGTTATTTAGCTCACCTGTAACATCGCCAGCCTGGGGTTGAGGTGGCTTCGCAGACGGTGCTGTCACATAGTGATGTCCACCACAGGGGGATGCTACGGTGGCAGCCCGTGAGTATCGGAACCCTAAAAGGCCTAAATATGGAAAAAAAAAAAAGTTAAAACATCGGTAGTTAACTATCATGAAGCGAATAATGCTTGCCAATAACCTAGCGCAGGCGTTCAATTATTGCCATTAATTGTAATACAGCATTTAGCTGTGGGCTAACATGCTAAACTGTAGCGTAGCGTACACGAAACTCAAAACTAAACGCAGAAATAAACACAAGGTAAAATGTTGGATTGGCTCTAAATCTTCTGAATATCTTCCTTGAACTATTTTCTAAATAAAAAACTGTAAACGGTTTTCAGTTACCTCTCGTAAGTGCCCGGACAGCCATGCTTGCAGAACCATGGAAGGTCAGCAAACTGCGACTGCGCAACTGTAGTTCACAGAATGCCGCAAAGTAGAAGCTTGTCGTGATGTGCTTGTGTAAAAACTACAATACCCATTAACCCACCTTTTCTCGGCTCAACTTTATTGAAAGAGTTGGAGCGTCACAGGCAGTACCGTTCTTGTGTCATTTAGCTATGAAACGTATTCAAGAACATAAGCCAATGCTTGTTGTAAGAAGAAAAACTGTTAATATAAAACAAATGTTTGTAAATATAGACGCCACTTCTAACAAAAAACAACAGTGGCATCATGAGGATAAGAACAAATATATGGTACCTCAAACAATATAACCCCAAATCAAATTTACTGTGCATTCGAGAAAAAATAGAAGAATTCAGCTAAGATAAATGCTGAAATACTCAAGGTATCCCTGAGTTCAGGATCCATATTTAATCCAAAATTAAAATTTAATGCCCTTAGTACTGTTATAGAACTTACCAAAACTTTACATACTTACTAAATACTTTAAAAAACAACAACAACTGTAATACATAAACACTTGGGTCCATAATAGTTTTTCAACAATCCATACACGCGCTAACAGCAGGCAGCATCTTCCAGGTGCATCTTTAAAAGCCAGCTTTTATCTCACTGTGTATGCTGAGCTTGCTGAGCGCGTCCAGTTTCCTGCAAAAAACCAAACAAACAAGGAAACTCAAGTTGCAGATGAGTTTTCTTTGCGTTTGATCGTTCACTGTTGAGACAAAACCATTTGGGTGCGATCACATACCCGCTTACTGGAACAAACTGAAGTTTCCTTTTGACGTGCTGCACAGCCTTGCCGTGCACAGAAGAGTTAATGAGGGAAGTTTTCTCCTGCAAGCATTGCATAACACACACTTCACACTGTGGATTTGAACTGTTTTTTATAAAGAACTGAAATCATGATGTTTGTAACTGACAAACAAACGCTGTCGTGTTTCCACATAATTGTACCTTCTTGCACTTTTCAGCCAAGTATCTCCTGTTGAACATGCTGCCTCTCTCCTCTGAGGTAAGAGCTATGCAAGGCCTGAAGGTAATGCCGGGATCAATGGCACTGGATAAAGACCTGGTAAAGGCAGAGTAGGATATGCATCAGACTACTCCTGCAGTAATCTTTAATAATTCTGTAAATTATAAAATTTAAGTCAAGAGGCCCACTGTTGCTCAGATTCCAATCTTTATTACACAGATGCACTTAAAAGACACGGCAAACATTTCTGTCATCAGAAAGAGTAAAAGAAAGAAGAAGAAGAAAAAAAACACTTCTTACAAAATATTTACAGAAAAACTGGATATGCACAGCATGTTCAGTAATGCCTTTTTTATTTCATAAAGAAAAATAAATAGCCTTTTTCAAACAGGAAATCCAGGAAAACTTTAACATGACAAAAAAAAAACCAAAAACAAGCCACACAAAATATCAACTTTAGCAAGACAGCGAGGGGGAAATGTGGTACTTATGGAATCTGGAGCAAGACTTTATCCGAGACTACTAGAAGATCTATCACCAGCAACTCGGCTTTAAATTTTCTTTCATGAAAATCAATTATAGAACAGACAAAGACAAGAAGAGCGCTGTGTGTGAAAAGCAAAAGGTTGGTGGTAACTTGGTTCCTGTACCCATGATATTTATCTTAAAAATAAAACAACCCCCTACCCAAAAAAAGTGGCTCACAAGAGTCAAAGTAATAATTGAAACATAGTGGCTGTTTCTGCTTTATACTTAAAAAGTAGAAACTGACTGAAATGATCATCATTCAGAGTGCACAGAATTAGTCTGAGGTAAGGGATTAAAAGAATAAGACAAATGTGAGAAGGAAAAAAGAAAGGAAGGAGACTTTTCAAGATGGTGCTGACAGTATAAAAACACTTGCTGCACTTGAGTGAAAAGGTTGTGAAAGTGTCAAAAGATCTAATGATATACACTGTGCAGAGTGCAGCACATGCTGGACAAAGTAAATTGTGTCATTGCAGACACAGATGAGAAAATTCAGAGGAATAATAAACCAATAAACCAAAAAGTTCACTTACTTTGTATTTTAGTCTAAATATATTTTAAGGTTTGTTTAAACAGTATTGAAATCTGATTGGTCTTTTTTTTTTTTTTTTTTTTTTACATTAGATACACAATGCCCTTAATTTCATGTTAAAAATATTGTTTGGGGCTACAACTAAAACTTATTTTCAGTACAATCAGCTCAGGTAAAGTGATTCTATTTGACATTGAAGAGGAAAAAACCCCACTTACCTAACACACAAAGAAATGAAATGCAGCAAATAACCCTATTTTAGGAAGTTTTGGCATTTTTGCTCGAAAAAATGATTGTTTTGGGGTTTTCTCTCACTTATGTTTTCACCCTAACCACTGCAGCTTTAGCACCCAGACGTTTAACTTTGTGCCATTTTGATTTCCTGCACATGTAAAATAAATGAAAACCATAATCTAGGCAGTGATGGAAACCTACTACAATAAATAAGAATGCACAGTGAGATTTCAAACCAATACCAGGACCACTGTTTAAAAAAAATCTAGCCAATGTCCAGGATATATATATTTTTTTTAAACAGTTTATACAAACCTGATGAGACACAAACAATAACCACTGACCAATGCCATCTGTGTCATTTGATTTGTACTGGCTTATTCAATGGTCCATCCCTAAATTTGATGTTGGAAATTACTTTTAAAGTCTTAATAAGGTAACTAATGTAACTATTCAGGGCTCTGGGTTTCCTACTGGAAGATGGGAAAAGATGCAACCTAAATTTAAACATTTTGGACTCAAACCTAAATCGTTATTCTGCCAAACTGAGACTTCTTTTCCTTGTCACGTCTTCTTTTTTGTTTTTTAGCAAAAATATTTAGGAACATGTAATTTTCTACCGCTCATTCGTTTCTGCACGAAAGTGTCACTGTATTGCTTTTCAAACGATCAACAACAGATAACTTATGAGCACATATAAAGTTTTCATTGTGGTTCCACAACTGTGAAATTGTAAAAATACATAAAAAAAAAAGTCAGTTTTATGATAAAAAAAAAAAAAATCAATAAACATTCCCTTATAAATCAATGAGCTCGATCAGAATCTATAATATTTGACAGGACACCATTAGAGAAATCAGAAAATGATGACACTATGGTTTATAGTGGTCAAAGAAAAATACTTACAATGTGGAAAAGCCCTGCTTCTTTTCTGGATTTCTCTTCTGGCCTGATTCACAATCTGTCTCATCTATAAACTCTTCCTCTTTTCTTCCTAGATGCACTTCTTTATTATCTATCTTCATACCCTCGCCTTCGCTCTTCTTCTCCCTTAGTAAGTTTGCTCTCTCCTTAACCTCGCTTCTTTCCCTGCATTGAACCTGGACGTGATTTGTCCTATTAGCTTCCAGTTCCACAAACACACTCTTGTCCTTGGGCATATGCACCGTACTCTCCTTCTCCCCTTCGATGGAGCACTGGGACCTCTGGCCGGCAGGTAGATCCCGTGTAAAGGACATCCTCGGATGCTGTCTGGCAGCAGAAAAAAAATTCAAAACAGGAGATGTGAATGTAGTATTTCCAGCAGTGTCTTTAGAACAGGGGAATGGTGATTTACTGGTCCTTGCAGAGGACCAAACAGTAACAGGGGTCTGTAATTTGTGGGCCATTCCTCCACTCTGATGTGTTACCGAGCCACCCTCGCTGATTTCAGATGAGGTGATGTGGAACGGAGTCCGACTGAGAGTCCTCGCGTCGTGAGTAGGTAGTCCGAGGCTCTGGCGCCATTTGATTGCCTCTGAGCGAGAATGAGCGACGCTAGGACTCAAAATTGGTCGAGCCCTCTTCGTCTGTGAGGTGGCGTTGTGGACATCACCTTTATCAATATACGGTCTCCTTTCCTCAGTTCTAGCTGCCCCTGCCCCATCTGCTGGTTCCAAAAGACTGGGACTGCAGGATCCGGCTGAGGGATGTGATTGTGCACCGACCGCAGAGATGTCTGGAAAAACAGTCTGTGGTGTCTGAAGTCTATTATGAGCTGGACTACTAATATGAGACTTTTCAGAGAGAGGACTGATACTTTTCGTTGGAATCTCAGCCAGCTGATTTTCCTGTTTAATGTCTTTATCTTGAAATGAGCTACAAATAGTGACAGTACCATTCCTGGCTATATTTCCATCTTTAATTTTGTCTGCGGTAGAAACCTTGGCCTTTTCAGCCAGAAATCTTCGGATCTCTTGCTCAATACTGTCATCGCTGTCTACTGAGCTGCTGTCTTCCTTAATCTGAGGTGCGGCTTCCGCAGTGTGCACAAACTGGATGCCTGGACGCTCAGCTCCCTTCAGGATCTCCGTTTCACCTTCATGCAGCTCGTGATTCTTACCTTTATAAACTTGCTTATGTTGTGAAATGCTCTTTTTCCCCAGCCCAGGCTTGTCTTTCTTGTCATTCTTACTTTTCTGCACCTTTTTCAAATCACTACACTTGGAAAGAAAGTCAATGTGTAACTTTTTGGTCTGAAATGCATTTCCTAACAGCGGGTCTTCGTCTTTGAGGCACTTCCTTGATTTCCGCTTTAAGTCTCTCATCTTTTTCTTTGATTTCTTTTTCGTTTTCAGAAGGTCTTTTATCGCCGTGTCTAGGTCCTCATCGCTGTCAAGAGAGCTGCTTTTGTCTCCACTTTGGTCTGACTTGTGTAATCCAGTGGCAGGGTGTGTTTGACTTCTCTGGGGCAATGCCAAGAGCTTTGATTCTTTTGTATGGTCAGGTAAAGGCTTAGAGGCGGTTTCTTTAACGCTGTCCTCTGCCCCTGCCATGGTGGAAACACAAATGTTTTTCTCTTTGTGTTTTCTTCGTTGCTTTAAAGACAGTTTCGATGGTTTCTTTTCGATCTGTGGTTCATTTGCTTTTACCTTCTCCATTTCATTTGTACCCTGAGCGTCTTGAGTCACAGCAGAGCTGGGTGCCTGTTTGTGCACTTGGGCCTTCTGCTCGAGAAATTTCCTGATTTCTTGCTCAATCCCATCTTCACTATCAATGGAGCTGTCATTGCTTTCTTCACAGGGGCAGTTTTCAGGAAGAGAAGACTGGAAGGAAGATTCAGTGGTGACACAACCACTAAGGCCAACGCTATGATGGAAGGGCCCAGGCATGACAGTCTTTGAAATGTCCAGTATTGCCTCAGCACACATGAGCTCTGCAGTTGTATTGGCCTTTGGAGGGGCAGGGGTTGCCTGCTCCTTCAAACTCTCTACTTTATATGACAAAAATACATTTTCTTTACATTTCAAGCTGTCTGAAAGTGTAGGTTTGGGTATAGAAACAGATGGAGTAGGCTGGAAAGATTTCACTTCTTTTTCTGTCGTGCTCATCTTTTTCCTCAGCTTCTGTCTTTTGATATTCTCTGCGCTTGTACTTGCAACATTGTGTATTATCGACTTACTGAAAGGTTTCTGCTTGTGCAGCGATGGCGTCAGGACGCTCTTCTCCTTGAGTTGTTCAAGCTGGTAGCAGCGAATCGCTTCTTCAATCCCGTCATCGCTACTCGAGTCAGACTCCTCTTTGAATGCACGTGGATCGAAAGCTTCTGCTGTGTTCTGCTGCTCCTTTTTCTCCAGCTGATATCTCTGAATGGCCTCCTCGATGCCGTCGTCGCTACTGGAATCATTCGAGTCTTCCACCTTAGCCGTGACGGGGTAACTGACAGTTTTGTTGATGAGACTCACTGGTTTAGAGGGATTTCTTGCTTGCTCTTTTGAACACTCCAAACTTTTGTTTGTGCTTTTATTCAAATCGAAGTTCTTAACTATATTTTCATTTAGAGATGCCTTGTTTTTAATACACTTTTTTATAGGTATGACAGTGGGTACTGCTGGGGTCTCGACTTTGAGGCTTTTTGAAAAATTGCTACCCGCAATCAAGAATGCATCGCTGTTGCTGTGCTGTTTGGACACCTCGGGAATGGATGGGTTTCTTCTCTGAATTTTAGATGATGGGAGAAAAGTCGAGCACGGTTCTGCTTTGCGTTTGTGATCATCCTTTTCTTTCAGGTATTCCAGTATTGCCTCCTCGATTCCTCTGTCCACAGAATCGTCGCTATCCGAGTCACTGCTTTCACGGATGTTTGGCGAGGAAATGTCAACATGTGGGTTTTCACTGGGGCTTTTAGTTTTGGACTTGACTCCCACATAAGAACCTGCTGCAACCTTGCAGACTTGGGGATGACCCTCCTGTCCTGATAGCACATTACCCTCGATCTCGTCGCCCATCTCGAGTGAGGACTGGGTGCTTCTAAGACTCTCTATGATCATCTGGACCTTGTCTGAGATAGGTGTGCCTCTTGTGGACAACTCTGTGTCAGAGTCATTGAAGCAAACTGGAGGGCTATAGCCTCCAGGCGGGCCACATGTTCTCCATTCTGTTTGCGTCACTGCGACAGGAGGTACATTCATCAAGTACATTCTAGTGAAGTAGGGTGAGGTCCTCGACCACTGGAGCGGAGCGGACTCCGTTCAGTTACATTTTTCACTCTGTAATGAAGAAAAGAAAAAAAAAAAAACACAGAAAGAAAAAATGTCACTAAAGTGATGATTATTAAAACTACAATTAGACTTCATCCAACCAAACTGCTGTTACTCAAATTTTACAGTCTGTAAGAGCTGAAAATCAGGTCCTTCATGCCCAATATTGCTGTCATGATTTATTGTAGCTTTAATACATACACACAGATAGCCTCAGATTACTTAAGCGTGGCTGAACCATGAGAGCATGCCAAGAAAAATGCCAAACTGCTCATGATGGGATTAATCCGATAGTAGGCCAGATCATCTGAAGGGTCTTCTGTGATTGGTTGTTGTTTTATGGCCCACTCTGCTGTTGGTATTACACTTTAACTGGGTCCAAATGAACACTTAGAACAACCAGTGGCCAGTTGAGTCAAGTCCACTCGAATTGTTATCATTTAAGACTCATGTAGGCTGATGGCAACATGATGACAATCTGCCTGCATTCATTATTTGGAAAGCAATTATTTGCAACAATTTTGACAATTTATCTGAGAGTGATTAGACTGGAACTTTTTGTAGAACGGTTGCCTACTATCAGGCAATCTGTGCAATGGTCTTGCAATCAAAAGTGGTCATGAGTGTGCAACACCCTCAATCTCTGGCAAACCATTTAGAAACCCCATGTTGAAATCGGTTGCACTATATGAAAAATTCATTTAAAATTTATTTTCTTTTTTTGTTTATGGAAGGAGGTTGCTGTCCTGTTTTCACTGTGTCACTGAGCTATCAGCCTGCTCTGAATAGGAGGCAACTTTGTCAAATAAGTGTGTTGGAAGGTTTTTCAGGTGAGCCTGTAAAAATACATCACAGCCACACGAAACAAGCAATATCATGCCATACTGATTTCTTTCCCCTTACCCCGAGTAGTAGTAATCAGCTAATAGACATTCAGCTGAAAAACCATTTGATCTATTTTAAATGTGCATTTTTTCTGCTTTTTGTTATTTTTTTGATAATTCAGGCATTAAAGCTGTTTGGTGGACAAAGCAAAAATTACTATTCCGTCACTTTAAGCACAGAGATTTTACAGACCACTTTTTCTCCTTCAAGTCTGGTACCACACATCATAGCTCGAAGGTTTCTGAAAATAATTAAGTCTACCCATCAACGGCAAAGCACTTTAAAAGCAAACAAAAAGACCCCAACAAAACTGAGTCTACAGCTGACACATTAAGCCACTGCGCAGCCTTCTAAAATGCCTAGAGCATCATCAGTTGCCGGACAGAAAAACAACCAATTGTAATCGATCCAATCTTACACCAACCCGAGTGGCATGCTCATCTATTTTAACAATTAACACCCCCGCCGCCCCCCCACAAACCAGAATATTAAAAAAAAAAAGTTCAATATAAAACAGGCTGCAAAGATTTGATAACAATCCAGAGGCCACCATTTAATCAAGGCACATCCAGAGTGTAAGTGAAATGTTGGCAGCTGTGTTTTAATACTTCTGTGGCTCCCAATTACTGAATTCATTTCCTCAAATTAACAGCATGAAAAATACTTTCTAATTTATTTTCCATTCAATAATGGACGCAGTATATTTTTTTCCCTACTTGTGTCATTTTTTGTACATTTGCAATGTAAAGAATACTTGTCAAGACCAGTGTGTTGGATGGTTGTTTGGTTGATCCAATTTAATACAAGTTTGCTAGGCTAACGTTGTCTCAGGATGGTGGTGCATGAGACGAGTCATCTTGTCATCATTGTATTTTAATTTATTTAATAAACCCCCCAACTAGAGCTGGGCGATATGAGATTTTTTCATATCACGATTAGAGCTGGGCGATAGAACGATAACGATATGTATCGCGATATAACTTTTACTCGATAGAGAAATTAAGCTATCGCGATAGACCTCGCCGCTCTTGTCCTCTTAAAAAAAAAGAGGTCAGCCAATCCAAATTAAGTAGCGCAGAGCTGAACCAATCACAGCCGCAGCGTCACGTCGCGTGACTTGCTACGTACAGCACAAGTGCCAAGCCGCACGTGTGTTTGTTTGGGAAGCAGCCAGCGCGTAATGGAGGAAATGAGTGTGCCGACTAGAAAAATCAACCGAGCGTGACCGAAGAGAAAACCGATGATGGTTCCAATGCCGGAGAGATTGTCGAACGGAAGAGCCATAGAAGTTCCGTAGTGTGAAGGTATTTCGGCTATTTCAAGACTGACAAAAAACAGAGTAGCGTGCACTGTAAATTGTGCCGAAAGCAAGTCTGGAAATACAATAAACTGGTGCATGCATCACACTGTGCGCCACGTTATTGTTTCGGTGAAATGAATTTCTACAATACTGTTACTGTTAATTCTACTCTCTGCAGTGTTTAAATGCTTACATATACACACAGTTACTGTCCGTCCACACATACGACTCGGTTCTGCTTCTATGCCCCAGCTTTGTTTACTTTTTCCCACCGAGGCTTCTAGACTTCTGATTGGCCAACATTTCTGCACGGTTAGGAATCTAGCGCCACCTGCTGCTTTGGCATGTTCACAGCAGCGTTTTCCTTCATTTCTGCCTTTATGTGTGGACGGGATTATTTTTTAAAACGAAAACGGAAAATCTCCGTTTTCAAAAATACCCGTGTACGTGTGGACGTAGCCTCAGTCTCTGACTGGAAGCGCTAATTCGTCATTCGGCTTTGTCAGACTAAAGTAACTGTTAAAACTGTTTGAAAAGCTCAGCTATACAACAAGGAGAGATTGAGAATTTCCTTTTAGTTCTCAGTTTATTTGATATTGACAAAAGTTAGTCAGTTTTGTCTGTTCTTCTGTAAAACAAACTAAGATTTATTTTTAGAATTAATATTTTGTTTCTAAGTGGAATTGACAATTTAGTCTGTTTCGTTTGTTCTATTTTGAAACTTAAACGCTTTAGTGGCTGCCTTTTGTGTAGTTTGCAATATTTGCCTTTATTTATCTGAAAAAGTCTCATGTTCCTTAAGTACATCTACCCTGTTGAACTTAGGACGCCACACACACCGAGCCGACAGGCTAGCAGATGACTCCGGCAAGACCAGAGGTGGAGGTTTGTGCATTTATATTAACAATGCTTGGTGCATGAACTCCACTACTACTGAGAGTCACTGCTCACCTAATGCGGAGTTTTTAATGGTCAAATGCAGACCTTATTATCTCCCCAGAGAATTCACTTCGATCATACTCACTGCCGTGTATATACCCCCCGACGCTAATGCTAGGTTGGCCATGAAAGAACTTTCTGCAGCCATTAACAAACACCAGAATAAACACCCCGAGGCTGCTTTTATTGTTGCTGGCGACTTCAACCACACCAACTTAAAGACAGTCCTCCCCAGATTCCACCAACATGTCTCCTGCCACACCAGAGGAGACAAGACTTTAGACCATGTGTATTCCAACCTGGCTGGAGCCTACAAAGCCACACCCCTCCCCCACATTGGACAATCGGACCATCTCTCCCTGTTCCTCACACCTCGGTATTCACCACTCATCCAACGTGTGAAACCTGCTGTGAGGACAATTAAAGTGTGGCCAGAGGGGACAGACGCAGTGCTCCAGGACAGATTTAAAAACACAGACTGGAATATGTTCACCCACACAGACCTGGACCAGTACGCCTCATCTGTACTGGATTACATCTCCAAAACCACAGACAGTGTCACCACCCAGAAACGGATCACCATGTACCCCAACCAGAAGCCTTGGATGAACCGGGATGTTCGTCTCCTCCTGAAGGCCCGCAACACTGCCTTTAGGTCAGGAGATGCACACGCCTACAGTACAGCCAGGGCTAATCTAAAGAAGGGCATCAAAAAAGCCAAACACCATTACAAAAAGAAGGTAGAAGAACACTTCTCCAACTCCAACCCCCGACGCATGTGGCAAGGACTCCAGACCATCACAGACTACAGGACCACCAAACCCTCCCCCGCATCCTCTGATGTCTCCTTCCTCAACGAGCTCAACAACTTTTATGCTCGTTTTGAGCGAGGGAACCCCACAACCACAACCAAAGCAGACATGACGCCAGACCACCAACCTATGACTCTCCCCCCCACCGATGTAGGAGCGGTGCTGAGCAGGATCAATGTCCACAAGGCTGCAGGCCCTGATGGCATCCCCGGGCGTGTTCTCAGAGCGTGTTCTGGGGAGCTTGCAGGAGTGCTCACAGACATATTCAATCTGTCCTTGGCCCACGCTGTGGTACCGGCCTGCTTCAAATCCACCTCCATCGTCCCGATACCCAAAAACTCCAACCCATCTTGCCTCAATGATTACCGCCCAGTAGCACTCACCCCCATCATCACTAAGTGCTTAGAGCGACTGGTCCTAGCACACTTCAAATCCTGTCTCCCCCCCACCCTGGACCCCCACCAATTCGCATACCGCCGGAACAGGAGCACAGAGGATGCAGTCTCCATCGCAATGCACTCTGTCCTCTCACACCTGGACAACAACAACACCTACGCCAGAATGCTGTTTATAGACTTCAGTTCAGCGTTCAATACAATCCACCCCTCACAACTCATCAGGAAACTGACAGACCTGGGTATCAGTTCCCTCATCTGCAAATGGTTACTGGACTTCCTGACCAACCGCCCCCAACATGTCCGGCTGGATAACCGCTGCTCATCTACCATCACAATGAACACCGGTGTACCACAAGGCTGTGTGATGAGCCCTTTCCTCTACTCCCTCTTCACCCACGACTGCAGACCTGCTGATGGTTCCAACACCATCATTAAGTTTGCAGATGACACCACGGTGATTGGCCTCATCAGTGACAACGATGAGGCCGCCTACAGGGAGGAGGTGGATCGTCTGGCTGAGTGGTGCGACAGAAACAACCTGCTGCTTAACACCGAGAAGACCAAGGAGCTCATCGTGGACTACAGGAGGAATGCTGACCCACATCCACCCATCCACATTAAGGGGACGGCTGTGGAGCGTGTGAGCAGCTTCAAGTTCCTGGGAGTCCACATCTCCGAGGATCTCACCTGGACGACAAACTGCTCCAAGCTGGTCAAGAAGGCTCACCAGCGCCTCTTCTTCTTGAGGACCCTGAGGAAGAACCACCTGTCCTCAGACATCCTGGTGAACTTCTATCGCTGCACCATCGAGAGCATCCTGACCAACTGTATAACAGTCTGGTACGGGAACTGCTCTGCCTCGGACCGGAAGGCGTTGCAGAGGGTCGTGAAAACTGCCCAGCGCATCGCCGGAGCACCACTTCCTGCCATAAAAGACATCTACAGGAAGCGGTGTCTGAAAAGGGCTGGGAAAATCATCAAAGACCCCAGTCACCCATCACATGGACTCTTCACCCTCCTGCCCTCTGGGAGGCGCCACAGGAGCCTCCGGACTAAGACCACCAGGTACCGGAACAGCTTCTTCCCCACAGCTGTCAGACTCCTGAACTCTGCCTCCTGACATCTGACCCACGTTAAACTCATGGACTGAACATACACACACCCACAATGGACAACTGTACCCTCAAACACAATAATAACATGGACTGAACCACCACTCACAACCACTAGCACTTTATATAGCCTCTGTAGAAACTATCTACACCCTCACTTATCTTAACTGCACTACTGTATAGCTCTGTGTAAATAATCATTCTGTACATTCGATAATTTTTAATCCTACAACTGTTTACAACTTGCATAGTTCCCATTTCTGTATAGCTGTATATCCCAGATTCTGTAAAGTTATTTATTTCATATCCTGTACATAGCTTGTACTCACTACAGCCTGTACATACTTATAGTTATAGAATATTCACAACATACTTCATACCGTGTACATTATAACATACCATAATAGACCCATTTCTGTAATATACTCACATATCTATATTATTGCTAATATATATTGTAATATATCTATATCACTAAAGCACTTCTGGATGGATGCAAACTGCATTTCGTTGCCCTGTACCTGTGCATGTGCAATGACAATAAAGTTGAATTCTATTCTATTCTATTCTATTATTATGGGAAATAAATATTTAAAAACAAGCTGCTGATTATTTCACATTTTACTTGTGAGCAACGGCACATTTAAATCTTACAAATATAGTTATTTGGCTTATATCGTGATAGATATCGTTATCGCCTGAAATGAAAAAAACATATCGTGATTAGAGCTGGGCGATATGAGATTTTTTCATATCACGATATGTTTTTTTCATTTCAGGCGATAACGATATCTATCACGATATAAGCCAAATAACTATATTTGTAAGATTTAAATGTGCCGTTGCTCACAAGTAAAATGTGAAATAATCAGCAGCTTGTTTTTAAATATTTATTTCCCATAATAAGTTCAACAGGGTAGATGTACTTAAGGAACATGAGACTTTTTCAGATAAATAAAGGCAAATATTGCAAACTACACAAAAGGCAGCCACTAAAGCGTTTAAGTTTCAAAATAGAACAAACGAAACAGACTAATTTGTCAATTCCACTTAGAAACAAAATATTAATTCTAAAAATAAATCTTAGTTTGTTTTACAGAAGAACAGACAAAACTGACTAACTTTTGTCAATATCAAATAAACTGAGAACTAAAAGGAAATTCTCAATCTCTCCTTGTTGTATAGCTGAGCTTTTCAAACAGTTTTAACAGTTACTTTAGTCTGACAAAAGCCGAATGACGAATTAGCGCTTCCAGTCAGAGACTGAGGCTACGTCCACACGTACACGGGTATTTTTGAAAACGGAGATTTTCCGTTTTCGTTTTAAAAAATAATCCCGTCCACACGTAAAGGCAGAAATGAAGGAAAACGCTGCTATGAACATGCCAAAGCAGCAGGTGGCGCTAGATTCCTAACCGTGCAGAAATGTTGGCCAATCAGAAGTCTAGAAGCCTCGGTGGGAAAAAGTAAACAAAGCTGGGGCATAGAAGCAGAACCGAGTCGTACGTGTGGAGGGACAGTAACTGTGTGTATATGTAAGCATTTAAACACTGCAGAGAGTAGAATTAACAGTAACAGTATTGTAGAAATTCATTTCACCGAAACAATAACGTGGCGCACAGTGTAATGCATGCACCAGTTTATTGTATTTCCAGACTTGCTTTCGGCACAATTTACAGTGCACGCTACTCTGTTTTTTGTCAGACTTGAAATAGCCGAAATACCTTCACACTACGGAACTTCTATGGCTCTTCCGTTCGACAATCTCTCCGGCATTGGAACCATCATCGGTTTTCTCTTCGGTCACGCTCGGTTGATTTTTCTAGTCGGCACACTCATTTCCTCCATTACGCGCTGGCTCCATTACCCGCTGGCTGCTTCCCAAACAAACACACGTGCGGCTTGGCACTTGTGCTGTACGTAACAAGTCACGCGACGTGACGCTGCGGCTGTGATTGGTTCGGCTCTGCGCTACTTAATTTGGATTGGCTGACCTTTTTTTTTTTTTTCTTTGAGGACAAGAGCGGCGAGGTCTATCGCGATAGCTTAATTTCTCTATCGAGTAAAAGTTATATCGCAATACATATCGTTATCGTTCTATCGCCCAGCTCTACCCCCAACACCCAGGATAAGCTGAAGAGAATGCATGGATGGATATTTGGTGTCCCTGTATCAATACATTGCAAAAATACTGCAACACTATGCTACTAGTTACTTTACAGAAATATTTCCATTAGATCAAAGACCCTATGTGCTTATTAAAGTAGGAGTTCTCACCACTTTTGATGTGGGATCCTTTTTCCATTTTCTTGTTTTACCAGGAATTACCTAGATGCTGGTTCTTGTCACATCAAAGATATCTCAGTTGTTAGCGATAAATTTGCCTTTCTAAAATTTTTCCATTTTAGAAAAAATGTGTCCTAAAAACAGGAAACAGGCCGGTGTAGCTGACTTTTGTTCTCAAATGGCTATGGAAGTGCACTAAACTGCAGTTTCTGGAATGGCCACTTGAGGCTCGCTCCAAAAGGGAGTCAATTTTTGTAGAATGCACAGCTTTACAGCAGAAATAAACATCTTTATGACTTTGATCAGTACAGCAGTCTTTCACCACTCTTCATGCCGCATCTCTGGCATGCACATTTTTAGAAACACTCATTGATATTAAGGCTTAAAGTTAGGGTTGTGCCTGTTTCGAGTGACAGGTGAGTGTTATTTTATCTGGTTTAGGCTGGAGTGCACTAAAGGTCACTCCAAGAAGTCAGCTGTTGAGTTTTTCTGGTGTGTACTTAGTGCATTAGAAATGCACCTTTCTAATTAAACAAGGTATCTTAGGAAACTCCTTTGCTCTGATAGGGCGGTATCTGATCTGGACCTATCATAAGTGTAGTACAGGTGTAGTTACAATAAAGTTATGACGTTTTTGATATGTTACTTAAAGACATTACAGGTTGTTTGCATTCTGTTAAAAATGCAAACACATTTGAGAGGACAGAATATTAAAACTGACACACTAATAAACAGTGGCTGTCCGGACAAGTGTCAGGTTCCACAGTTATAGGATGGGACCTTGGCCCTTCTATATATGGAGGGATAAACTAGGCTAAAACTAGAGATAAACGTTGCAGGGTCCCGTCACCATCAAGTAGCCTTCGGGCATCAACCTGCTGGATGAGTCGCGGAGCCCGAGCCTAGCCTGCTTGCACAAATTGGAAATCCGCCCTTCCAGCTCAGTCTGCAGCCTACAGGGGTGCACAGCCAGCCCCCCTATAGCCCAGCTACGAGGCTAAACTCTTAACCATCCCGATTACTGCGTTTAACTCGCTGAACCCGGTAGAAAGTACAAGTAACACTACGTAACCAGAATGGGTCAATAAAGACGCGGCACTGAAAAAAAAGCCTATAAACCGAGCCAAATACGCCTCATACCGGAGTCTTACGCCAACTTTGTTTCATGTATTATGTATACAAAGAAACTTTCGCCAGACATACCAACAATTCACGAACAACATTTTCCGTGTTTCATAAGTAAACGTGCCGTTGTCAGTATTTTCGCTACGGGACGGTTTCCTGGTTTCAGCAGACCAACCCCGGCTGTCCCCGTAACCCTATAGCGGCGCGGAGTGCACAGCTGCCCGGCTTGCATCGTTAGGAGACTCCGCAGAGCAACCATGTTTCTTCGCACCGGCCACGGTTGTCAAAACCCACAGCACTCGGTCCACAACCCGCTAGAACGTAAGTAATGCCACTAAGTGCGTTTAGACTGAGCAGAAACGCGACGTTTGGCCGAGAAATGGAGGAAGCGATGTGAAACATTGGGAGAGTTAAGCAGGGCTAGTCGGTGACTTGAAAGACACAAGCGGGCCTCCCGGCTGCTGCAGCCCCGGCATTTTCTCCGGCAAAGAAAGCCTTTGTACTGAGCCACAGCGTACACTCCTAGCCTGGGCTATCTTCACACAAATTGAGCCACAAAGAAGGCAATTTTCAAGTTTTACTCACCTGAATATGACACAGAACGAGAGTTACGGCGACAATATGCACATTGCTGCGCTGGTTTAAGATGCTCGGAAAGCCGTCGCGAAGCTATTTCGGTGTCCGTCAGCAGCTAACACCGCGCCTGAAGCTTCTCGCCGTCGAGTGCCCCTCCGCTCCGACTGCCGGGCGGACAAGCTTCCTTAAACCGGAGTCCAACCAAGCATGGATCCATTCAAATAGGGTATCGGCTTTTCTCCCGGAAAATGTTTGCGCTTACATTTTATGTATATTACACTGCAAAAACAATCGGTACGTCTAATATAACGATGGCGCATTTATTAAGTTAAACACTTTGCCGCCAGGAACCCTAAAGAAAATCTAGAGCATGACAGAGGATTAATACGCCTCCAAAGTTTTATCTCCTCAAACAACTCCCAGTCTATGCTCCACACTGATATCGACTCTAGTTCTCAGGGTGGTATAATGCAGTTTTTAGTGGCATGTGTTTGTTTTACTTGACACGTAATTCATATTTTACACTTAAAAAAAACTGTAATATTTGTATTACACTATATTTACTTTTTACATGAAAATTACATATAATGGTGGAAATGCATACGTCTTTTATTAGTATTATTATTATTTCTTGATCTTTTGAAGAGTCAAGTGAACATAAACTAGCATGCATAGCTGTGGGACTAACTCAGTGGAGCTCTGATCTTGAATTTACCAGGGGAGATTTAAAATTACTTTAAAAGGCACGTTTATACAGGGATCCCTATACAAACAAGCAAAATAGGAATGGATACCTCTCTAAACACCGATCAAAAGGTTTTCTGTCAAAAAGTCACGTTGTGATTTAGACTTTTTTTTTTTTTTACAGCTCACAAAGCCCCCTTTCCTCTTTCAGAAGGAACACCGAAGGAAGAATGGGAGGAAAGCACAGCTACTGGTGCTCAGCTTCTGCCAAGCTGACTCTACAACACTTAAACCTCCTTTAGAGTGCTTAGATTTCCAGAAAGGTTGCACAATTACAAAATCCTAATCATCACTTCCTTAGGGGCCCACATAGTAGAAAGTTTACACCATGTCATTACAGGCGTGCTAATGTTCTTTAATTTTAGATTGTTATAGCTTAGATTTAATTCCAGTTCTCATTCAAGGGTGGAAAAAAACAAACAAACAAACAAAAACCCTTCGCTTTTAAAGTTAATCAATCAATCACAGCTTCTGGGCATTTGCCCTCTGCAAGTAAGCGCAATGTATTTTGTTTGCCACAACCATTTCAAGCCCAAAACCTAAAGATAATAAGACTACAATAAATGTTAACAATAGTGCTATAACTCTTCTCACTTTAGATGCAGATGCCTTTACAGTTTTTACATTGTATTTACTAATGTTTTCTCCAAGCTGTTGGTTACGTCATGCCTTTCATTCATATTATTAATGATCCTGTAATTCTATACCACTTTTTAGGTATACACACTGGTGAAAATTTCCAGGTATCTGTCTTTTAGGAGTTCATTTGGTTAGCATTCTTCAGGTTTGCTTGCCATGACACTGTAATATATATATATATATATATATATATATATATATATATATATAAACAGTGTAATGTAATGCATATCCCTTCCTGCAACACGTAATGTTGAAAATACACTTTCCTATGTATTAATATTCCACAGAGTAAGAAATTATTTCAAAATATTTCCCCTTTGGCATTTTACTAGACTCCTCCAAGAAAGAATTGAGCTTTTTACCATCTATCATTGTTTGCTTTCTCTGAACTTTCCACCCGATCCTCATCTTGTGTCTTGGCTTTTGGCTGGGACCAAGTTTTTATTACTCTCTGCCACTCACTTTTTAAAACTTTAAAATCAGTTTTCCTGAAGATATGGAAAAATATGTCTAAATAGGTCAAAATGACAGAGGTGCTGTTACACCAAAAGTCTTAAAAGTGGATGTTTTAATTAACATAAACACTGGTAGTTGAGTTTTATGATGAATACAGAATTCATTCTGTTTTGCACTGAAAGCTACACACAAAACATAGTGTATTTAATGTGTTTTACATTTTAAATGTATCTGTATTCAATTTATTTTAATAATAGATCGCAAACCCAACTAAAATACCAAATAAAAGAGGGTGGTACAGTGGTGGTACAAGAAATAAAAGCAGTGGGATAAAATCAGTAGGGGTTCTCAAAAAAAAAAAAATCTTAAAAAGAGATGTAAAAGATGTCACTGGCCCCATTTCCTGAGGCAGTTTATTCCATAGCTCCAGGGCTCTGGCAGGAAATTCTCTGTTACTTTTAGGTTTTAGGCTCTAGCCTCAGGACTCAGCCTTTGTATAGGCTCAGGTACTGTATATAGCAGAAGAGAGGCCATGAAAAGCCTTTAAGGTCAACTCTAATCTGTGGTCACTTAATGGATTTTTCATCAAGGCAGGTGAAGCTGGATGTATCAACAATCTAACCTCAGGTAGAGGGAGACATGGAAAATGCTGCCACCATCTTTTAGAGATCTTATTAGGTGATCAGAACAAACTGAGGCTACAACTGAGTGAGTACAGATAGTCAGGATAAGCTTTACTATTGTTCCCATAATACTAATGGAAAATTGGTTGAGTTCTTTTCTTACTCTTCTTCTCTCCCCATTCAGCTAAACTCCTCAATATAAATGAGCACTGATGAAAAAAAGGCCTTTGAAAGGTGCAGGTACTGCACTTGAACATTTGCTGCCATTAGATATGAGTCAGTACATCTCACCGGAAGACGCATTTTCATGTTAATTCAGTCAGGTTTGAAAATGTAAAATCTCTGACTGTGACTGCTCTATTGCCCTTTAAGAGTTGGAAATGTCTATGTAAAAAGAAGCACATTTGAGAAGTATTTTCTCTTTATTAGAGAGGCAAAGTCTTGTGGGACAATGAGAAAGTATTAGTGCTAGAAGATGTCATACTGTAACTACACAGCTCTGAGTAAGGCGTGCATATTAAAACACTCACTTTGCATAATTTTCCTGCAGAAAAAGAATAAAAGAAGAAGCCATTTGAGTTGTTCCAGCAGTAATTGGGTCTATTGTCATGTAGGCACCTAGATTGGCACAAGCAGCAGCAGCATGTTGGTGTACAGCGCTGACCTTGAAATGCAGTTTGCCCGGCCGTGTGGTGGTTTCATCTGCATGCAAATGAGGAAGTGGGAAGCCAGTTCTCAATGTTAGTTGATAACTGAGACTGAGACAATGGCTCACCGAGAAAAGACGTCAGAGGGCCGTGCAAATAGTTCAGACTCATTCATCTGATAACAAAACAAAAAGCCATGATGGAAAGACAAAAAACCCCCCCAAAACTGCCTCTTTGACTTTGCTTCTTGTTCTCTGTCTCTGCTCATTTTCCAAATTGCGTTTTTAATGTGGATGTGTTGGCACGCAGGAAGTAAAAAAAGATCTTCAGCACCATGGACAGCAACTTGCTCACTCCTTAAACCCAGCCATGCCATTTCACCAAACTTGTAAAATGAAAATAAATAACAAAAAAGAAAGGATTAATATGAGCAACAATCCGGGGGATTTTCATTGTGATACCTGTTAGTTAAAGGTTTTCCCTGCTCACCTGTAGTGGGCTGCCCTGAAGACTACGAAGACTAGAGCATTTACTTATTTGAAAAAAAGATTGTGAACTGAGGCAGGCGAACAGAAACCAACATTTAAATTCTTTATGCTCATTTGTATTTCTCTTTGTTGGCAGCTAGCCTGCTCTTTTTGCGCGCTTTGCAATGCTTCATGTCTTGTTAAAGACCAAAGGATGATCCGATGTGTCCACTGACCAAATGAACTGAGCGACCGTGCGGTTTATTTAATCTGGACTGCAAATCCATCACGTTCTCAAGGTGCACTATAAAAATAAAATGAGCAGTCATCCGTTTATGCAAATGATTAAGTGCAGATGATGTTTGAACTAAGTCTTTTTGGTCTTCTGTCTCTATCTGGGCTTCTTATTAAATTGAACCAGTGCTCACATATCCAGCAACTGTGATATTCTATTTGAATTAACTAGTGTGGCATCTCACAAATGTGAACCCGCATGCATTTGTTCAAACTTTCTCTGTGCTCATTAGTGAGTAAGCCTGCGGGTGCTTATAAAAGTTGGAATGGATAACTTGAAGCCCACAGCTTGGCAAGCAGAATATATAGGATGTGTTTTCTAAAATGGAACAATTGGTGCAGTTTATATTGCACTGGTATCTCCTGTGGGTCAATATGCCGATCTCCTTTGAAAAGGCAAATGCTGCTGTCCAGAGGTCACATTTTAAATGAGTGAATGCTGTGAAAGTCATGACAGTCTGCTTAAATATTTGGTTGTTTAAACATTCTGTGGACCTACTGTATACAAAGAATAAGAAGCCCTCTTGAGGAGAGCTCATAGCTAGCAGAAATAATTGTTTCAGGTATGCCCTGCTTGCAAGACACTGATTGTAACCACAGTACATTGCAAAAGTCTTGAGCCATGCCTCATTCCTTTATATTTTGCCAGGAAAATAGGAAATCGGTACAGTACAGTACAGTCCAGGGTGTACCCCGCCTTTCGCCCTATGACAGCTGGGATAGGCTCCAGCACCCCCCGCGACCCTGAAAAGGATAAGCGGAAGCGAATGGATGGATGGATGAACCTTTATTCTTCTTCACAGGCTGAACTCTCTCAGGCAAGTTTTCTTGTAAATTTGTTAAGTAGTACTCAGGAATAGTTTTCCAGGTTTCTTGAAGGACATTTCAAACCCGTCTTTGGATGGTGGCCGCCTTTTGTTCTGTTCTCTATCAAGATCATCCAACACTGCTTGAATAATGTTGGGATCTAGGGTGGGCAGTCCATGACTGATAGCGTTCCACTGGCTGTTTTTTAATCCAGGTAAGATTTTTCTGCGTTGGCAGTGCGTTTTGGGTCATTGTCATGCTGAATAACTAAGCTGTTGCCAATCAGAAAGTTTCCAGATGGTATTACATTGTGGATCAAAATCTCACCGTACTTTTGTCTATTTATAATTCCATCAATTTTGACAATATCTCCAACAGCACTGGCTGAAAAACAGCCCCGAACCTTGACAGAGCCTCTATCGTGATTTACAGATGGCTGTAGACATTCATCGTTTCACCAAAAATCACTCCAAAAGACTTGTTTCCAATGATTAACAGTTATGCAGTAACTCCAAAGGCAATCTAAATCTGACAGTATTTTTGTCTCCAGCTACTTGCAAGTCACACATCATACACAAATTTTGCTCATCCTTTACTGTTACAACTTTGTGTTAAAGCGAGTTTTATCTAATCTACCACCAGATGGCAGTGTGGACCTGTGTAAAAGTTCCACTAGCCTCTGTGGTTTGTGCTTATTTACAGAGAGTAATTACTGTTTTATAGATGCATGACCTAAGGATAGATAAGATAAAACCGGCAAAAAAAGACAAATAAATAAATAAATCTAGACTACAATATGTTTAACCTAATGTTTCTTGCAGTATATGAGACACTATCTATCATTAGGACTGATGGTGCACTTTTCTCCCATTTCTTACACACAAACACACACAGAAAAGAAAAAAAAACTTGTTTTTCATATATTAGTAATGACATCTGATTGACCTAATGCTTTCCTTAGCCGCTTACTCTAACTATCAACCATCAAAAGATTCAATTTATATAAAAGATCCACAAGCAAAAAACACAATATCCCAAATTAAATGATAAAAAAGCAGCATATTCTTTATGTTACACAAAGCGGATTTTGGAATTGAAATGTGTTCATATAACTCATAATCATTCAGAAACATTCCGATTTTTTTTAGAATTTGACTTGGAACCCTCAATGGAAATGTTTAGCTTTTAATAGCTCTCAAAATCCATGCTACAGGTGGCAGCAGAGAGCCACTGTGGGCACTTCTATTTGTACTATTGGAATGAGCAAAAAGGTAGTACTGTAATAGGATTAATTATAATTCAAAGTTCATTTTAATTTGTCTCTTCTTATTCTGAATCATCCCCTTAGAGGAGCTTGACAGCCTGAATGGATGGTTGATGTTTAACAGGCTAGAATTAAACTGATCTAGAGCTTGAAATGCCACTTGGCAGGGCCATTATTTTTTTCCTAATGTAGCTGTCAAGTAGCAGAAGTGCACATGTCTTGCTGACATGCGAATTCAGAGTCTGACAAATGGAGAGTGTGCAAGTTCAAAACATTTTCGCTAGCTTACATAGATAAGGCTAAGAAATACAAGTCATGATATTAGGAAAATGGACTAAGCAGTATCAATCAAATTCTTTTTTTAATCACTGTGCAGGTCATTGCAAGCAAGACCAACAATGGTACTATTATCAATAGAAAGAATTGGTGAATATAAATACATTTATAGTACATATGTGTATAAATATTTGCTCATATTGAGAGATAATTGTGTTTTCTACTCATCTTATTTAGTAATCGAATTGCCTGTGGAATAAAGCCAAGAATTCTGTTTGTTTTGCAAGCTGGAGATTTCCTCCTCCTGCAGGAGTCATCACAAACTCGTTATGGGTAATCAGTGAGGGCACACAATTTACTAAGAACTGTTCTCAGAATCTTTAATCTTCCCTCATAAATTTTGAATCCATGCAAAAATTCTTTGTGGCCTGTTTTTATAAAATGTTAAAGGTATTCTTTGTTTAATCTCATAGGTGCAGAAACACAAGATGTAATGCACCTTTGTACCATCAGTAACATCTCAGCGAACCCCCAAATACGCTTCAGACAGTTTCAAAATATTCATACGTTTTCCCACCCTCAACAGTACGAGGAGACACTGGAAAAGAAAAAAGAGAGCGCTTGAGCCCGACACAGAGGTACTTTACAGAGATGAGAAGCTTAGGAGTTTGGTAAGGAGAGGTTTTACAATGAGACGTAAAAAAGGATGAAGACGGTGTTCAGAGAGAAAGCCAAGACCCCACCTGTGCCCCTGCTCCCACTCAGCACACATGTATGCACATATGCAACTCCGCCCACACACAAAGAGAGTGGGCCAGTGCTGCGTTTATGTTTAAAGTGGCAGATTTTTGCCAACCAGATCCACCCGCAATGGTTCTTACAAGCAAAGATGTGAAATTCAATCTAAGTGGAAAAAACACCCAAACAATTTTCACAAATTTGTAATAGCGATGATATAAACTGGAAAACACTGTGACTGTCAAATAAACCAGGTCAAACTAAATAATTCAATTTATATTCTTCCAGTCGAGATGAGGCACCTCATTGGTGCTTTTCAACACACAGCAAATTACATATTCAAGCAAAAAAAACCCATTTATAAATATATTTTTTGGCTGAACATGGAATTTATGCAGTTTCCAAAGACTTTAATAATAATGTTTCCATGCAGCTTACTTTCTCCTGGATGTATCTGTCACCACGGTGAATGTAAAGCCTCTCAGGAACAAAACAATGCATTAGCAACTCAGGTTTTGACGTACGATGATTCACTGGTTCTTTGATCTCTGACATCCTATTCATGTGAATGCTTCCAAACACTCACAGCAGGTGTGAAGCATGATGGCAAAGGGGATGTATCATGTTTTGGATAAAAAGGCAAACTGTCTCTTAAATAATTTAGAAGGCTTTTTTCCTTTAACCATTTGCAGCTAGTATTTTGAGTTATTTTCTGTGGCAGCAGCAGATGCGTTAGTACAAAAAATCCCAACATAATCAAGGAGCTAAATCTGATTAATTCAGCTCTGGGTTTGTGCCATGTTTAATTTGTTCTTGTATCCCACTCAGGGGAGAGTAGTGTTTGTCAGCATGTTTGCTATTGACCAACAAATGAACATGAGCAGTTATCCCATTGCGTTAGGCTCTTCTGTTGTTGCAGCCTTTTCAGGTATTCAGTGCAGTACCCCTGTTTGATGTCACAAGTTTATGTCCTTGTTTTTTTTGCCCACAGTCATTGGATAGTGATGATCTACAATGTCATTCAGAGACCATGCTGCATAACCACTTTGATGATCCAGTAAAATAGTGAGTTTTCTGGCAGATTCTGTAGATTTTTTTCAATTTAATTTATATATTTTAATATTTGTTCATTCATTTTACGTTATTTACATCATACAATATGAGGCACTCTTTCAGTTTTAGTTAGTTTTGAGTTACATATACTTATCATGTGCACCAGTTTCACTGAGAGGAGGCCGACCAAGGAAGAAGTCCAAGCTACAAAACCCACACCATCAAGCCTAACTGAAATTTTAAGATGCCTACACGGAAAAGCCAAATGTGTTTTGGAGAAAAGTTTTATTTTCAGATAAGACAAAGATTTAACTATTTTGTTACAAGAGGTTTTGTTAAGGACAGTTTAACAAGCATGGTGGTAGCAGCATCATACTCTTCGGGTGTTCTTCTGGCAGTGGTACTGGTACACTGCACAAAGTGGATAGAATGATAAAGAAAGACTCCCTCCAAATTCTTCAACTTCACCTCAAATCAACAGCTAGATGGTTGAAACCTGACTGCGAATTGTGTTCCAATGACAATGGTCCCAAACCCATATCAGAGCTGATTTTATAACAAGCTAACAGCTTTTGAAATAGACTTCTAATATCTTGATCTCAACCCTACTGAAAATTTGTGGAGTATCTTTAGAAGCAGGTTTTTCGCCAGAACACCGACAAATCATATATCTGGCTATGTTTATATAGCCTGGCTATATTTATACTAGAAGCTTGTTGATGGCTACCAAAAGTGATGCAATTTGCTAAAGAACATTTAACCAAATATTACTAGGAGTGTATGTAGATATTTGAGCCTTTATATGTACCAGTGGTTGCTGGCAGTTTCTGTGAAATCATCTGCTTTTTTCATGCTGGCAGTCGCTACCATGAAGTTGCAAGGAGTTGAAGTGACACCTTGCTATTGCTTTGATTGCTAGCTGGTTGTCACAGTTTCCAGCAATACTGACTTTTCTGTGAAATGTGTGATGCAAACCAGAGACGGAAACTGTTTGCCTTTAAAGCAAAGGTTGTCCCTTTTGAAATGTGTTAGAGGCAGCAGTATGGCACAAATTTGACTTTGAGAGTGAATAGTCTCCATTTCTAGTTTGCATTGCTACAGCTTAGCGTAATTTACCTGGTTGGCACGGAGTCACCACCTGGTCAGGGGGACTCGGGCCTTAGACGATATTTACCCCTGTTTGTAGGTTTGTTTCTTAGTCCGCAAACTCCTTGTAGACCATTATCTGTTTAAGATAATGGTCTATTGTGTCATTGTGTAGCAACCACCTAGCATAAAGCTAAATTAACCCAATAATCTACCAATAACACTTGATTAAAACATTATATTGTTTTAATTTTCAACATTAACATCTTATTGTTATCCACAAAAGTTGAATTATGCATGATATATTATGATGACACATTGCGTAGGAAGTGACTAGCAATGGGCTAAAATGCTAGTCATTTTAGCCCTTTTTTTTTTTTTTTTTTTTTTTTTTTTACAGTGCAAGTAAGAATGTCAATTTGCCAAAAGCAAGAATAGTCCAAAGAATATTGTAGCATGGGCATGTTCTAGTATGTCAAATTTGTCCAACCAGCCATTGTCACTCTGACAACTAACAGTTGCTGACATTATAACATTCCTTCATGGGTCTTTGTTGGTCACATGAGTACCTTTTTTTTAAGGACTTAATAAAAATTTTCACCTACGGGTAAAAGTTAGTCATAACACATGACTTTAAGGGGATTTTTCATTGCAGTTATGCCCATACTGCAGATTTATAAAGAGAACATTTGGAATATCAACAGGAATTCTCTTATGGTTCCCTGATAGTGACATGTGTATGTTTTATTTGGGACTGTTGGGGAAACCACACAGAACGCTTTTTGGAAAAATGTTCTCATATGGTCCTCTTGACGACATAAACATCAAAAAATGTCTGCAAACAGAACCAGATGACTGAAATTGGCAAACAACAAAAGACATCCGATTCTCGGTTGGTCCCATTACAGCATTATACCAGAATACACAATATGATATGACTATTTTTTATTTCTTTACATTACATAACACTCCAGCTTAAAGAAGAAATATGATTTCAGAATGTTCTGAGTTTGGAGTTAAGGATGTCACTCTTTGTAAGATTAATACAACATTTGTGGACGGTCAAGACATGGTGTTCTTTAAAGGGCAAGGGGATGTTATATGGCAGACATCCATAAATGCTCTGGGAAACTTTAGGCCATCATTATTGGCCTCTATAGTACATTCTCACTATGTGTATGTCAGAATATTCTGAGACCATAAACCTGTAGCTTGGTGATGTACGGGAATGTGATAGTTAGTAGGCATGCATAGTTGAAAATGTGCGGAGGGGGATGAAGGCTGTAACTATTTTAGTATACTGTTTCTGCTGCAAAGGCAGCTAAGCACTCCAGAATACTTTGACATTTCAAATTAATTTTCAGAATGGATGAAAATGAGTTGCATGAAAAGATAAATGATGGTGTGAGCACCACGGGCTGTATAAGAACAACTTTTGTTTCATTATTATACACTTAAAATTCCTTCCTTCCGGGGAAAATCAATAAATTTATCAGCTTATGAAAAAAATTGAATGAATTTATTATAGATCACTCAGGGGCAGATGAGATAAAGGCTGATTTAATGAGATATCTAATGGTTTTAGCTAATGTTTGCACATGCAGTGTGTGTGATGACCCTGGCAGCTCTAAGGACAATGTCATGTCAGATAAACACACTATTTCTTACCCCAACAACCTTCTATCATCGCCACACAGTGGGGTATTGATTGCTGAAGAAAGTACATTTAATTTCTCTCTCAGCAGGTTGGCCATGCCCAGCTGTCCTTCAGACCCCCTTTTTTCTGCTTCATGGAATATTCTAGAGAACGATAGGGACTTACACGCAGACACAAAGATAGAACGTGTGAGTGGATGTGCCTTCAACACCTCCACTCCACGGGGAATATGATTTGATGAGTTCCTGTCGTGAAAATTGCAGGGCAGTTACGCATTTGGGACTTTTTCCAACAATCATTCATTTTGCCATTTGAATTTGATTAATCTTCTGTGTAGGATGAGATTCGTAGTAGATCATCTCAATCGTTGCACCAAAAAAGGCATTTTCTCTCACCGCACGGAGGAGGGGCATTTCACAAGCTCAGATATCAGCACTACAGGCAGCAATGTGTTCCTTTCTTTCAGTAGCACCTTTTCATTTCTAGACAAAAGCTGGTCTTTTTTTTGAATATTTAGCAGAAAAAAACCCCTGAAATGCACAATCATTGGTATGAGGAATTTTGTCTAGAAAACACACCGTCTGTTTTTAATATGATTTATAATATGAACTGCTGGACACAATGCCGTGTTTTGTGACTAATTGTAAATAATATGCAGAAATAGATGTAAAATTCAAGGAGAAATCTGAATAAATCAGTCTTCATACACTAACAAATGCAAATTCTTCCATGCAGGGCACAAGAGGTCAAATGAATTGTTTGATGAGTATGAAAATAATGCAAATCATATGCTATGGCCTTCACAGAGCCAAGGCCCGATGCGTAAAACTCAGCACAACAAAAACTGAGTATATGGAGAAATGTGAACAGGCATTCCTTTTAGTCAGAAATGTAATGCCTTGTGTACATTTGAAGTAGTTCACAATCACGACCTGCTCGTCTTCTTTTACAAAGGCCAGTTTATGTGAGAGGGAAAGGCTTCAAAAATCTCTCATGTGCAGTTTTGGTCCTAGGTTTACATACACTCATCATGGGAATGAATTGCTATGGTATTTTGTTCTTTTTATGTTTTCCTTGAACTCTTCTTTTTCCAGAATGTAATACTTGTACAGCTTAAATTGGGTGCACAAGTTTGAATTTATTGTCGACATCAACTGGGTCCCTGCAGGAGCTCCAGTATCAATGTCTACAAGTGATGCAAGTTTTACATCACCATGGACTGAGAGGCTGCTAACTAAGAAGTCGCTGGCCCAAAAGTGACACCTTCAAGCTTGAGTAAAAATTACAGCTGCCCCAATGGACAAGCCAAATGTGTTTTGGATAAAAGTTTTTTATCTTCAGACGAGATAAAGATTAAGTTATTTGGCCACAATGACAAGAAGTATGTTTGGAAGTATGTAACTGTAAGGCTTTCAAACCTAAGAAAACTGTAACAGCTGTCAGGCATGGTGGTGGTAGTATCATGCTCAGGGGCTGTTTTGCTGCCAGTGGTACTGGTACACTCCACCAAGTGTACTGAATAATGAAATAGGGGAACCACGTCCAAATTCTTTAACATTGCCTGAAATCAACAGCTAGATTATTTAAACTTGAACACAACTCCAATGAGATCAGTGATCCCAGACAGGCATCAATTTTCAGAACTGAAGAAACCTCTTTGATGAGAGGTGAAATGTCTTCTTGAAACTTATCAGAAGGCCAAGCTTTCCAAGCTTCTCAGGCTACCATGACTAGGCTAAAATTAACTTTCTGGGATTACTTCCAAAAGTTCTGACCTCAACCTTATTGAAAATTTGTGCATTATGCTTTGAAGCTTAGTCTGTGCCAGGAAAACAACCAATTTAAATGAACTGTACCAATACTGCCACATATCCTGCCAGAATTATGCCAGAAGACCGTTGTTGGGTACCAAGAGCATCTGGTTCGAGGTGCATCTTGTTAAGGTACATTTAACCAATCACAAGTGGGGGTGTATGTATGCTTTTGAGCCAGTAATATTTTCTGAAATGATGCAGTTTCCTCAAGCACAGGATGCAAAATTTTCTCTGCATTTAAGGATGTTCTCAAAGGTCTATGTGCTCAACAGGATCAGGATATCTGATTATAGTGATCTAGAGTGTCTGAGCTAGCCTGTGTTTTACTAGCTTCACGAACCCAACGTAATCCATAGCATTTCTTTCATCCTCTCCCTTAGTATGCACGTAATAGAAAAATATATTTTATGAAATTAGTTTTTTTTAAAGAGGTCACTAAGGTATCTCATCTGTTTCTCTGAGGTGTGTTATTCCACAGTTTTGAAGTCCTCAAGGCAAATGCTTTACCACCCTATGTCTCAAGTTTTGCCCTGGGGCCCGACATCAAGAGCTCATCTGGAGATCTGAGCGTAACAGCAGGGTGTGAGAGGTGAGAAGGTTGAAGATGTAAGAAAACAAGCAATAAAATTTTTAAAGTTTTGAACACCACTGGTAACCAATCCAAGGAGGCAAGAATCTTGGAAATGCGCTCACAATTTTCTAGTTTTCCTTGAGGTTTTTCATGGTGGATGACCCTGGGATAGACTGGCAACTCAGACACAATAATGAGGATGTCTGCAGACTAGCATAAAAGACTTTTCACTTCAGTTTTTTTTAGAGATTGTCAGACACCCAGGATTAGTGGGTTTAGTGTTTTTTTCTTTCCTGTTTGCGTTTCATGGTCTCTCTATATCTATTCACACTTCTCTTTCCCCTCACGTCTAACTGGTTGCACCAGGTGGTTGCACCTCCCTGAGTCAGGAAGCTTCTCCCAGTACTTGCTCATTGGGGATAATTTGATTGGGCTCTTCTTTCTAACATTGTAGAGCCTAGAGCTGTACAGTCCCATGTCAAGCGCCTTGAGGTAACCGTGAATCGGTCATAGTCAATGGACTGTTAAATAAGTGCCCAAGATTTTAAAAAAAGGAGCTAGAAATGAGCACAATAGATCCTCTTTACATTTTCTAAGCTTTAAGAAGTCTTGTTAATTTGGTAGTGTTTGTGAATTTCAAGGTTTAATCACATGTCTCCTAAGGGGATGGTATTCCCATGTATGCTTTTTTTTTTCTCCATTCACTTCTACCTCTGGGGCTTTTACAATAACATCCAACCTAATTATAAGCATGGCAGACATCATGTGCGCGCTCTGTCCTTTCTCCCTAAAGACCCAGTGTGGAACAGCATTGGACCAAGTTTAACGCCAGGAACACTAATAAACACGGATACGTTGGCTGTGTTGGATGGCCCATCCTCATTTGTTTTGATGGAAATAATCTATTATGTAACAAAATTACTCAACACTGACCTAAAAATCACAGGCTGCTGTCATTCAGTAACATTTACATCGTCTAAAGCAATATAGAATATAGCATTGTTAAATATTTAGAAACTATATAGACCTTATTTATCAAGGATTTAGTTTTAAGACTGCATGTTGTCAACAGCAAATTGTATCCAAAAATACCAGTACTGCTATTTGAGCAGCACTGCATGCACATTTACACAAATGATCCAACCAGTTATCACACAGCCTGTTTAGTTCTTGGCAGCCAGGAGGAAAATGTTTGCCTAGTCGATGTGACTTTTAACCAGAATGCCCCCTCGGGTTCAGGAATAGGATTGGAGTGAAAGGTTGTCTATAAAATATGCATGTCACGTTAGAGACTAGTGGTGATCTAAGTGTGGGTGTGTGTGTTTTCTCCCTCTGTGTATCCTTGTGATGGCTTTGGCACTGGGGATTACTTGAAAAGGAGGAGAGACATAGAGGTGTAATGTAAAATAAACTCACACTGTGAGTAGATTTATTCCTTGCCTGTGTGGAAATGGCAAATTCAAATGAAAATGCAAACTTGAAAGCATTTTGTTTTCATTTGGTGGGCACAAAACCCCAAATGCCTTTCAACGCCTTGCTTTGTATTTTCATGATCAAATGCATATTAATGCCTTTATAGATATAAGACAAGGGACACTTTAAACACAATCACACCCTTTGTCTTCTGCCATTTCTATGTCTCTCTCTCTCTCTCTCTCACACACACACACACACACACACACACACACACACACACACACACACACACACACACACACACACACGCAGCATGCCGATGTACTTATGGTCTATTCAATGATGAAAACTATAATTTAATTTATGAAGTCATGGTAAAAATAAACACACATTTTTACACGTATTATATGTCAGGATGTAATAAAATAATCTACCAAAATGTGCTTAATTGTGTAAGATTAGGTAAATAAAACCTTCTACAAATCATGACACATTACACCATGTCGTGATTTCTTTTACAAAAAATACGCCAAACTGCAGAAGCTGTGGGTGAAAGACTAAGTACACCCTCACTGCTTCAATAGGAATAACTCCCACTTGAATAACTGATCATCAGCAAGTGTGAGCACCTCTATAGAAGCTGGGGCTTTAACAGTTTTATGGGGTTGTCCCAGGAGTAGACAACCCATCATATTCACCTCAAGATCAGATGATGCAGTTCTCAGAGAACATGCAGAAAAAAACCTCAACAGCTACATCTCTGACTCAACACCACTCTGCATTGAATCATTAGTTATTATTAATCTCTGGCTCTCTTCCACAGTGGGTCTTTGTCCTGTCTTCCTCCCCTAACCCCCAGCCGGTCACAGCAGATGGTTGCCTCTTCCTGAGCCTGGTTCTGCTGGAGGTTTCTTCCTGTTGAAAGGGTTTTTTTTTACTTCCCACTGTCGCCAAAGCACTTGCTCATAGGGGGTAACATAATGGTTGGAGTTTTCCCTGTTTTGTCTGTATTACTGTAGGATCTTTACCTCACAATTAAAAGTGCCCTGAGGGAACTACATAAATAAAATTGAATTGAAGAGTTTCCAGGATAAAGCCTCTTCTCTCTCAAGTGAACATGGCAACTTGTTGAATCTAAATAAACCACAAAACATCTGGAACAATGTCCTTTGAATAGCTAAGACCAAGCAGAAGAGATGTTTGGCTACAGCACACAGCGCCACATTTGGTGACAACCCAACACAGCACATTAGCACCAACATTTTATACCAACTGATACCAACCGTCCGGCACGGTGGTGGAAGGGATGATGATTTGGGCTTGTTTTGTAGACACAGCACGTTAGCTCCTTGCAGTCATTGAGTTGACCATGAACTTCTTTGTATAACAAGTATTTTAGAGTCAGATAGGAGGCCATGTGTCCAATAGCTAAAGTTCAGCCAAAATGTCATAAAACAGCAAGATGTTCTCAAACAGAGTAACAAATCTACAACAGATTGGCTGAAAAACAAGCATTAAGAAATCCACATCTCAAGCTGATTGAAATGGTGTGGTGGGAGAGCTGTGCATAAACTAATGCTCAAACTTCGACGAACGGAAACAACATTGCAAAATCTCTCACAAAGGGGGAGACAAAAATCCCCCTCTGTGAGAGACTGATAAAGACATACAGTAAATTATTACATCAGGTTTTTGCTGCTAAAAATGATTCTACAGGTGATACATGAGGGGGACGTAAGGAAGATGGCAGCATAAACCTGCAGCTCCCGGTCAAAACTCGAAAGAGAACCAGAATTCGAATATTTCCACCGCTAAACCGTGTAATAAATGCCATGGAAGGTGGAAGAAGGTCAAAAAGACAAGGAAACATTAAGGATTTTGTGAAACAAGTGGAGCTGGTAAGAGGGGGCAATGCAGACATGTCCGAGAACAGCGTGCAAGGCGAGCAGATGGAAGGAGATGTAGCTAGCCACCCTCACGCAGACTTCCAGGACATCATTAAGGAAATTCACTCACTTAAAGCAGAGTTTAAAACCGAGTTTGCCACGTTTAAGAAAGACATCACACAAGAAATGAAGGACGAATTCGACAGCTTCAAGAAAGACATTAATACAAAGCTGGCAGAAACTGCGAACGAGCTAGCTAGCCATGAGACCAGACTCGAAGAAGCTGAGAAAAGACTGGAAGAGATGGAAAGGTGGAATTTGGCCGCAAAAGACGCTCTAATCCAGTCGCTTCAGCAACAACGGAATATTCAGACGAAACTGGCTGACTTGGAAGGCCGTAGCCGACGGAACAACATTCGCATTTTTGGCCTAAAAGAGGGCTCTGAAGGAAACTCTGTGCTGCAGTGTGTGGAGGACTTGTTGAGAGCTGAGCTTTCGCTCCCGCCGGATTCTGCTCTAAATATTCAGCGGGCGCACAGAGCTCTGGTGCCAAAACCCGGACCAGAAAAACCTCCGCGATCGGTGGTGGTTAATTTTCTTCAGTTCTCAACCAAGGAGATGGTGCTGAAGGCAGCGTGGAAGAAAAAGGTTGTACATCAGGATAAGCAGCTTTTCTTTGATCATGACTACGCTGCCGACGTGGTTCAAAAGAGGAAGGAATACGCTGGAATTAAGAAAGCCTTAAAAGAGAGAGGAATTCGCTTCCAGACGCCTCTGACCAGAATCAGGATCCACTGGGAGAGCGGCGCCAGGACATATGACAGTGGCCGGGCGGCGGCGGAGGAGCTAAGGAGGAGAGGAATACAGGTGGAGGTGCCGCAGCGGAGCGGGGAAAGCACGATGCTGGAGGAGCGACTGCAAAATGCATTGGGATGGCAGCGATCTAACACCGAGAACTTATAAGTGAGGATACAAACATTTGAATCCGGTGGAAATGACTGAACAGTAGAACTCTGAAACTAAAGGTTCATTACTCTGTTACTTTTCAAGGCAAGGTAGACCGGAAAGTGGTAGGTTTTCTTTTCTTTTTTTTTCTTTTTTCTTAAGGAACCTATGTTGGATCTCACGGGGGCCCCTAATCTGAAAGGGATATACCCCACGAACCACAGGGACGCTGTGGGTAAGAAATACGTATTTTCAGTTTCTCTTAAGTTTCTTGTTATCTTGTTCCAAGTTCTTAGAGTTAGTGTGGGATGCTATGATAGTGATAAGCCAAAAATAAAGCAAAACTTAACAGTGAAAAGCTGGTGTCAATGAATGTCAATGGGATGAATAACCCAATTAAAAGAAGCAAAGTGATACTCTAAATGAGAAAGCTTAATGCCAATGTAATATATCTACAGGAAACACATTTGTCGCAGGAAGAGCATGATAAATTGAAGAAATTTGGGTACAGAAATTCTTACTATAGTACTTGCAAGAAAAGTCGTAAAAGGGGGGTAGCAATACTTATTAAAAATTCAGTTAATTTTGAATGTTCTAAAGAAATTCGGGACAGTGAGGGGAGATACATTATTGTAAGAGGTAAACTAGAAGGGGAGGCGGTGACACTAATCAATCTCTATATTCCCCCTGAGAGCAACCAACAAAATGTGAAGACTCTACTTACTACAGTCATGTCAGAATCTGAAGGGACTGTGCTGTGTGCAGGAGACTTTAATGTGGTATTCGACCATAGAATTGATACAACAAGCACAAATAGAAGCAAAAACAGCCTGGCGAGAATGGTTAATACATTTATGAAGGAGCATGGAATGGTAGATGTATGGAGGGAACACCACCCACTGGATAAGGAGTATACACACTACTCAAAGACTCACAACACTTACTCAAGAATTGACTATGTCTTAATGAACAGATGGGATCTACACAGAGTAACTGAATGCACAATTGGAGTGGCAGATATTGCTGATCACTGTGCCATTCATTTAAAGCTAAATCTAAATAGTAGGCGTAGAAATACCTGTTGGAGGTTAAATCTGAGCTGTCTGAATAATAAAGAAACGAAAGACCAAATCAAGAAAGATATAAAGCAATACATAGAGGAAAACTCCACTGAAGAAATTAGCCCAACGGTGTTTTGGGATGCATTCAAAGCTGTGCTCAGAGGGAAGCTTATTGCTATAACTTCAAAACAACACCAAATGAGGAAGGCCCTGTACCTAAGCCAGGTGGAGGAATTGAAAAACACAGAAATATTATACCGAACAACTCGGAATGTTCAGCTCCAAGACAGAATTAAAACACTAAAAAAGGAAATTGACAATATATTGACTGAAGAAGTGGAAAAAAAACTTAGATTTTTGAAACAGGATTATTATGAGAATGGCCCAAAGGAAGCTAGACTGATAGCACGGCGTCTTAGACAGCAGCAAGCTGTTAATACAATTCACAAGATTAGAGACCCATCTACAAATAACTTGCAGTATACCCAGGAAGCAATAGAAGAAACATTTAAGAAATATTACGAAAACTTGTATAAACAACCATGTTCCTCAAATAAAGATAAGAAAACTGCTTTTCTTAACTTCCTAGACTTACAACGTATTGGTACGCAGCAAAACAGCAAACTGACTGCCCCCATCAGTCATGAAGAAATATCTAGAGCAATTTCCAGTCTGAAAGCTAATAAATCACCGGGGGCCGATGGGTTCCCCTCAGAGTGGTACAAGAACTTTAAGGAGGAGTTGATACCAATGCTTCAATCATCATTCAATCATACCCTTGCGGAGGGTGTAACACCTCCCTCATGGAGAGAGGCGATTATCTCAGTAATCCCTAAAGAGGGAAAAGACACCGAATATTGTAACAACTACAGACCCATATCGGTTCTTAATGTGGACTACAAAATATACACATCTATAATCGCTAAGCGATATGGAGCAATTATGACAGACTTAATTAATGAAGACCAAACTGGCTTTATCTCAGGACGTAGAACTCAAGACAGTATAAGAAGGACCCTCCAAATAGTTAACTCGATACAAACAAAAAAGGGCAGTGCGGCCCTAGTAAGCCTGGATGCAGAGAAGGCTTTCGACAGTGTAGATTGGAACTTCCTATATGCCGTGCTTGAAAGGTTTGGTTTTAATGACGGTGCTGTGATGTGTATCAAATCTATTTACCAATCTCCTACAGCTCGAATTAGAATCAATGGCAGCCTAACGGAGCAAATCTCTCTCGAGAGGGGTACCCGTCAGGGTTGTTGCCTCTCACCTCTTCTCTTCACTCTATATATTGAACCCCTGGCACAGGCCATCCGACAAAGTGAGGAGGTGAGAGGAATAAGTATTAAAGGGGAAGACCACATCATCAGCTTATTTGCAGATGATATCATACTCTACCTAGAAAATCCAAACCAAACTTTAATTCCAATGTTTAATGTAATTAATATCTTTGCTGAACATTCGGGGTACAAAATTAATGTGACCAAAACTCAGATACTGGCTTTCAACTATTTGCCATCTGAAGAGGTTAAAAATAAGTTTAGACTGAACTGGACTGCAAAACAAATGAAATACTTGGGTGTAACTGTGACTAAACAATTGAGTGACCTTTTTAAAACAAATTATGATAGGCTGACCACTCAGATTAAACACGATCTAAACCGATGGTCAACTCTTACACTAGACTTTAGTGCAAGAATCACAACAATAAAAATGAGTGTCCTCCCACGGTTATTGTACCTTTTCCAATCTCTGCCAGTTAAGATCCCAGTGGAAAAATTCAAGGACTGGGATAGGCTCATCTCTAGATTTGTACGGAATGGTAAAAGGCCTAGAATAAAATACACAACATTACAACTATCTAGGAAGCAAGGTGGTGTGGGACTCCCTAATCTAAAAGATTACTATCATGCGGCCCAAACCAGACCGGCGATAAAGTGGTGTGATCAGAACTTTAATGCTAAATGGAAAGATATTGAAATAAAAGTACGGGATGTCCCAGTCCAGACTTTTCTTGGAAATGAGCAACTTAAGAAAACCTTACAGCATTTCCTTGATCCTATAACATCCCACACTCTAGAGATATGGTTTGGCCTAGTTAAACAAAGTAAGTTGGAAAGGGAGGTTAAGATGTTAAACTGGGCTGCCTATGTTGTTGGTGATATACTAAGTGCTCACGACCCAGGATTCAGGAAGTGGGAACAAAAAGGAATAACAGCGATTTGTACAGTAATGAAAGATGGCCATTTGATGAGTTTCCAAGATTTAAAAGATCGGTATAGTCTAGAGAAAACCGATTTTTACCGGTACCTGCAACTCAGAGACTACTTTTCAAAGGAAATACGAAGTTCGCGTACGTCTTATGGCATCCTGAATTGTATAATTAAATCATACAGGGGCCTCCAATTCAAGGAGATTTCTGTACTATATAAAAATCTAAGAGAGAACACGGCAACATCAACTGAATACATAAAAAAGAAATGGGAGCAGGAAATAAAAACTGATATCTCAACTGAGGAATGGTTAGATATGTGTGAAACCCAGAACACAACGACTAACTCAAGATGCTGGAGAGAATTTGGGTGGAAACACCTTACTCGATTCTTTATTACACCAAAAATCAAAAGTAAACAGACTCAAGACAGTTTGCCATGCTAGAGAAGATGTGGTAACATGGAAGCACATCATACGCACGTGTTTTGGGAGTGCCTGAAACTGCATAATTTTTGGAAGAACGTGAGTCTTGTAATAGGCAATATCTTGGGCTACCAATTACCACACAATTTTAAAACTGTATATCTTGGGAATATTAGAGAGTATGTTCTGTACGACGACTTGTATTTGACAAAAATCCTATTGATAGCTGCAAAGAAAGCTATAACAAGAAACTGGTACAAACTGGATCCGCCTTCATCAAAAGACTGGTTAAATATTGTTGGAGAAATCTATGCAATGGAAAAAATGACTTACATTCTCAGATTAAAGGAAGATATTTTCGTTGCTAAGTGGGAGAAGTGGACATTGTATGGCACCAAGGAAAATTAATGAACGAACAAAACATTTAAGGTCTATGACTCTGTATATCTATTGATGCATGCCTGTATAAAAGTACATATATAAGCTGGAGTATGTATGCTGCTGAGCAAAGGCAGGCATGCATACGGTAGTTGATTAGAATTGGCACCCACACCTTTTGTTCGCTTTAGTTCTGTTTTGTTTTGACTGTGTGCTTGCATGGTTATTTCTCCTGTAATGCAAAACATGTCTATGTTTAAACTGTGACAAAACTATCAATAAAAATTACAGTGTCAAAAAAAAAAAAAAATGATTCTACAAGCTATTCAGTCATGGCATGTACTTAGTTTTCCACACACTGCTTCTGCATTTTGGCTTAGCTTTTGTATAACAAATCAATCCCAGGGTAGTATCTGAAGTGTTGCTGATCATCTGAGGTTGTATTTACATAGTTTTAAGACCTGGTAAAGATTTGATTTTTTTATGTTGTCCTGAAATGAAAAACCTTAGAAATCACAGAGCATGTACTTTCTTTTTACCATGACTGTAGTCAGTAAACCTAATGTAAACATTTCTATAGTTAGCAGTGTGTGTATAAGATGAAATCGTCTAGGAATTGAACTTATTTTTTCAGGATTTCCGGTGCAGTGTGCATGAAGTCAGCCTCTATTTGCCACACAGCAGATCAATTTCATACATCACATCATATCATAATCACTTTGGAGAGTTGAATGTCAGCTTGCTGTAAGGTTGTTACTTGGACTAGAATTTTATTTGCCCCAGTGACCCTGAGAATTGCTAGATATCACAGGCTCTTGGGAGGGTTTGTCCAAAAGCTAACTGAGTTACTACGGCCCCTATAATTATAACATAGTTCATGGGGCCAATTAAGGCTCACAAACAGTGTTGGTCAAGTTACTTGAAAAAAGTAATCAGTAACTAATTACTGATTACTTCCCCAAAAAAGTAATCCCGTTACTTTACTGATTACTTATTTTCAAAAGTAATTAATTACTTAGTTACTTTTTAAAAACACGATTTACAATCTGAATAAGTGATAAAGAGATAGATCTCTCAGCCCAATTCTACTTTTTCCATCATACAAAATGTAATCAAATGGAAAAGTCTCTTTTTAAAACTTGTTTTATTAGTTTTAATCTTTTAACTTTATGCATCAAGCAAAAATGTAATTATATGCAACATTCACTGACTGGAAGAAATTTGTTTAATATTTAAACCTATTTTCTGCACATTCCAGCACAATTTTTTTTTTGTGTGTGTTTACAATCAGTCTTTCAAATAGATGCAAGTAAAACACAGCAGAAAATAAATAAAATCAAAGACTCAGCGGTCCTTTTGCTCTATTTTCACCTGTAAAGCAGGAGTTGGGTAGGCGGAGGTTTACCCTGGTGCAGGTGTGCCGCAGCGGTCAGTGGAAGGATACGGCGGCAGTTTCTCTGTGAATTTCCCATTACGTGGTAGCGCACTCGGAGCTTGCTCGGAAGTTTAGGGGGGTTTTTCGCTGTAAAAAGGAGTTTTCTTCCCACGCACGATGCTAATGGACGCTAATGTTTTTGTCACTTCTTATGGAATCAAACTCAAAGTAAGGTCAGTACTTCCACGCTTTAAACGCTGCACGCTCATACTCGCCGTACTCGATATATGATCCATTGTTGATCTGCACACAGCTGTTGTCACAACTTTGCACTTGCTTACCTCACTGTCATGAGACATTCTCGCAAAAAAAATCACGGTTTTAGTAACGCAGTAACGCAGCGTTCCTACGGGAAAGTAACGGTAATCTAATTACCGTTTTTGCGATAGTAATCCCTTACTTTACTTGTTACTCGAAAAAAGTAATCGGATTACAGTAACGCGTTACAAGTAACGCGTTACTGCCCATCTCTGCTCACAAACCATTTATTAAACATGGGTGTCGTCACTGTGATGTCACATAATAGTTTGTTGAATCTCCTTTGGAAACCTTTACATTTACCATTGCAGCAGCTCCTATGATGCTAACTCTAGTGAGAACAGTTATTAATGTGTACCCATAGTCTGTCCGGGTGCATTACATAGACAGAGGGCTTTTCTCAATTCACTAATTTGTGCCTCCTTGTCTCATATGTCCTCCTGCCTGTGACCCTGAAATCAATCTCAGTACGCCTTACTGAAAGATGTCTCAATTATTAAAATGTATTTGGAGGACAGAGGAGCGAGGAGGACTGGCATAATCTTTGCTAAGGTGTTTTTTGGGTTTTTTTTTACCTTCAGCATATAAAAGAAGCTTGACATGCAACTGTTTTATAGGAACCATGGCCGAAGAACGACTCTTCAAGCAGCTAGTCTTTTATATTTGCAAGTTATAAGCCCGTAAGACCATAAAATATAGCCTGTAGTGAACTGTGAAATATTACAGTTGTGTCAAATCTCATATTTAACTGACATCATTTTAAAAGGGGGTGCCAGGGTGAGAATGTTTCCTACCTCAGCTCCTCTGTCCTTGTGTTTGTTCCTTGCCTCTTTGCCTTTTATTGTTGGTAGGAGGGGCTAAGACACAAGGAGAAAAGTTAAGGAGAGGTACTGATTATGTGCATTTGTGGAAATGAGAAAAGGGAGAGATTACTGCTAAATAGACCAAGAATGTCACTCGCCAAACAGAGCAGACAGTTCTAAACATGACCGTGAGGTCCAGCTCAAACACTCAAATCAAACTGAGGTGATGCCTTTCAGGCAGTTTACTGCTTACCTCTTACTTGAAGCAGCCATGCTAACGGCACATACCTGTGGCCTGCGATAGAATGAAGGCGTGACGTGAGGGGGCAAATTAGCCAAAAGTTAAATCAAAATATTCTTTTATGTGGGTTTTCACTCACTTTTGTAGCAAGCCTCATGTGGTTATTCAAGGAACTGCAGTTTTTTGGCTCCTCTGCATCGGCTTCATTTTTCAGCCCCAGAGACTGCCGGTAAAAATAGCATGTGGCTATTTGACTTCCAAGAATTCCCTTTAGTCCACTGTACCACAGGGGAATGAGGGGGTTTTAGTGGACTGATCTGGATTAGAAACTGACTGATAGGTAGATGCTCTGGGAACCTATTAAGCTTGCCTCCTGGAACCAAACTCCCAGATAAAGGTGAACTCTCACCCCCCCCGCTGAGCTGAACTGCTCTGCACTGTTTCCACATTTATCCTACTGCGTTACAACACCAAGCCAACTCATCCTTTCTTCAAGGCACAAAAGAAATGTAAGGATATTACAGTGCCAGAGCAGTGCAAATCTGACATGACTAAGATTCAGTGCATCTCTCCAGGACTGCAGCAGGCATAAAATACAGCTTAAGCTGCTTTACCGGTTCAAAATACTTATTCCTTGTATCCCATCCCTCTTCTAAGTGAGAGTATAATACATCCATGTGGACTCCAAGGTAAGCTGCTAAAGGTTCATCTGCTTCTGTAGATACTGAAGGGAAAAAAATACAGTCATCAGCATCAGAGGACACCAGGATAACTTTTTATGATCTCCTTGCCCAGCTTGGTAAAATAGTCCATCTCTCAACCATTTTGTGTCATTTAAGGACCACTTATGTGGCAGGTCTAAGCAAATTTAACCGCTCCTCTGTGGCCTTCAGCCACATATTCCTTGCAGTAAAGAGACATGCAAATACTTCACTATACAGATGGAATCGCTGGATGGTGGTTTGGGATAATGTCACCTCACTCTGCACTGCCAACCCTTTTTGTTGGTTGCTAGGAGACAACACTGTAGTGCCTGAAGGTTTCAGACATAGTGTAATGTACGAGAGCCCCACTTTTTCAGCTAAAAGTGTGAGCAGCGTGTTAGCAAAGATGGAGGACCGTTGGATTTATCAGCCAAAGTTAGCTTGGCAACAAATGAAAATGTTATGAGCAGGAACCATTCAGTCAACGTGGCACAAATAGTGTTCAGCTAAAAGATTCAACAGCAGTGAAAACAGAAGTTTTCAGTGGATATTGCATCGTCAAAAGATTAGAAAGGACTCTAGCAAAAATAATGATTATATAAACTATATGAAAAAAGAGGTGTGCATGTTCCTGTCTTCCTGGCAGCATTTCATTGTAAAAGAAGTCCACCAATGGGGGGCAGTAAAGGTCTTTATCAGGCTGATATTCACTGGCAGCTTGTTCTCTCTCTTTTTTTCTATCTTGCTTTTCTCCTCATTATGTTTCAATTTTCTGTCTGTCCACTCAAACTGAGTTCCCACAGCAGTAACATGGAAGCGGACTAACCAGTCTCTTGAAGAACACCAATTTGGAGTAAAAGGTATTTCCCAGGAGGCCTTTTGGGCTTCATGAAATCCCAGACCGCTTCCATTCACCTCCTAAAGATCATATGTGCATAATAAACTGTCGATTCAATCAGCTCATATATTGGGATTGTTTGTCCACAGGGAAAATCTCACTGCAATGCAGGCTTCGTTTCCTTGTTTTTCAAAGAAAATAGCACACTAATCTGAAAAAAGGCATTTAAAGCCTTTTTGGGAGCTAGACTACAGAGGATATTAAGTCTCTGAGCATGTGATCAGTGATAATTCAAGTGTAAGCAAGAAAAAGGTGCTTTTTTGACAAACTGACAGGAGTTTTGGCCATTAGTGTGAGTGTTTTTGTATTCTCATATTAAACATTGCCAGGGTTTTAAATAATGAGGTCAGTACATGTGAAAGCAATCCCTACAAGCAAAAAAGATCAACATTGGTACTGCTTTAAGGGTTCAGTTTTAGACACAGTTTTAACAGGGCCATCTTAGGCTCTGTGAGGGGCAGCCAGTCACAAGAAATTTCAATCCACTTTCGAGATCCTCCATAAATTGCACTTGTGAAATGTTTTTGTCCTTTTAAGCTTCTCTTGTGTTAAATAAGATAAAAATAATTAAACCAACAATAAAATGGAAATTGCAAGCTGCATCTTCAGTAATTTGGAATTTAAATGACTGAACTCATATTCACATGCAACACTTTTGTGTGTAGGCTACAAAGAAATCTCAGTGTGATTCACAATGTTGCCCACCACTGTTGTTTCTTTAAGCTTGGCATACAGATGCTTTGCTTCTGCTATGAAATATTCTTTGAAGTCGGACTATGCCAGCACTCGTAGTTGCATAGTAATGAGAATTATTTACCTTGTGCGGGAAAATACATATGCATATGTTTTCTCCCACAACACAGATATTCCCATGCTGCTCTCGTTCATTGTATCCGCTTTTTTTTATTTTTTCCAGGGTATGTACTGGCTCAGAATTTAAAGCCTGGGAGAGAGAGAGAGAGATGCAGTGTGAACCACCAGAAGTACAATTTAATATCAGCTTTGTAAACTGACAAACCTGCCTGGAAGGAGTACACAGCATGAACCAGCACTGTAAGCAGTTACCATACGGTCGCATATCTGCTTCTGAGCCTGTCTGACAAGCCAGAATAAAAGGAACAGAGTGTGCATACAAGCTTTACATGGTCAAAAAAAGTCCAGAATCTGGATATATTCTCAGACTTGATATAAGAATTACAGATATGAAGATGTTTCTTTATTATTTGTGAAAACCCTTTACAATTATTTATTGTATCAGTATCTTTTCTAGGAAAACAAAGACTATAACAGGCTTTTGGACAAACAACTAATTCATTTTTACAAGTCTTTTAACCCGTTAGTGTTCTGCTCAACCAATTGGTAGAGCACATTTTCAGGGCCTATATCTAACTGAGGCTTTCACTGAAATTAACCTACCTATTGAGCCTTTTCTACCAATTGGTTTACATCTGTAATGCCAAAAAAATCCACCAGAAGACACTGTGAAGGTAAACGGTTGGCTCTTCTTATCCCTCTCCCAACCAGGAAGTCAGAAATAAAAAACCATCCAACATATTTTGAGTGTTTTTGATGAAACTAAGGCAGGAAGATATAATTTTTTGATATATGATAGTGTTAGAGGACTTACTAAACAGATGTATGTCACTTGACAGCATTAAAAAAAGTGAAATTAAACGTTTAATAAATTTTTTTTAAAAAGTGGTCAACCAAACAGTTGATTTGTCACTTTATGATGCTACTGCTAACATAACCTAAATGTTATTAAAATTGATTATTTGCCATAAAATCAGACCACTAGACCCATTTTGTTTATCCATTGCTGTTGATAAATCACATTAAGTGTTAGCACAGCAAGAATATGCTGAAATAATTTCCTCAGTAAATCATTTTTGTAACTTTCTGAGTTGTCTAAGGAGCTTGCAAAGAAAAGCGTCTGGACTTCTTTAAGTTGCTTGAAGACGTTTCACCTCTCATCCGAGAAGCTTCTTCAGTTCTAAGGTCAAATGGTGGAGAGTCCCAGATTTAAACCCAGTGGGAGTGACCCCCAAAGAGGGACAAAGGACCCCCTGATGATCCTCTACCTAATCACATGAGCCAAGGTGTGAAAGCGGGTGTGGGTCACAATCAGCCAGGGTTTCGGGTGAGCTCATTGTGAAACCTAGCCCCACCCTATCATGTGATTTCCTGAGGTCACTACTCTACACAGGATGGCCCAGGATGTGAGTGGGCGTTAAGGCGTCTGGGAACGGATCTCAAAACTGGATTATAGATGGCAGAGAGTTGGTGTCGTAAACCCCCGCCTCTGTTCAAAGACAGTCGCTCACAGTGGACATAGATGGCTTCTTTCACTCCTCTTTCAAACCATCTGTCCTCTCTGTCCAAAATGTGAACATTGGCATCCTCGAAAGAGTGTCCTTTATCCTTAAGATGCAGATGGACAGCTGAGTCTTGTCCTGTGGAGGTGGCTCTTCTGTGTTGTGCCATGCACTTGTGAAGTGGCTGTTTGGTCTCTCCAATGTAGAGGTCTGGGCATTCCTCGCTGCACTGTACAGCATACACCACATTGTTAAGTCTGTGTTTTGGAGTTTTGTCTTTTGGGTGAACCAGTTTCTGTCTGAGCGTGTTGCTGGGTCTGAAGTACTGAAGAACTTTCTGAGTTAATATTAGTAATATTAGTAATATTAATATTATTATTATTATTAGTAATATTCAGCAATATTACTAATTAGTAATATAATTCAATAATTAGTAATATTAATAATATTAGAGTTAATATTAGTAAATATTGTAAAATCAAGAATAACATGGAAATCACAAATATCACAACTGATTAGCTTTTAATCAAATTACAGTAGCTGGTAAATTAATAATACTAAGTTGTCAAAATTATAATTTCATGTTTAACAAGTACTATATTGGTGCAAAGCAATTATATGTCCAAAAATCACATGGTCCTGTGGCATGATACTCATGATACCATCCATCTTCAACCACAGTGTGTTTGAGGTCATGGTGGTTTCATATGAAGCCACTAGGGCTGGCACTCTCCACCAGTATATTGCCAACAAACCAGATGAGTGGGGCTTTAAATTGTTCTGCCAAGCAAGTTCATCTGGCATCATCCATGACTTGCTGCTGTATCAAGGGGGATCTACATTCTTCAATGCTCCCCTCAGTGAAAAGGAACAGAAGCTACCGCTAAGGGGCCAAAGTTGTAAAAAACACTATGCAACCCCATAAAAGAACCTCAGCTCTTCACAAGTTTCAGCTTGGTCCAGAACTTGCACACCTCCTTGGGTGTCAGGTGCATTGGTACTGTATGACCAAACTGCACCGGTGGAGCTCCCCTGATGGCAGACAAAGACCTGATGAAGAAGGGCCAGGGAGCCTGTTATTACAGGTCTGATGAAGGTCTGATTGCAATAAAATGGTGTGACACCAAATATGTCAACCTTCTAAACCAGGGGTGGGCAACTCCAGGCCTCGAGTGCCGGTGTCCTGCAGGTTTTAGATGTGTCCTTGATCAAACACAGCTGATTCAAATGGCTAAATTACCTCCTCAACATGTCTTGAAGTTTTCCAGGGGGCTGGTAATGAACTAATCATTTGATTCAGGTGTGTTGACACCAGAGGTGTGGACTCGAGTCACATGACTTGGACTCGAGTCAGACTCGAGTCATTAATTTTATGACTTTAGACTTGACTTGAAAAAATGTTCTAAGACTTGTGACTTGACTTGGACTTTTACACCAATGACTTGGGACTTGAATTGGACTTGAACCGGTTTACTTGAAAAGACTTGATATTTTACCCCAAATATAAAATTTAACATGCATATTATATAGAGATTGAAAATGTGACGTCATTCACGGGTAGAACCGCAAAGGATTCTGGGAACTCGTGGCAAGCGGTACTAGCGCACGCAGGCTTTCAATTAAAATCAGTTATACAGCGATAAAAAGAAACACAAAAATGTCAAGAAGCTGTTGTATTATTAACTGCAATAGCCGGTCACATGACAGCCACGGGAAGCCGACGGGTAAAGAGATCGGTTGTTATCGGATTACAACGTTGAAGAGAAATTGTTCGAGCCATGTTTCCGAAGTAACAAAGACGCGACTGGATTGCAGCCATTCAAAGATCAAATATAACGTCCTAGAACACTCCAGCTCACAGGTTAGTCTGCTCCAAGCATTCCCACAAAGGTCAGTCTGCTGTTGTAGTTAATGCGTCATTTTCATAACATAATTGGTGATATAGGTTACAAGCAAGTCTGGCGCTGAACAGAAATTGTGGCGCTATGCTCCTTTGTTTATTGTGCATAAATAGTGAATTGTCCTGACACAATATTGCGTTTCGCTTCTGTTATTATGGTACATTGACAAAAACATATACTTTTATTCACAGGATAAAACAGGTTTTTTGTATCACTAATTGTCCAGTACGATTACAGCATACAATATTATTGTCACTGCTACATTTCTGTGATGCTACCAGAAATTATTTCCACTACTAATTAATTACCGTTGAGCTCAAAGGTCCTATTAATAAACGGTTAACGAATGTGTATTTATGAAGACAATTTGTGAGACTGGTAAACTTATTCAATTTCAATTCAATTCAATTCAATTTTATTTATATAGCGCCAAATCACAACAAAAGTCGCCTCAAGGCGCTTCATAGATACAGAGAAAAACCCAACAATCATATGACCCCCTATGAGCAAGCACTTTGGCGACAGTGGGAAGGAAAAACTCCCTTTTAACAGGAAGAAACCTCCGGCAGAACCAGGCTCAGGGAGGGGCGGCCATCTGCTGCGACCGGTTGGGGTGAGAGAAGGAAGACAGGATAAAGACATGCTGTGGAAGAGAGACAGAGGTTAATAACAGATATGATTCAATGCAGAGAGGTCTATTAATACATAGTGAGTGAGAAAGGTGACTGGAAAGGAAAAACTCAATGCATCATGGGAATCCCCCGGCAGCCTACATCTATTGCAGCATAACAAAGGGAGGATTCAGGGTCACCTGGTCCAGCCCTAACTATATGCTTTAGAAAAAAGGAAAGTTTTAAGCCTAATCTTAAAAGTAGAGATAGTGTCTGTCTCCCGAATCCAAACTGGAAGCTGGTTCCACAGAAGAGGGGCCTGAAAACTGAAGGCTCTCCCTCCCATTCTACTTTTAAATACTCTAGGAACAACAAGTAGGCCTGCAGAGCGAGAGCGGAGCGCTCTAATAGGGTGATATGGTACTACAAGGTCATTAAGATAAGATGGGGCCTGATTATTTAAGACCTTGTATGTGAGGAGCAGGATTTTGAATTCAATTCTGGATTTAACAGGAAGCCAATGAAGGGAAGCCAAAACAGGAGAAATATGCTCTCTCTTTCTAGTCCCTGTCAGGACTCTTGCTGCAGCATTTTGGATTAGCTGAAGGCTTTTCAGTGAGTTTTTTGGACATCCTGATAATAATGAATTACAGTAGTCCAGCCTGGAAGTAATAAATGCATGAACTAGTTTTTCAGCGTCACTCTGAGACAGGATATTTCTAATTTTAGAGATGTTGCGCAAATGGAAGAAAGCAGTCTTACATATTTGTTTAATATGTGCGTTGAAGGACATGTCCTGGTCAAAAATGACTCCAAGGTTCCTCACCGCGTTACTGGAGGCCAAGGTAATGCCATCCAGAGTAAGAATCTGATTAGATACCATATTTCTAAGATTTTCAGGGCCGAGTACAATAACCTCAGTTTTATCTGAATTAAGAAGCAGAAAGTTAGCGGCCATCCAGGTCTTTATGTCTTTAAGACATTCCTGCAGTTTAACTAATTGGTGTGTGTTATCTGGCTTCATGGACAGATAGAGCTGGGTGTCATCTGCATAGCAGTGAAAATGTATGCTATGTCTTCTAATGATACTGCCTAAGGGAAGCATGTATAATGTAAACAGAATTGGTCCTAGCACTGAACCCTGTGGAACTCCATAATTAACCTCAGTGTGTGAAGAGGACTCTCCATTTACATGCACGAATTGGAGTCTATTAGATAGATATGATACAAACCACTGCAGCGCAGTACTTGTAATACCTACAGCATGTTCTAATCGCTCTAATAGGATATTATGATCAACAGTATCGAACGCTGCACTGAGGTCTAGCAGGACAAGCACAGAGATGAGTCCACTGTCAGAGGCCATAAGAAGATCATTTGTAACCTTCACTAAAGCTGTTTCTGTGCTGTGCTGAGCTCTGAAACCTGACTGAAACTCTTCAAATAAACCATTCCTCTGCAGATGATCTGTTAGCTGTTTGACAACTACTCTTTCAAGGATTTTTGATATGAAAGGAAGGTTGGAGATTGGCCTATAATTAGCTAAGACTGCTGGGTCTAGAGATGGCTTTTTGAGTAAAGGTTTAACTACAGCCAGCTTGAAGGCCTGTGGTATGATACGTACGATGGTCTTTACTTTCTACACGGTGCGTTTCAAGGTCCTGTACCCATCCGTCGGTAAACTGTACCTGGGCTTGTTGCAGTGACCGGAAGTTACTAAACTTCATGAGTGTATGCACTCACTCCAAGAACCGTATAATTATAAATATGCATATAAATATGCTACGATGAGATAGCTGACTTCATCTAACTAGCAAATGTTGTCCAGGCTACGTTGGTGATGCAGTTTTTTTTAATGTGTATGTCCTACAACCGCATCCAAGAATAACATGCAGCTTATCTCAGAACTGTCGGTGAAAATTATTCTTGGAGCTAGGTTTAATTGAGCTGCATTTTAAAGAGGTGCAATTTCACAATTTGTGTATATTTTCTAAGTTCACTATTTTGTCATGTGTTGAGAAAAACACAGATTTTAAAATTACATGGTCTAATATTTACATTTAGCATAACTGCAACATTTTTTTTTCGTTTTTTTTTTTAAAGACTCGAAAGGACTTGAAATTCAAAGTTTCAGACTTGTGACTTGACTCGGACTTTTACACCAGTGACTTGAGACTCGACTCTGACTTGCCTGACATTACTTGAGACTTGACTTGAGACTTGAGGATAAAGACTTGAGACTTACTTGAGACTTGCAAAACAATGACTTGGTCCCACCTCTGGTTGACACAGGGTGAGATCTAAAACCTGCAGGACACCGGCACTCGAGGCCTGGCGTTGCCTACCCCTGTTCTAAACAATGCCTGTGGGTTCATGCCTCTTTCATCGGTCAAACGGTGGAGCAAAGAGTCCAATGCAAAGATCACCATTCCATGACCATCACTCATCATTGTATATAATTAGCATATGGGAGGAATTAAGCTTTCTGATATGATATTACACCTGTATAAGACAAGTTGTAAGTTACATGTTAAGGAGATGGCATATTCCACTGTTTGGATACATCCTTGACATGAATACCTGGTCTACAACTACGACTGTGCTCTACTGGACCAGAAACTGATGGCTCTCAAAAGGTTTCTGAACCAAGTTAACAAGCCAGCATCTAGAGTTGGACAACCATGAGTCAGCTCTCCAAGACCACAGAATAAATGCTACATCCTAAAACCCCAACGACCAAAACCACAAGCAGATGTGCTTGATTTGCACTGTTTTTATTTTATTTTTTAAACAAAGGATTTTGCACAGTAGCATTCAATCAGAAGTTGCCTGAATGTGAGTATTTTGTGCTGTTGCACATTTTTCACATTTGCAGATTAAAAAATATGTATTTTGTTGTTTGATATAATACTTTCCTTTGATGGGATGAAAACAGCAATGTTCACTGGCATGCTGCTAGAAATAAACTGTATCCAATGCCCTGGATAGTTTATGTTATTATTTAATTATAATTTGGCCCTTTATTTGATTTTTTCAACTGTATTATCTACTGTATTTACTACTACTGTACTGTATTTGCATGACATTTCATACTTTTACCAAGTGACATCTCAACCATTTGGTAGAGATTAATATTTTAAAAACTGCAGGCTCTATTGAAAAAAAAAAAGATTGTGTTTATTACTCACCCAAGTCAATAAGAAATACAAACAAAAACAATTTCTACTGCTTTTTTCTTGCTGTGGACCTCAAAGGTTAAGAAGATTATTAAGAGATTAATAATAAACAATTACATGCAAAGTGGTGTATAAACACACAGAAAGTGAAAAAAAGGTGAGTGAAGAAGAAACACTTGGGCATCACTACATCACGGGAAGTCGCTAGCAGCCTAGGCCTAATGTAAGAGAGGGTTCAGCGTCACATAATCCAACCCTAACTACAAGCTTTATTGAGTGGACCGTGACCATCTGCACTTTATTTATCCGATGTTTGTCAAATTATTTTGTGACAACAGATGAAGTGATAAATCTGTGCTTGTGGCAGCAGCACTGAATCAGTTGGTTAGAGAATGTGTTCTGCTGCCTGCTGATTAAGTGCTGCAGAGGGTGGTCAGGGATTTTCCATGATGGATAACAGTTTGCTCAATGACCAGTCACCAGGTCTGATGCTGCTCCCGATGCTTGGATCATCAAGTTACAGACCCCTAGACACCAATGTAAATGTTTGGTGGTTCCCAGTGTTGAGTGTTCTTGGTCTTCCAAGCAGGGAATGTTGTTGATGTGGTTTCCTCAAATACAAATTGCTCCTTCACATTAAGATAATGATACAGGTTATGTAGCCATCCTCTTCTTTCTGAAGCCAATCAGCATCTCTTTGGCCTTACTCACATTACACATCAACACCAGCTGGGTTTTGGGGTTAAAAAAACGTACTGTTGCTATTTACAAAGAGCGCAGTGACATGATGTAAGAGGTGGGAAATAGATTTTTGTGTCTGAACCTGTTGCTTATGTATTTCTCAGTTCCTTTCTTAAGGCGCAAAATTTAGGGAAGAATATTTAAATCAAAACTGTTTTATTAACATTAGCAACATGCAATTTACTGCTAATTGTGAGAATATTTAATGCAGAAAATAAGCACTTCTCATTCTTTTGCACACATTTAGAAAACAGCACAACTTAAAAAAAATCAAATCCTCTCTGAAACTAATCACACCTATGAGCGCTATCTGAGGATTTTTCTCACACACTATTTCGCTCTGTTTACTAAATCTGGACCTAAAAAGCAGATCATTCTTCCATGTCTCTCCACAAAATCATCCACTGGTGCTCTGCACTCCTCCTCCTTACCTCACTTCCACACCTCCAACTGCTGCAGAATGTTCAGAGTATTTCAGTAAGTGGCATGACCTTGCAGTGAAAGTTTGAGGTGTATAAGGTGAACAGGAATGGAGACAACACAGAGCCCTGCAAAACCCATGGCAAACCTTGGTAGAACATGATTGCTTATACAGCAGACGCTGCTAAGAAGGAACACATTTGTGCGTAGCTCTATGCAACCATCAGCAATGTTCACTTCATTGTTTTGGATGGTATTGTTCAGTTTTCACAGATCCCACACGTAGCCCCTACCAGCTAACAAGCCCACACAATCTGACAGTACACTGCCTGCCTAGAGCAAGTGAGGAGAAGTAGTGCACACAGTTGAGCTATAATTACAAAGTAAGCAAGGATATCAAAAAAGTGATTTCAATTAGAAAGGTGTTCCATGGGGCTTGCAGGACATTAGGATTGTGTTAGTTTATGTGGCAGCCATAAATATTTGGTGCTTGGCATATTTTTCTGGAGATTACTAAAGGAAAAAAAGGGAGGATTTCACTTCTTTTCTGCCCAAGCTTGGTTTCGTAAACCACGCAGTAAATGACAAAGTACCAGCTCCCACAAACAAAACAAATTCTTAATAGGACTTATGAATAAATCAAACAATTGCATAACCCATTCCCCTGCTTGGTGCAAAATTATGGCTCTGTTTGTTGGTATGTGATTTGTGTCTCGACATCTGCCGCGATTTTTTATTAGAGGAGTTTACAGATACTGAATATAAATGGCAATTTAAAAAAAAAACATTTCCAAGTCTTTTGAGCTGGCATCATGTAACTGAAATGAGAATCCTGTCAGCATATTTCGAGATTAAACATAATAACTTCCTGCGTGATATGTGAGGGCAAATCAACAATCAGAAAAAAGAAAACATGTTTTTCCTCACTGGCATTTCCTCTGTGTTCTACGTATATGGTGTGGTTTTCTCCCAGTTGTGCGACACACAGTGCTCCTTCTGATGTGATCCCCGTCTTTAGGGACTCCGTGTAGAGCACTACCTTCAGCTGAGAAAGGCTTCGAGTTTCTTGGCATGCCTGGAGGCCCAAGTACCTTTGGTGATTTGGGATTTGTTGCAAGAGACTTTTTCCTGTCGTGGCAGCATATGGGAGGTGAAGAAGCTGCACTGAGCTAATGACCCATTCATTTCTGTTGATAGGATGCTGCTGAATCTGGACTTAGGCCATATGCTCGGGTTTTGTGTGGTCTTTTGCAGCCACGCTCTTAGCAAGGGTAGTTTCATCCTCAGTGGATCAAACTGATTTGTTGAAGAAGGGCAATTTGTTTAGCAGTCCGCTCAGTCTCCCGAGAAAGCTCAACAATTGAAAAAACACGAGGTGGAAGTCTGCACTCTGAATAAAATTGGAAAATTATCTGTCAGATACAATATAAGGCGCCAGGATTCAAAAAGGAAATATAAATAAATAAAAGAAACAGTCTCGTAAAAACACTCATCTGAAAGAAAAGAAAAAGTCTGAAAGACAAAACCCACACATATCCTGTGGGAATGGAATATATTCATTGTAGATGGATGGATGGAATAAGTGGACATTTGGCATGTGGATATATCACACCTTTGGGCGAGCTGGTAATAAAACTAATGCTCTTTAATTCACCTTGGACTGTCACCTTGCTGCTTCCCAGTTTTCAAGTTAGAAAATCTTGAAATATTAAAAAAGGAAACACTGAAACATTGCAAATGGGTTTAATACTTGAATAATAATGAAGTTGGTATAGCAGTAAAAATGAAACCATTGAACCACAACTCCATCTGGAGTATGCAACTTAATCAGGTGTTGTTCCTTACTCTATATATTAAAGTTACAGAGTGTACAATTTTCACCGCTGGATCTCAGTAGATTGCAGATTGCAGTCAGCCAATCTCTGTTTTCCTACCCCTCCCAATTCAAGTGCATAATTCTTGCAAAAAATTATTGATATTGCATGCTCAATCATCCAGGTAAGTAAATCCCAAAAAGTTGATTCTGGTCGTCTGGAGGTAAGTAATATCAGTACTTAAATAAATAAATTGGGAAATAAAAAATGGACATTTGTGTGCAAATATTTTGTGGTATTCTTTGGTATTCTTTAACCCTAAGTCACATCAAAAATCCTGGCGACCGTTCATCAGTGGTGAGTGTACCCAGACAGCAAAGTAACTCTACATTGGCTGGAGTTGTTTAGCTGTCCTTATAGACTCTCAGTCTGCTGTTTACCTCAGCGGGCAGGAAACATCTGCGTCTATATACTCAGTGAAGCTCACTTCTGTTCGCTAACAGCGATACTGAGGTACGTTGCTAAGGATATGAGCTGCTGTTAGCCGGAATTATGAAACTTTCTTTGAAATGGATCTAAGTTGTTGAACTTGGATCATAAGATGTGAGACTGTAATCAAACCATTTATAAGAGGAAAAGCCTGATTTTGAGGATTGATTTTGTGTAGTGTTAGCTGGCATAACGTTAGCTTATAACCAGCTGTTGTTTAGCTGGCTCATTGTCAGCTCTCTAGAGTCAGGAGGGTCGCATGTCTAATCGGCTTACAACAAGTTGTCGCTTGACTTCATGTTTTCATTGCTATGAACCTTCATATCTTGAGTCTGAAGGTGCAGGCATGAATTAAAAATTGCCCTCAATGCATGCATACAAATGCTTACGAGTTCTCTTTTCTCCTCCACCTTTGGCATATTACGTATTTGGCCCATCTCTAGCCACATATGTAAGACGAGATAAGGCAGAACTGTCTCAAAGGTGGCAGGGCAACATGGTGGTTTCCAAAAAATGACGCCTGCTCCTATGTATTTTTAATGGATTAATCCTAAATTTAAAAGAATGCATCAATTTGTTGTATGACTTAATATACATTTTTTTAGTGTGCAATTATAAGTTATTTTTTTCGGTTAAATAAATGATTTAATGTACCTTAAACACAAGCAATTATTTTGATCATGTTTTCCATTACTTTTTCCCCATTATTTTAGGTTTTAGTGGTGCTTTTTAAAATTTGTCATGTCTAATTGGTTTCCTTCTTTTGGCTGCTCCCTTTAGGGGGTAGCCACGACAGGCCATCTCAGCCTATCCCTTGCATTCTGTTTCTTCAGATAAACCTTGTGATTAATCTTTGGTCTTCCTCTTTTCCTTCATATTCAACATCCTTTGTCCAGTACATCGTATTATCACTACTCTACACAAGTCCACCTTACCTCTCTGACACTGTCTCCAAACAGCTCAAACTGAGGTGTCATGCTGATTTCTAATCCTAAAGTTCATACTGCTAACAATGTAGTAGTATGTAGTAATGTAGTAGCCTGCATTTGACATCAAAATGAAGGTCATGTTTGACTATGGCTACCGTCTGAGCCTAATTATCCAAATCCTGTCCAACTCTACAAAGCGCTACAGAGCACTACATACACTACAAAGTAGTGTATTTTTATCTAATATTTAAATATATATATATTTTTAAAGTATTGTTTGAGAACTCACTGGTGTCCTCACTCGCTTCTAGTTATTCTAACTTTCTGATGGTATATTACCAAAACCAGGTGTTTTTTTGTTTTATGCGAAATGCCCAGTGAGACAGACAGCCTCCCATCCTGAGTCTACTTTAGTTTGAAGTTTCTTCTTGCTGAGAGCGAGTTTTTCCTTCCCGTTCTTGCCAAGCGCTTGTTTGCACAAGGAGACATTGTTGGGTTTCTCCAAATAATTCTGTAAGGTCTTGACCTTACTATGCATGCATCATACGCTGAGATGACTTATGGTTTAGCGCTACATAAATAAAGCAGAATTGAATTATTTATAGAAGCCGAGGGAATTTGAAGCAAGAAAAATGGTCGAAAATAAATACTGAAATAAAATGTAGCCAGCATGGTACTTTTGCTGTGTAAATGTTAATGCTGCGGTGCTCCACATGACTATCAATTTCACTCTTACATTGGAACTAGATGCCTTAGCGATTTGTGTGCAGGAGACGAGGAATCTGTCCACTGGCAAGAGACAGATGTAGAATACGTGGCTGTAACAACTGAACAAAACTGCAGATGAATTATTAATGCACATTTGTAAGCTTGGATAGGCAATGTTTATGTGGTCACATCAAATGCACGTCACCTCTGATGCCTTTCGAACATGGTGTCAGTTCATAGGTTGTGTTTTTGTGAACTGTGTGACCTTTTGTGTATGTTACCCATGGTATAGTTTACACTCTCGTTTTACACGGCAGATGCGTGCACTGATGTGGGTTCAATGTCCACACAGGTTGTGGCCCGTCCTCACGGCAGAGCACTGATGAAGGTGGTCAGGTGGAGGCTGAGCTGTCAAACACAGAAACAGTTTAGAGGCTACATCTGTCACACTTGTGTCAGAGCACTCAATGCGCAGCGGGCGAGAGGGAAATAAGGGCGAGAAGCCATTTTACAGCACAATGCCCCGCTGTTTATACACCACCCAGAAGCCGTTCAGCTGGATTGTGACTGGATTTTGACAAAATTATCAAGGACCAATGACTACAGCTCTGAACATTTATTTTAACCCCACATGCTTTGTTCAGTGCCAGAAGCCACTGAGTTGAAAAGGAGAACCATAAATCAGAGGCTACTGAGGTGAGATGTTAGCTAAGAAAACCCAAGAGTAACAAATGGGGAAGATATTAAATGTCAGCTGGTGTCTCTTGAAAAAACACGAATGCTGGAAAATTCCCTCAGTTTACACATCTGTCTGTATAATAGCTTTTGATGACACTACTGTATATCTGATAGTAAACACTCTAGTGCAGTTGACAATATATATATATATATATATATATATATATATATATACACTTGTACACATGAGCACATGAATTTCCCAATGCACCTCTTACACTTGTTGCAATGTTTTTTCCCCAAAACTGAACTGATAAAAAAAAAAAGAAACTGAATTGAAACAATTATAATTAATTAATTAATTATATAATAAATTTTTTAAACGCACACACACAGTCTTCTGTACCTGAAATTTCCTAAGATACAAGAAAGACATCCCCCTGTCTTACTAGTTGGGAGTTAGTTACTAGCACTTTTAATAATGGTTAGGGTTAGGAAACTGTTTCCAAAACTCCAGCAGATTTAGGAGGTGTGTGAATTTATTTATTTTTGTTATATATTTGAAGTTCTATGTCCAGGAAACAGGAGCTGTGAGAGTTACAAGCTAATAACTGTCCTGAGATCTTGCAAAATACTTTGAAATGCAAAGTTTATTATTGTTTTCAAATATCACGAGAATCATCAACTTATAATAAAAATATGCAATATGAATTTTCATTTAAATCTTTACATGTTTATAAACACTTTGTATAAACTAATCTCTCGGAGTGCGTTCTAACACCCCGTGTGTCAAATAGAGTTCATACCGACTGCACAATGACTGCATTCTCTGTGATTCAGTGTTTTTGTCTGTGTTTTAATAAAACTCATCTTGTGATGTTTTATTCTAAGAACACTGATGTGCTGTTAAAATCTAAAGGCTTGTTATGTTTTTTTCCCCCTACACTGGATTGATATGAAACTTTAATGATCTCTGTGTCGGAAACTGGGTCATTGCAGCAACTGTGACTACACTATAGAAACCGGCAATCAGAGTACTGTGAAGAGTAAAACCTGAACATATAGCATATAATGCACATTATAAGCAAGATACGCATTAATTAGCATAGACTGTGCAGTATGTGCAAATCATGTGTTAATACCCATTTAGCCTGTTACAGATTGTACAATTAGTAAGTAGAATTTTTGTTCTTGTTCATTGTTTGTATTTATTTATATTTTCTTTCGCTTCTCTGTTCAGACTTTTGCCGTCTCAAACATTCACATCTTTTCCACCTCTGCCTCTCTCAGATCTGCATGAGATGTCAACCCTCCCACAAGCTGTGAGGTGCTCTCTATCTGTCTTTCTTTTTTGGCTTGTTACTTCTTTTGATTTGGCTAATCTCTTTCATATGGCTTAATGGATTCATTGCTGCTGAATATGGATCCAGGACCTTCCCGACATGTGCTGTCAAACTTGTATACCTTTACATGCATATGAACTTGAATGACATCCCATTCTTAATCCGTAGGGTTTAATCTCATGCTGACCTACTCTTCTGCAGCTATAACAGCTTCAACTCTTTAGTGAAGGCTTTCCACAAGGTTTAGGAGTGTTTATGACATTCTTATTATTTTGACCATTCCTCCAGAGGTGCATTCCTGAGGTCAGACACTCAGTCTCTGTTCCAATTCATCCCAGAGGTGTTATGCTGGATTTAGGTCGGAACTTTGTGCAGGCCAGTCAAGTTCTTCTATACCAAACTTGATTATGCATGTCTTGTCTGTCCATGACATGTGTGTCTGGGACACGCTCATGTTGGAACAGGAAGGGGCCATGCCCAAACCTGTTCCCACGAAGTTGGAAGCATGAAATGTTCAAAATGTCTTGGTATTCTGAAGAATTAAGAGTTTATTTCTCTGGAACTAAGAAGCCAAACCCAGCTCTTGAAAAACACCCCCACTCCACCAAACTTTACACTTGGCACAATGCAGTCAAATAAGTGCTGTTCTCCTGGCAACCACCAAATCCAGACTCATCTATCAGATTGCCAGATGGAGCAGTGTGATTCATCACTCCAGAGAGCACATTTCCACTGCTCTGCTCTAGAGGCCAGTGGCAGTGTGCTTTACACCACTGCACCCAAAACTTTGCATTGCACTTGATGATGTAATGCTTGGATGCAGCTGCTTGGACATAGAAACCCATTCCATGAAGCCCTCTACGCTTGGAGGTCTTCAGAGATTGACTGCAGAAAGCTGGCAACCTCTGGGGCACTATATGCATCAGCATCTGCTGAAGCCACTCTATGATTCTATGTGGTGGAGTTTCTGTCATTCCCAATTGCTTCCACTTTCTTATAATACCACTAACAATTGAGTGTAGAATACCTGGAAGGAAATGCCACAATTGAACTTGTTGCACAAGTGGTATCCTACCACACTGGAGCTCCTGAGAGCAACACAGAGGAGTCTGCATGCCTAAATGCTTGATTTTATACACCTTTGGTCATGAAAGTGATTAGATTAGTGAATATTTATGTGATGAGTGAATATTTCTGTCAGTATAGTTTATATAAAATCAGGGCTTGACCATCTTGCTAGATGCTTAGAGATGTGTAACTATATTTTAGGTCTTATATCAGAATCATGAAGAGCCTGTGGACAGGTGCTGTGTGTCAGGAGATAGACTGGATCATCTGTGAGTGTATGAAAAGCATGATGAATGATGCATGCAGTGATAAAGCACTTTAGAACTCAAACTGAATAGAACAGCACTGTATAAGTAACAGTTCATTCACCATCTTGTGGACGTATATGAAAGCACGCCTGACTGTGAATTACCCACTATTTTGTGGACCACCGTTATGAAGCTTCAATATTTTTGACCGTAGCATCATGTTTTTCTTTTAAAGACAGGTCACAAGCAAACAGAGAGAACACTCCACTTCATTTCATTCACTCTGGGCCTCAGTCACAGAGGCCTAAACCAATTCAATTCAGTCACAACAACAGTCACCTCAAGGCACTTTATATTGTAAGTTAGACTCTACAATAATACACGGAGAGAAAAATCCAACAATCATATGATCCATTATGAGCAAGCACTTTGGTGACAGGGGGAAGGAAAAACTCCAGCAGAACCAGGCTCAGGGAGAGGCAGCCATCTGCCATGACTGGTTGGGGTGAGGACAAAAGACAAGACATGCTGTGGAAGAGAGCCAGTGATTAATAACAAGTAATGATTCAATGCAGAGAGGTCTATTAACACATAGTGAGTGAGAAAAGTGACTGAGGAAGAAATACTCATGGGAATTCCCCAGCAGCCTAGACCTATTGCAGCATTACTCCTGGAGAATTCAGGGTCACCTGATTCAGCCCTAACTATATGTTTAGCAAAAGGAAAGTTTTAAGCCTAATCTTAAAAGTAGAGAGGCTGTCTGTCTCCTGAATCCAAACTGGAAGCTGGTTCCACAGAAGAGGGGCCTGAAAACTGAAGGCTCTGCCTCCCATTCTACTTTTAAAAACTCCAGGCATAGCCAGTGATCTTCTGGCAAACATCGATCGCTAAGAAAAAATGTATATTCCTAAAAAGTTTGGCGACCGGTTGCTGGAGGCTGTTGTCAGTTGCTTGGTGAAACTGGTCACAAAGAGCTATACATACAAAAGACATCTTTGAGACTGCTTTGACGACCAGTAGATTGCCATAGTCGCCCACAGTTTGCATGGAAGACACCAACTTATCTGAAAACACTTGCCAACTGAATGGTAGTGAAACTCTGAAGAGTACTATGTAAACCGGGAACAGAGAATGTTCACCTTCATTGTAAAAGCTGCACTTTTTGAAACAAGTAAGATGCAGCAGTATGGCTCAGCCTTTACTTTTTCAAGTTTCTGTACTGCTCTTCACACCGTACACATTTTTCCCTGGCAACCAGAGGTTGCTATTGTGGCTCCAAAGAAAAAATTAAAATTTGTCTGACTGAGGCCTTAATCCAAATTAGTCAGATTAAATTAATCATGCTGTATTTATTAAAACTACAGACTAATAGATTAGATCATCGACTCTTTAGGAGTGTTTGCTAAGCTATTAAATCAATTGAGAAATCTTTTGGCCACCAGAAGATTCGTCCCTTGCTGTCCATTAGAAAAACGCTGGTTTAAGGGAATTCTTGATTGGCTACTTCCATATTTTATGCACAGTCTTCAGTGGCAAAACTGAAATGGAGCAACAAAACCCAGTAGACAGAGACAGTAGTTAGGTTAAATGCTCAGTTTTCTTTAAATAGAACTTTGAATGATCTCTCCATTGTTACAAACCAGACAGAATGGAAATCACAAAGAGGTAAGAGACAGAATATGGCAAGCTGTAAAGAGTTGTTTCTACATGCCTTCCCCTGCTGATTTTTGAATGATTATTGTGGATTCTGTTTTATTTCCTTTTTTGTGAATAAAAAATATAAGCACAGGCAGACTTCCCTATTGACAAAATAAACATTAGGTACTGATTTCAGGCTTGGATTCCATTCAGACCCCAGTCGACTGGTTCAAGATCCCACCGGTATAAGGAAAAACAAAAACAGAAAAACACTCGATAGCCTTCCAGGACAAATGGATTATTTTTGCCAAAAGGAGGAGCAAACTACCAGTTAGGATTTGAAACGTTTTTTTGTTTTTTCTTACTTATCCTTTTCTCGTTATCTAAACTTATTTAAGGGTTACAAGCCCAACAGGAGAAATATGCTGTGATCAGCTGAACTCAGGGTAAAAGAAGTGAAGGGTCTGACCTTCTGTGGGAAAAAGAACATGGAATGATAGACAGGTTTTTTTCCCCTCCTGTACGCTGATTGTAATGACTGCAGAGTTTTCTCAGAATATTAACACAGTCAACAAAGATATGACCTTTTGCAAAACTTCAACAGCAACTGGATTTCCTGTTGGCAGTTCAAAGCAAAGGTATAGCTGCTGATGTTTCCTAGCAACCATTTTTTCAAAGTCTCAACTAACTAAGACATTTCAGGTTATAACGCTGCAACCCAATTAAGCTGATTGGAAATAGCCATCGCTTAAAACTTAAAAGGACCTAGAAGTTCAAAGTTAGCAATGGATTTGTCAGAGGCTGGAACAACTGTTTGGAGAGTTTCTGTCATTAGTGTCGGGCAGCAGCTTAACCGGAAAGGATTTGAAAGTTTGAGGCAGGATTTTTAAAAGCTCCGGAACTGGGTGAGGAGGGGAAAAAGTTATTTGATTGAACTTGAGAAAAGAGAGAATTGCACTGCCTGCTAGATATAAATAATTAAAATGGTCTTTGCAGCAGATATAATATCATAACACTCTATTATACACACACAGGCTGCTGCTGGCGCTTTGGCACAAGCACCTCAGACATGGTAAATAGTCTGAACTTACACTACACTTCTTATTAGCTTCTAGAAAGCTCTTTACATTGTGCGTCTCAGTCACCCAGGGACAGTTCAGCATGTGGAGGAGATCAAAGGGCTAACAATCCAACCCAACACTGAAGCCATAGTTTCTCCATGTTGGGTTGCTGTATCACTCTCTCACACACCTTTGCTTTTCCCTGCATCATCTCCTCCTTTTATTGTTTTCTGTTCAGTTGTATTTGTATGTAGAGTCCTAAGCAAAAGTCTTGACTCACCCTTCTTTTCTTTATGCTGGGAAATAGCTGCTGCGATTTATTGAAACATATGAAAACATGAAAGCAAAAATGATTTTTGGATCATTATAATGAGTTTTTGACTTTCCTTTCTTAGCAAAAGTTTTCTAACAGCCAGCCAGCAAACAACAGATGGATCAACTGAAGGGCCAGATGCATCTCTCAGGCCTTTTTTGATCTATTTTTTCTTAAGGTCATGACTTTTGGATATACTGTTTATGTGCGGTAAACAGTTTTTAAGCTTTCCACGTCATATTTGTCCGGCACTTACCCAGTTTCCTCAGTTTTTTTAATTTCACGCTGCACACCATGCTGAGATAAGGCAACCTTTCAGCTAATAGTTGTTTGGGAATTACCTCGTTGGTACAAAAATGCTACGTAACTAGTGATTTAATTAAAGAAATGGGAACAAAAGATTTGCAGTTTCTTTTAACTTGATGAAGCCAAGGCCTATTGACTTCTTGTTAGTTATTATGGTAAACATCAGTTGGGTGTTTCTGTTTGCCATCATAAAAATAAATTGTTTGACAACACTCAGACCTAAACATTCAGATGGGATCTCAGTTGGTAGGATGCTCACTAAGGCTACCAACCACTGAGGCTCAAACCTGCACTGGAGGAGTAAAGGTAAGGCTTTAGATCCTAAGAACGCTGTGCTACTTGCTAAGCATGGCGGTGGTAGCATCATGCTCTGGGGATGTTTTGCTGCCAATGGTACTCGTGTGTTACACAAAGCGGATGGAATAATAAGCAGGACTACCTCCACATTCTTTAACTTCACCTCAAATCAGCAGATGACTTAATTGGGTGCTCTGACAGCACAATATTCCAAAAAAACACCAAAACGTGTTTTGGAGTGGACAAAGCAACTAACATTACGAAAAAACCCCGACCTAAAGCCTATCTAAAATTTGTGGGCTATGCTAAAAGCTGCGTCCTTACCAGGAAACAAGCCAATTTAAATGAAGCCAACCAATTCTGCCAAGATGAATAGTCACATATCACATATCCAGCCAGAATGATGCCAGAAGCTCGTTGTGTCAGGGTTCTGGGTTTTCTCTTTGTTAGTCTATAGTTTATTTCTACAGGGTCTAGTTTCTTGTGGTCCTGGTTTAATTTCCCTCTCCCCTGTGTCTTCCTCTGTGTGTTTAAGTTTATGATGTGAGTTCTTGTGCCTTGTGTCCACTCCTTACGTTCCGTGTTTCCCTCATCCCGTCATGTCTGTGCTTCCTCTCGTGCCCCTCTGTGCTCTCTCACTCACCCTCTCTCTGTCTCACCCTCCAGTCTGTCTCTCTGTCCTCCCCGTTTTGTCACGTGTGTAATTGCCCTCAGCTGTGTCTCCCAGCTGTTCCCTGTTCTCCTTGTGTATTTATTGTCTGTGCTCACCTCCGTTCGTTGTCGCGTCGTCTCCTCACACTGTGTGTTTCCTCCGCGCTCCTAGTTCCCTGTGTTCCCAGCGTAGCGCCCTCGTGTCTCTGGTTTTTGATTCGAGTTTCTTGTTTATGGCTCCTTGTGTTTAGTGTGTTTTTCCAGCAATAAAGCTGCCGTTTTGAGTTCATCCCTCCCCACGTATGAGTCCTGCGTTTGGGTTCTCTTTCCTGCCAGCCACACAGTGAAACATAACATGCTGATGGTTACCAGAAGTGTCCAGTCAAGGTGCAACTTGTTAAGGGACTTTTAACCAAATATTAGTGGGAGTGTGTGTATATATTTGAGCCTCTATGTATACTTTGGACCCTGTGTGGTTTAGAAAAAAAAGAGAGCCAACTCAAAAGTGCTAAAGTTACTTTACTCACTATTTGAGGCTAGGTGTAAAATAATCCAGTCTCTATAGACTCTAATGTTAAAATTTCATACCTCAGCCATGAAAGGAATGTTTACAGGGTGTTTTGGGTCACTGAAGCTAATTTCCTCCTTTGTAACAACCCAACTGATCTAGACATAAATATTAAGACTTCAAATTGAGTTCTTGAACCAATGAGTGATGTTGCACTGGCCGTCTCCATCTTTTACAAGAAGTTTATGATGATTACATTAAACACAGTTCACATATAACAGCCAATTGAATCCCAAATTTTCTGTGCCCATGGTATATTTTCCTTAGCCTGGCACTGCAAGACAAAACAACAAATACAGATTCATCTGCAGATTTGTCTATAACCTCTGAGTTACGTTTCAATATTCAACGGGCGTTATCAATGGGTGCAGCTGCTCCGGATGCAATAAGAAAAACCTTCAGTCATGACATATGACGTAGTAAGACTGCAGTCAGATTTGTTTGGTTATCAGGCTGCCTGTTCCTTTGAGATTGAGTAAAATATTGCCTTTTTTTGTATGTGTTTAAGCTCTATTGTTAAGCTGTAAATCTGAACACAAACACACACACAAAAAACAATCTAAATTGCTCATCTTTAAAATGTTACTACAGTCACTTAAAGCGGCTCCAGGACAGCAGTAGGACTTTTTTCCAGTTAAATTTATCTCTAATACAACTTGTAATTTAATTTTCCAGGGAAGCATTATGTGTTGTCGGCTCCTCGCAGAAAGTGAGCTGATAACAACTTCTCATCAGCCTTTCTTTCTTTCTTGCAAGCTTTATTTGGTTTCTACATCCCACAGCTAAGTGCTTCTGCTGTTAAGATCTCAGACTTGGCCTCGTGTTTCCTGCCATTTCTATAGGATCTCCACTTGCAGCTGTTGCACTGTAGTAATGGAAACGTACTAGTATAGCTGCTCCACTCAGTCCCTGCTGGCTGCAGGCCTCATTAGAGCTACGGAAGGCTCAATGGTCTGTCACACCACATCTCTCTGCCAATTTATCGAGGAGGTAGGGGTGGCCTTTGCTGCATTGTTGTGGGTGAGAGAATGTGTGCTAGGGTATCAGTGGGTCACTGTGTTAGAGATGTTCATTGTCTGTCTCTCTTTACTGTCTTCATTTCATCTTGTATCAGATCCTTTGGGCTTCATTCACACACAGAAGCTCAACAGCATCATCACACTAAATATTTCTGCGTGTTCACCAATGTTATGTGAAAGCTTTAATGGGGAAAAAATGGGCTGAAATTGCCAGTGAAGTTTTACTTATGGCGAGCATAGTTTATTCAGTCTCCCCATCCATGATCACAATAGATGGTAATTTATGCTGTGGGTAAATAAACTGTTGACTTTTTACTTTCGTCTCTTTTGCAGCCTGTCAGAAAGTCCTTGCATTTTTTGGGGGGCATTTTTTATCTTATTAGAATTCCCTGCAGGCATTATCCAAGGACGCTCTTGTTCTCCAGGTGGATCATTTCAGCTGTCAGACCACATTCCTGCAGGAAACATTGTAAACAACACGTGAGTGGAGTGACAGAGAGAACTGCTTCCGTGACAGTCAGGAAAAGAAGGAAGTGTTTGTTGTTTAAAATTAGAAAAGCCCAGAATGCATAAAGGACAATGCAGCATGCATGCACTGGTATACATATACTATGCTTAGAATTCATATCATCCTACTAACTAAACAAATCTCTGAAACTTGTGAAATTTTAAGACTACAATGATTGAGATGGCTCCTGGCTTCTAGCAAGAGCGTAGATATTTTTAAAGACACAAATGCAAGATGGTGATGCTTGAAACACAACGCATTATTGCACGTTATTAGGGCTCATTTTCACTCGATGACTGCTTTTATATGTCTAGACTACCTTGTTTTGATTACCAAGGATAAAACAGGCAATCATCATCAGCCAGCATGCATTATCTTGCCAACCTATTTAGATATTACCTTACAAAAAAGAGAGAGACCGGGCTAAGGCATTATAATGACAGTCATCACAGCCTATGGAACAGGTATCTAACGTGAGAAATCCTTTCATCCTTTGCCTGAGTGTATAACCTCCGAAGAAAGCTGGGGCACTAACATATAAAAAAACAACAGCAAAAAAAAAAAAAAAAACTGTAAACAAAGGACCCGATACTTTACAAATATTAAAACAGAGAGCTCAACTAGTTTAAGCTCTTCGCAAGTGTTAAAATGAGGTAAATATAACCTCAGATGAACTACAAAACATGACGTTTTTACACAGTCTCATTATTTATTTGACTAAAACTAAGCCTAAATAGAGAAGCAGTGTGTAAAATCTGTCCAGCAAAGCTTGGCCCAAATTGGATCATAAAACAGGACAATGAGGAAACGTACAACATGATGGCTTATGAAAAAAAAGAACCAAAGTGACCTATTTTGTAGGGGTGCAACGATACTCGTATCGATATTGAACCGTTCGATACAGTGCTTTCGGTTCGGTACGCATATGTATCGAACAATACAAAATTTTTTATTTATTTTATCAACTTTCCTTCTGACGATGCTGTCTGTGTTGAGCACTCAGTGGATCTGCGCTCGACAGTGCAGCCTAGGCGGAGTAGTCGAACGCAGATTCATTGAGCGCAGGGCAAGCTAGCGAGACAGAAGTTAAGCTCTCCTTGCAACATGGCAAATTGAACCTCCCCCACCTTCATTCAGATCTGGCGTTTGGAACTATTTTGGTTTTCATGTGACATACGACCCTGAAGGTAAGCGCATCATGGACAAAAATAAAACAGTATGCCGGATGTGTCACATAATGCTCAATTACATTGGTGGGAACTAGTGTGTTAGTTTGCTCGTTAACGTGTTGACACCGTCCAGGAGATTTGCCGTGTTGTGGCGTTAACGTCATTTCAACGAGATTAACGCTGACAGCACTAGTGGGAACACAACGAATATGACTGCACATTTACGCCGACTTCATCGTGCAAAGACAAGTGGAAGCTGACAAAAACAACAAGCACGCATGCTACAAACTTTACCCGAGTAATTTAGACAGCCGTTAGCACACGATTCTCCTTATGGGGACCTGATATGTTTAATATGCTGCTGAGAATATAGCCCAGAAGAAGCGTATAGTATAGCTTTTATTTTGGAAAGAGCCATTTCTCTGTAATAAAATCTCTTTTCCAAAGATGAGTGATTTCTCGATCAGATAGATTTTTTTTTATTACTTTGTTGTTTCAGCAACGTTAAATTTAAAAACTGTACTTTTGAGTTAAAATATATATTTAGAATTTTAATAAATGACAAATTAAAAAGGCATGAACATTTTTTTGTATCGAAAAAATATCGAACCGTGACACCAAAGTATCGAACCGAACCGTGAATTTTGTGTATCGTTGCACCCCTACTGTTTTGAGATGTGGCTGCTTTCTTTTTCTTGAAAAAATGTATAAGTTTGGCCATTATCAGCAAAGATCTGTAGAATACTGTTGAATACTATACAAATGGCCAGTGTTTCTCACTTTTCATAGAATGTATTAAGATACAACAAAACAAAAAACAAAAAAAACCCAGCCAGGTACAACAAATAGTTTATAGTAGGCCTATTCTACAGCTAAGTCTTTGCTGTATTATTCAGCACAACTAATACATTGTCAGCCATGTGTAATGTAGTTAGATTCACCCTTTAATCATTGCATTTTTCTTTTGGAACACTATTCTGTGAACATATTTCTACTTTAGCTAAAGAGATTTGATGACCCGACGAGCAGTCACGAGATTATAGTGTCATGGTGGTAATGATTTACTTTAATGTGGGGAGAGACAAATCAGAAAAAGCATATTTAAATATTTTTTTCTCCCCTTCTCCCGGGTTATTCCTGTAACACAGCAAAACACCCACAGCTGCCTTATAATATCATTTGAAGTGTTCCGTTTATTTCTGAGGAGGAAATTTGTTTTCGTTTTTCATGGTGTTGCCCCTGGTTAAATGTGAAGGAAATGACTGTCACATCCAGCGTTTTTTGATCTTACGGGAATATTTTTATGTTGGTATCCCGTGTTTCAAGTGCAGAAAGCAGAAAATAAATAGAGTGACTCTGGGTAGGAAGTTGTGCATACACTGATGGAGAAAAAAAGGTCAAATACAACCAGGAAATCAGGATTTAATAAAGTGTGTTTAATTGTTTACGGCTATCGGTGAGTTTGCTGGGCGGTAAAAAATTACGTCACTTATATATATATATATATATATATATATATATATATATATATATATATATATATATATATATATGTGTGTGTGTATTAGTGACGTAATAATACATATAACGTAATAATGCGTTGTGTTTCAAGCGTCACCATCTTGCATTTGTGTCTTTAAAAATATCTACGCTCTTGCTAGAAGCCAGGAGCCATCTCAGTCATTGTAGTCTTAAAATTGCAAACTAAACTACATAATAATTCACAATCTTTAATTAGGGATATAACATGGCATAAAATAACACTACAATCCAACAATTCCCCCTGATGAGGTCATTAAAATAATGACCTCACAAACACCCTTCAATGCAGTATGGCCGGGTTCATCTCTTCTCACTCCTGAGGTCCTTTTGTCCCCCTGAGGGGCGAACCATATGTGGGATGACCTCTGTGTTTGCGCAATTCAGATGCAAGAAAAACTATGATTCCAACAGTAGCAGGTCCAGATGACACTCCCCAGGTCTCCCACAGCTTTATTTGGTGCTACCTTATACCCTTCAGACGTACTCAGACTAGAACCTCTGTCCAAAGAGCTTTTAGCCTTTATTTCATTGCTGCAGCTACCAGTGTCGTCCAGTTGGGTGATCCTCTGCTCTTCATTCTTCAACCTTAGGGGTTAGACAACCCTTCAGTCGTGGCACAGATCAGGGGATTATTCTGCCCCGATTTCAAACAACGATCTGTGTATCCTCCAGAAAAGGAACAGGAAGGTGTCCCCCTTTTTTGCCCAAGAGCCTCTCGAACTTCGTTGGTCTGGTGTTCCCGGATTTCCGCCAACCCCTTCATGGTTATTGCTGTGTTTATGGGATCCATCCTTTTGTGGTGACTAGCTGGAGCCCAAACGCCATGACCCTTGGACCCAGTTGATGTCTCGGCAGTCACTGTGTCTGTCTCTGCTACGGAGGATCCTTGCATCTCTGTGACCTCGTCTGGTGTCTGTTCCTTTCTCTGTAAGAGACAGAAAACCAAAACACCTCTCTCCCTACCCCTAATAATCTAATGTTGTTATCTATTGACCTTCTAGTGATTCAGAATTGGTCTAAAACATTCAGAATGTCCCAGGGACTTATTCTAATCATATCTTATGTGTGTGTAAGCGTGTTTGCATTTAGCCCTCAGCACTCAAAGTCAATACCTACAATATATCAGTCCGGACAGTCACGCCGAACGAAGCTTATGACCTTCAAAAGACCAAGTGCCAACTCGTTATAAGCACATTTGCAAGGTGTGTCTGAAAATTATTGAAACCCCTCTTTTTAACAAAAGACAAAGAAATTAACAAATCTTCTAAACGCTATTCAGTTCATTTCAATGAGTAATGATTAAACATGAAAGTGATAGTTTATGCTTTTTTCACTGATTCTCTAAAAGGTCCGTCTTCTCGGACCGCTATTAGCTTAAGCTTTACCATTCCTAGGGTATTAAAGACACAAATCAAGTTATAAAATGTTCAAATAATCCTTGTTTGATGCCAAAGCTCAACTTTCCCCCCCTTTTTCTCCCCTTTTTGACCACAGCAGGGGGATCTTAGTTTTGAATCAGCCATGAATCCAGCTCACCTGATTCATCAGTGAGCTCCACCGTCACTGGCGTCTGACAGGGTGGCGCTGCATACTCTTCCTTTAATGTCACTATTTTCAACCTGTTAATTAGAGTGTTTAAACCTGAAGTCGACTACGTCCACAACAAGTCAATACAGCTGTAAATGTGGCCAATTATCAATCTATTACCAATCAATAACAACAGATAACTTCTATTTTATGCATGCTTTTAATCAACCACTCACCCAGAGGATCTCCAATCCCAGGAAGTTCCTTCTCCTCCTTTAATGAGTCTGTCCTCCTTCCATGCCCTGGTAACTGGTCCATCCAGAGCCATATGATCGCAAATATACATACAACAAGCCAAACCACACCCTGGTCACACCAACCCTCTCCCACCCCGAAGATGTCCAATGCCACCCTAGTATGGACTGTCAAAAGTGGCTTTAACGCTGACTATCCTGACAATCCATTTTATAACGTTTCCTGGTCAGATTTGCCAATCTCTGCACCAGGGTTTTAAACTTTTCGCCATTTCCATTAGTTGTTATTTTTATTTAGTTTCGACTCCAGATTTTCAATTTTTACCAGTTGTAATTAGTTTTTACCAATTCTTTGCTAGTTTAGTCTAGTTTTTTATTTTCTGAAAATCCTTAGTTTCAATTTAGTTTTATTTGTGTTTTGCAAAAATTAAGTGTAACAAAATCCCAGTTCCATCATATCAGTCATGCTCTTCTGGTTATCCTTGGGTGTTGAGACTAATAACTATTTACTCTTGCCGCACCGAGTGGTCCTAATTTTGGTTGAAGTGAATTGATAACCTTTTGAAGGCGATTGTTTCACACCTTTATTTAGATGTCCCAGTCCTGTTGTCTCGGGATGCATCACGCTGCCTTATCTGGGGTTAACTGTTTTCTGGGGATGCGGGTTGAGTGGGTGAGCTCTTCAAGGAGGGGGAGTGTGCTCCCCCTGATGAGGTCTTCTAGGTAAGCTAGGTTAACCTTCTTGTGTGAGCTTTTCAAGTGCACTTTAAGGAGCATGAAAATTGATTTACTTATATACAGACTGTTAATATATTGGGTACTCTATTATTGTCTATAAATGTCAACTGTACTTTATTGTTTTAAATGTTTGAAATAGAAAGATGCCTATCCATCTATGTAACTGCAACTATGTATCACACTTGAATCTCCAGCTGAATGTCTGTGGACGAGCTGATTGTGGGAAATGTAGGTATCACATTTTGACACGAAGGAAGAATGTGGAGTTGAAAAAACAAAGAAATACAAAAAAATCAATATTTCTGGTTCTGCTGCATTTATTTATTTTTTTTCTTTTTTCCACCTGTCGGCTACGAGTCCACTAAGCGCAATGCTAAATTGGTCGAGTGCACCCACACTCACAACAACACCCACAGTTTACAGTACGATACTACCTTGTCTCATTAAAAAAATTGTTAAAAAAGCTGTTAGTGGTCGTTCTTTACATAGTGATGAAAATCAGTGGCTTGAGAATATGCGCAAACAAATCACAAAAATAAATGAGAGTATTTTCAAAGACGTTCTGTTTACATCAGGCAGGATATCAGAATCACGCGGGTGCCACTGAGAGCACAAACAGTGTTGTAGCTGAGGTGCAAGTCTCTCTGTATGTAGGTCAGAAGGAGAGCACAGTCTGGAGAACAACTACAGCGCAGACTTTTTCTCACCTGTAGGGAGTTCCTTCTTTCCAAGATAAATAGGAAAGTGGAGGACAGAAGAGATGCCATGATCAATTATATATTAAATGCTGATTTACAAGGCTGGCTTCAGCAAAAATCTTATTTGAAAACATGCTTTTGTGTTGCTGCAAGGTAAGTTCAATAAGGAAGATCTGTAATCAGTCATCTGCTTGCTTTCCTGGATGTTTGGCTGATTTTCTGTTCTGTACATCACTGCTGCTTTCCCACACTGTCAATCTCATTACTGACATCATTATTTTAGTCCAGTCATCTTTCTGCACGCCTTCTTTGGGCCAATCAGCCATCACTTTGCATGATTTACATCTGTGCCATCTGTCATGCAACCCACCTCCTCCCCATCTCCACCTCACAGACACCTTAGTCAGTGCTCCATCCAAGCCTCGGTCTTCATCTTCACCACCACTAGCCTCTAGACTCTGCGGCGTCCTATCCTAAAATCCTATTACCGCTGGGATTCCATTCTGCCACCCTGGGTCATTGCAGTCTAATCGCCAGACATTAATTTCTCTTTCTAAATAAATCATGTTCAGTTCTTCCAAGTGATCTCTCCTTACTGAAATGCCTGGATCATTGTTAGTGTTCAGGGTAGTACAAAAGGCTTCAACAGAAGTTTTCTGCTGTCTGAAACAGACATCATGATATATAGGACAATAGGATTGTAGACGTGTCTCTTGAAAAGGTCAGGTCAGGAAAGCGATTCCGCTCCCTGAAGACCAACACAGAGAGACTGAGGAGGAGCTTCTTCCCGCAGGCGATACGGTCTCTCAATCACACCACCACACAGTACTGACCCACACATATGGTTCTTACACACACACTGGACTTTCTGGACTTTGTTTTTGCACAACACTGGTCACTATATTCTTCATTTCCAGTTAATACTTGTACAGCTGCTGTTATTGTGTATATATTTATTTATATTTAGATTTCTTCATACATTCTTATATAGTTCTATATTGTGTATTGTGTATTTTGTTGTACAGTTATTTTATTTTCAACTTTAATTTATATATTTTATCTTATTCTTCCTCCTCCCGCAGGCCCACCACCCGCAGGAGGCGCCATAGGGGTCGGGTGCATTGTGAGCCGGGTGGCGGCCAGGAGCGGAGGCCCTGGCGGACCGACCCCCGGCTGCCAAGACTGGCAATAGGGACATGGAATGTCACCTCTCTGGTGGGGAAGGAGCCTGAGTTGGTGCGTGAGGTTGAGAGGTACCGGCTAGATATAGTTGGGCTCACCTCTACGCATTGTCTGGGCTCTGGAACCAGTCTCCTGGAGAGGGGCTGGACTCTGTCTCAGTCTGGAGTTGCCCCTGGTGAGAGGCGGCGGGCTGGGGTGGGTATTCTTATATCCCCTCGGCTTGCTGCCGGTACGTTGGGGTTTTTCCCGGTGGACGAGAGGGTTTGTTCCCTGCGCCTTAGGGTCGGGGAACGGGTCCTGACTGTCATCTGCGCTTATGCGCCGAGTGGCAGTTCGGAGTACCCAGCCTTCTTAGAGTCCCTGGGGGGGGGTGCTGGAAGGTGCTCCACCTGGAGACTCTGTTGTCCTGCTGGGAGACTTCAATGCTCACGTGGGTAACGACAGCGAGACCTGGAGGGGCGTGATTGGGAGGAACGGCCTCCCTGATCTGAACCCGAGCGGTGCTTTGTTATTGGACTTCTGTGCTAATCACAGTTTGGCCATAACGAACACCCTGTTCGAACATAAGAGTGTCCATAAGTGCACGTGGCACCAGGATGCTCTAGGCCGTAGGTCGATGATCGATTTTGTAATCGTATCACCAGACCTGCGACCATATGTTCTGGACACTCGGGTAAAGAGAGGGGCTGAGCTGTCAACTGATCACCACCTGGTGGTGAGTTGGATCAGGTGGCGGGGGAGGATGCTGGACAGACCTGGTGCACCTAAACGCGTAGTGAGGGTGTGCTGGGAACGTCTAGCAGAGGCCCCAGTCCGCGAGATCTTCAACGCACACCTCCGGCAGAGCTTCAACAGCATTCCGAGGGAGACTGGGGACATTGAGTCCGAATGGACCATGTTCAGCGTCTCCATTGCCGAAGCTGCTGCATTGAGCTGCGGCCGCAAGGTGGTTGGTGCCTGCCGTGGTGGTAATCCCCGAACCAAATGGTGGACACCAGAGGTGAAGGGAGCCACCAGGCTGAAGAAGGAGGCCTATCGGGCTTGGTTAGCCTGTGGGACTCCGGAGGCAGCCGACAGGTATCGACAGGCCAAGCGGAATGCGGCTCGGGCAGTGGCTGAAGCAAAAACTCGGGTGTGGGAGGAGTTCGGAGAGGCCATGGAAAAAGACTTTCGGACTGCCTCGAAGAGATTCTGGCAAACCGTCAGGCGTCTCAGGAGGGGAAAGCGGTGCTCTACCTGCACTGTGTATAGTGCTGGCGGAGCGCTGTTGACGTCGACTGAGAAAATTGTCGGGCGGTGGAAGGAATACTTCGAGGACCTCCTTAATCCCACTGACACGTCTTCCGGGGAGGAAGCAGAGTCTGGGGATGAGGGGTGTGACCCACCAATTTCCGGGGGCGAGGTCACTGAGGCAGTTAAACAACTCCTTGGTGGCAGAGCCCCTGGTGTCGATGAGGTCCGCCCCGAGTTCCTGAAGGCTCTGGACGTTGTAGGGCTGTCTTGGTTGACACGTCTCTGCAATGTTGCGTGGAGATCAGGGGCAGTACCTGTGGACTGGCAGACCGGGGTGGTGGTCCCCATCTTCAAGAAGGGGGACCGGAGGGTGTGTTCCAACTACAGGGGGATCACACTCCTCAGCCTCCCCGGGAAAGTCTATGCCAGGGTGCTGGAGAGGAGGGTTCGTCCGCTAGTCGAACCTCGGATACAGGAGGAACAATGCGGTTTTCGTCCTGGTCGCGGAACACTGGACCAGCTCTTTGTCCTCTCGAGGATACTTGAGGGTGCATGGGAGTTTGCCCAACCAGTCTACATGTGTTTTGTGGACCTGGAGAAGGCATTCGACCGTGTCCCTCGGGGCGTCCTGTGGGAGGTGTTGCGCGAGTATGGGGTGTCTGGCCCATTGCTACGGGCCATTCAATCCCTATACAACCGTTGCAAGAGCTTGGTTCGCATTGCCGGCAATAAGTCGGACTCGTTCCCGGTGGGTGATGGGCTCCGCCAGGGCTGCCCTTTGTCTCCGGTTCTGTTCATAATTTTTATGGACAGGATTTCTAGGCGCAGCCAAGTGGCGGAGGGCTTTCGCTTTGGTGGCCTCAGAATCTCATCTCTGATTTTTGCGGATGATGTGGTTCTGTTGGCTTCATCGGGTGAGGGCCTCCAGCTCGCACTGGAGCGGTTCGCAGCCGAGTGTAACGCAGCGGGAATGAGGATCAGCACCTCCAAATCTGAGGCCATGGTTCTCAGCCGGAAAAGGGTGGAGTGCCCACTCCGGGTCGGGGATGAGTTCCTGCCCCAAGTGGAGGAGTTCAAGTATCTCGGGGTCTTGTTCGCGAGTGATGGGAGAAGGGAGCTGGAGATCGACAGACGGATTGGGGCTGCGGCTGCAGTAATGCGGACGCTGCACCGGTCAGTCGTGGTGAAGAGGGAGCTGAGTGTAAAAGCGAAGCTCTCAATTTACCGGTCGATCTACGTCCCTACCCTCACCTATGGCCACGAGCTGTGGGTAGTGACCGAAAGAACGAGATCGCGGATACAAGCTGCGGAAATGAGCTTCCTCCGAAGGGTGGCTGGCCTCTCCCTTAGAGATAGGGTGAGAAGTTCGGCCATCCGGGAGGGGCTTAGAGTAGAGCAGCTGCTGCTCCACATCGAAAGGAGCCAGCTGAGGTGGTTCGGGCATCTGGCAAGGATGCCCCCTGGGCGCCTCCTGGGCGAGGTGTTCCAGGCATGTCCCACCAGGAGGAGGCCCCGGGGCAGACCCAGGACACGCTGGAGAGATTATATCTCTCGGCTGGCCTGGGAACGCCTTGGTATTCCCCCGGACAAGCTGGAGGAGGTGGCTGGGGAGAGGGAGGTCTGGACCTCTTTGCTTAGGCTGCTACCCCCGCGACCCGACCTCGGATAAACGGATGAAGATGGATGGATGGATGGATCTTATTCTTCCCAGTTAAATTTACCCTTCATTCTAATTTGTGTTGTACAGTTATTTCATTTTTAACCTTAATTTATATTTTATTCCTTCCTAGTTAAATTTACCCTTTTTAATTTTTCATATTTATTTCCTATCTTATTCATAGCCTTTTCCTTTTTTGTTTTCTTTAGGTCACGAGCAGTTGTCCAAGCATTTCACTACATATCGTACTGTGTATGACTGTGTACGTGACAAATAAAATTTGAATTTGAATTTGAATTTGAATTTTTGAAATTTGAAAAGAAAGGAAAAGCTTGTTTTATATGTTCTAACATGTGGTTAATATACTTAAGGGGTTAACTTAAACAAAGGCATTTTTTCCTTAACCTAACCTGCTAAAATCAAAATGTCTGAAATTAAAGTGTAATAGCTGTTTTACGCAGGACACGAGTGCCTGGTCCTCGTGAGAAAGCTGTAATTTCAAAGTTGAGCCATTGTTGGTAGATAAAGAATGGCTCTGGGTATTGGTTAGATCTCACCCATTTCACAAAAGGCAACTATTTTTGCTCACTCTTTGTCTTTCTTGCTTATCAGCATCCCCTACGAGGCCATAAATTGGTAATAGCAGCAGGTAACCAAGTTGCAGAGAGAAAATTGCTAGCTAAAAAGGAGACATGCTAGTTTCCTTTTAGTCACTGTAATTTATTTTTAAAAGCAGACACAACAGCACGTAAACTATGTTTTTTGTGTGTTTTTTTTAGCAAAGAAAAAATGATAAAGTCCACTTGACTATACAGGTAGTCAGGAAAACACTGGCAACTTTTCCCCTCACTTCAGGTCAAGAGTCTGGTTTCATCTCCAAAAGTTGATTCTGTTCATCTGGACGTAGCGTTTTGTGGGAGAAATGTTTCGTCAGTCATCAGGTTTCCCCAAATCTTATAAACAATAAATTTGCATAATGACTGAATGACTGAATGACTAAAAAGAAGTCACTTGGATGAGTGACGAAACGTTTCTCCCACAAAACTCTACGTCCAGATGAACAGAATCAACTTTTGGAGATTTACTTTCCTGGATGATTGAGAATGCATCAAGAAGTCTGGTTTCTTTTTTGAAAGTATGCTTTCTTTTCAAGCTCACATCAGTAACATCACTAAGTCCTCATACTTCAATCTTTGTAACAATGATTGCCTCAGTCCATCTCTCTCACAGTACTGACATCCTTATTCACACCTTGTTTATGTCCTGCATTCCTCTCAAGTCCATACATAAACTTCAGCTGGACCAGAACTCTGCTGCTGGCATCATCACCAAATGATCAAACCTGTCCTTCAGATGCTTCAGAAATATTGTACTCATTTAAAGATTCTGTTTATCACCTTTAAGGCAATCCATAACTTTGCAGTGCATTAAATCTCTGATATGCTGCATGTCAGCGCACTCGCTCGTACTCTCAAGTCTATCCCTTCCCCCTGTTTGGCTACCATGGACCATACACCCTCTCAGCTGCCCTCCCACCAGATACTGGCAGCAATCACTCTCTCCATTTTCAAATCCCGTCTCAAAATGTCCCTCTTTAAATTTATTGTTATAATTATTGTTAATAGTAAAGGACAATGCATTATAATCAGTGTTGGGACTAACGCGTTATTAAGTATCGCGTTACAGTAACTACGTTATTATTGTGGTAACGAGCACGGTAACTAGTTATTATGCCAAAATCAGGAACGCGTTAGTCGTTACTGGGATTTAGATAGGGTCGTTACTCGTTACTTCGTGTGGTGGCTATCGCGGAGCTTCCACAGATTCAGTAACATTAGCAAGTGGTGGAGGCCAGCAGGTGGATGAAGGAAAAGGGACGCAGAAGGAAAAGAGACCCGAGGCGGCCGCCGGTCCAAGTGTGAACTGAACTTCAGGTAAGAAGTTCTGACCTGCAGTCTCTCTGGGTCAGATATGAACCAAGTTTAGGTGGAGTTTATTTTCGTTACTCTGACTTTTTCCGTACTGCGTGCTAGCTAGCATGACGGAGTTTCTATACAGCTGGGTGGGTGCTATGAAGTTAATGATGTTGAACTTTATTTTGTTCATAAGTTATTAGAGTTGCCAACCATCCCATCTGGTATTCAGAGAAAATATTACGCGTTTCTTATTGAGGTGAAAGGGAACAGTTTGTCCCGTAATTCAGCTACAATGAAAAAGACACAAAGCTGGAGTTATTCTGTGTCTTTGCTGCACAGCTGCCTCTTCTTCTCTCATTCTCCCCCCTCCCTCTCCCGTTTCTACTTCAATCATGAAACTGATCAATGATCAGCTGATCGGCTCTCTTGTTTGTTTATCGCTCACTTTGCGCCGAAAGAGGAAACCAGCGGATGTCGCGCTAAACAACAGTAGCACGTTTAAGCTTGATCAGCTGTTGTTAGAATTTATTTAATATTACTCTCTAGTATCAGCTGATGTTTGCTGGAGCCACAGCTGCAAACCTGCTGGTCATGATATGGTTTGGTTATCTGGTGAGAGGGAAACATGAAGATGAAACCAGGAGACGTCCTTACTGGATCATCAGAGCTGTGATGGAGAAACAGGTTTACCTTTTAGGTGACATGAATGAGTTGAAGGGAAGTTATGAACTGTTTCTGAGAGACAAATAACACCAGGATCCTTTTTTATGTAGCTGACAGCTGGTAACTGTGCAGGGGCAGATCTAGCAAAGTGTGGCCAGGGGGGCATGTAGGGCATTAACAGGGAAAGGGGGGCACAAAGAAATACTTTTCTTTCTTATTCCCATTTAAAATGTCTCGTTTTTAAAAAATAATTATCTGAATCTTACAACAAACGATTGATAGATTGATACATATATACCATCAAAACAGTGAACATCACTGTCACAACAGTGTTTGTTTTCATTCAAAGGCTTTATGATTTTTGCTATAATGGTGGGCCGGTCTCTAGTCAAAATGCCCGGGACGATTTTCTGTCCCAGTCCAGCCCTGTATGCAGCTCATCTGCAGTCTGGTGTTGCCTACATCTTCCTATTCAGAAGGCAGAATTTCTGAGTTCTGAGTACAATCGAAAGCACCACGACTGCAGTTTTTGTGTTGGATGTAAAAGGCGCACATGACGCTGTGACGTAGGCTAGAATCATGGCAGCAGTCAATGACGGTCCAGGCGTGGGATTTCTCTCGTGGAAATATGCACATTATCTTTTTCTTTCTATTGGTAGGTGGCACAGTGCACTTGTGGCAAGTAAGCAAGCTAGAAGACTGGCAAAGTTATGGAAGCAACACATTAACAAGAGAATTCTGAGTAAAACCAAAGTTACTTTCCCTAGTAACTAGTTACTTTGAAAGTAACGAGTAACTTGAAGTAACTGAGTTACTTTTGAGAGAAGTAACTAGTAATCTAACTAAGTTACTATTTTAAAGTAACTTACCCAACACTGATTATAATATTAATATTGTTAATATTATAAGTATTATTATTGCTATTATTGGTACATTTATAAGTATAATCTTTTAAGAATGGCAAAACCACCATGATATTGCCCATTCCCATATGGAAAAGATATATACAAATCTTATAAAGTTTGTATCTGTCTTGTGTGGAACTTGTATGAAAAGCATACAAGAGTGAAAACAGATGTAAGATCCCTTGAAAAATTATATAAATGAAACTTGTATGTTTTGGATACTTACTAAAACAATGTATGAAAGTAATGAGAAAGTGGCCACTTTCACGAGTAAATCATATAAGCCTTATATGATTCACTATATGAAGTAGGCCACACCTTATGCAAGTCTTTACTGTTTCTTTTCCATATGGGTTAGCTTGTGTACTACCATTCTGAGACCCTGAATTTTTGCATTTTGATAGTCGCCTATGTTTACAGCACAATCACAATGTTGTGTGCTGTCATCAAACCTTGAACTATATCAAAGCTATATGGGAATGTGTTTTGCATGCATGGACACATTATAAGTATTGGTACGTACGCTGATGGTATTATTAAAGTCTGGCTCTCTTCCACAGTGTGTCTTTTGTCCCGTTTACCTCTCTTCTTTTCCCCTCCCTCCAACCCGTAGTGGCAGTTGGCTGCCCATCCCTGAGTGTGGTTATGCTGGGGATTTCTTCCTGTTAAAAGGGAGTTTTTCTTCCCCACTGTCACTGAGTGCAACATGACACCCCTGAACAAACACAAGGGTGGTTCATCTGATTGTTGGAGTTTTCCCTCACAGGATCTTTACTTAACCATGTAAAGTGTCTTGACGTGACCACTGCTGTGATTTATAAATTGAACTGAACTGAAGTAGAATGTGTGCAGTTACTTCCAGTTACCTCATGCGTTTTATAGTCACCATTTGAACCAGTTTAAAAGACACAGATAGATTGCTTTTGTGAAATTTATAACCGGCATGTTTCAGTGAAAGCAGGACATTCTATTTATTTAGCAATAATTCAGCATGCGACTGCCGATCCTAACAATTGCCTGCACTGAGGAATGGTAGCCAAGTCAGATCACATGCTGGCATAAAAACAGTTTGCCTTTTTGCTAGCTGACATCACCTGAAGGAGTCTTCTTCAGTTCAGATGAATGTTTTCCTGCTGTGAATAGAGTTTGCTGTGCCCAGTCTGGATTCTGCTCATTATGCCTTTGTCTCTTCTAATAATCCCCATGTTTCTTGATTTTAAGCCAGTTTTATTTTGTACTCAGTATAAAGGCCTTCATGTTGTACTTTTGTCCAAGTTAAGTTGCCACTGTTTGTTTATCTGTTTCCATTTAATACTTTTTCCGATACCGATTTTTCTGATACCTGAAGGTGTTCTGCATTTCCCACCTTAAAGCCAAGGCTCAGTAAAAAAAGGAGCGCCACCTGAGGAATATACTAGGAAGAAAATTCAATATAGCATTGCTTTCAAAGACAATGGCTATCAAGGCAATGGTCAGCTTTCTCTGTCGATGTCCTCGCAATGTTCAACCAGGCTCTCTGCTTCAGACTCTGGTTGCACTCACACAAAAAGGTGTTTGACGCATCATTTCACTCTTCTTTCAGACAAAATGGACAAAATGAATGCCGCCTACTCCAATCAGCGACATTGTCAGATGAACAGGTCATAAAGATATATAACAAAAAAAAAAAAAATTACATCAATATGAAAGGCTGCTGCTGCAAATAGGACAAGTTAATATATTTATTTCACCAGTCAATACGCTCTCAGCACTGCAGTTTATTTCTGATGTGAGAGCTGCACTTGCGAGCTCTGAAGACATTAAAGGATACTGAATGTGTTCAGGTCTGACGCTCTCCCATAGTTTCATGAAGATGTGGAAATCACATGTTTGTTGGAGAGATCAAAGTGAAAATAAACTATAAAATATTGTGAGCAGAGTTGAATATCTTTGGTGACAAACAGTGTTGGGAAGGTTACTTTTAAAAAGTATTCCACTACAGATTACAGAATGCCCCAAAATGTATTTTGTAACGTATTCCGTTACGTTACTCCAGGGGTCGGCAACCCTGGGCACACGTGCCACAGCTGGCATGCGTGCCGAGTGACAGGTGAACTGAGCTTCAGGTAAGAAATTATGACCTGCAGTCTATCTGGGTCAGATATAAACCAAGTTTAGGTGGAGTTTATTTTTGTTGTGCTGACTTTTTACAGTCAGTTACAATAACTCGTACTGCATACTAGCTAGCATGACGGAGTTTCTATATGATGTTACTGATACTGAACTTTATTTTATTCACAAGGTTAAATATTAGAGTTTCCAACCGTCCCGTAAAAAACAGAATCATCCTGCATTCAGAGGGGGTCGCGAGATTGACACACAGGCATTAAAGCCTCTTAATGCAAATTTTGTTTAGGTTTCCTCCGGAGTGGAATTACCAAAAATAGAGAGGGCATAGCCTAATACATGAAACAGGAAAAAACAGCTGTGTAATCCCTTTATTTCAACAAAGTAACTGTATTCTGAATACCACCCTTTTAAACGGTAACTGTAACAGAATACAGTTACTCATATTTTGTATTTTAAATACGTAACGGCGGCACATGTATTCTATTACTCCCCAACACTGGTGATAAATAGCCCACAAATGTAAATGATCAATTTGCTAATCTTGTGTTCCAGCAGCTGCAATTCCTCGAGTGTAAGAAAGACTTAGAAGCAGATTAGGACCAAGCAGAAAAATATTTATGCATTTTCTACATCACCGATTATGGAAATCCTTGTGACAAACTATTTACAGCAGGGAGTCATTCAGTGCTTTTCGTAAGATGCAGCTCAACAGGTTGCATATATAAAACATATTCCTTTTGCAGAGAATCTATACAGCAGTTAGAGCAGGCTGTAAATAAAGGAGTCAGTAAAAATGTGCCGTTTCCAGTCGGTTTTGAGTCTGAACCTGCTACAAACCAGGTGAACCAGGTCAACATATGTTAAAACTCTGACATTAAACTCCACAAACCTCGGTAACCCATCATTCTCACTTTGTAGCACACCCCGGGTCCAGAAAGGAGGTTAAAAAAACAAAAACTCCTCTGAGACTAACTATAAGGCTTAGATGGAAAACTGTGTGCTTAGTTTCACAATAACTGATCAGAGTTAATTCAATCAACTCTGAGTATTTTTACTGTGAGGAAAACAAAGAGACTTTATTTCAATCCAGTGGGCAGAAGAACCCGAATGCCAGAAGAACAGATTACCAATATCAGCATCTGGAATCCTGCTAAATATACTTTAGATTTTTAAATCTAATTATTCAGCTCTAATCTGACAGGGACGAAATGTTGGCGAAGACAGTTTGCTTCTGATCTGCGATATTAATCAGATGCGGTAAGACTGATTTTGGTCATTTGCATTGCCAGAGATGGTGAGGTTTAACTTTAAACTTTATGTTTCAACATGTGAACAGACATAAGAAAAAAAAAAAGCTCCTTCCAAAAGAGGTTCAGACTCTCTGCAGCTTGGATTCAAAAACTCCCTTTAGTCTATAGTGCTCTTTTAAAGCCATAAAAACGTTTTTTGGAGATGATGTGAAATATCCACATCATCTCCAACAAGAGGCATTTATCCGATTCCTATGAACTGATCACTGATCAGTGTGTTACGTATGTATATAAGCTTCACACAGATGCGTTTTATTTCAACAGTGATTGATGCAGTAACATACAGTAAGTGTTTCAGAGGATGGCCGCTGTAGATCTCATCCTGAGCTCATTATATATCCACAATGATCACTGTTGGCCTCATACTGATGACTGCAGAGAGTCCTGTGTAAAATCAAGTCCACCTCATGATCGAGTAGCCAGTAAAACCACCTTTAGCAGCAAAATCTTGGAGGAATCAGTAGTTACTGTTTTCTTACCTTATTGTGGAGGAATTTTGGCCTGCTCTTTTTCCTGTTTCAGGTCACTGAGGTTTGCAGGCATTCATTATGCCTATAAGATCGTGGATATGCATTATCCACAGCTCTCTTAAGTGTGGATTTCGTCTGAGCCATTACAATACGTTGATTCTTTTCTTTTTCAGCAAATGTGTTGTAGATGTGATGCTGTGCTAAGGATCAATATCGTGTTGTATGATACAATTTGACCCAACGGTAACCAACAGATGGCCTAACATTTGAGTTTAGAATACTTTGGCTTACAGAAGAGTTTATGATAGACTCAATGACTTTAATGTGCCCAGGTGTGTGGCTGCAAAACGAGCATAAATCATCACCCCTCCACCACTGTGCTTGCCCGTTTCTATGGGGTGTTTGAGCTAAAACATCTAGTGCTTTTTTCTTTCTTTTGGTCAAACATCTCTATTATCCCATCTGTCCAAAAGACATTGTTCCAAAGGCCTTGTGGTTTGTTTAGATGTAAATTTGCACACCTAAGCCATTCTGCCAACAAGCCACACTTGTTCATTCTTTTTCTCATTTATTTAACATTTAACATGTTAAAGTTAGTCTGAGGTGTAACATCTGGAATTTTTGCAGTCTCCCTGAGCATCACATAGTCTGAGCACGTGGTGAATTTGCTGGGATGTTCTCTCCTTGGAAGACTGTGATATTATGTTAACACACACTGGAATGCTCAAGCTCATTATGGGTGTACTGTTTTGACAGGACAGCCTTAAATCTTGTGAAAATCTTTCTTTTTCACGTGACTCAAAACACTGAAATCATAGTTACAAAGATCTGTGTAAATTGGAGATTTGATGTTAACTGTGTGACAAAGAGGAAACAAAAAGAGCTGCTTCAGGTGTGGCAGGAGTGGAGGAGTAGGAGAGAAAGCCTGCCACCTAGCAGGTTAGGTTCGAAGACACCGCTACCATGGTAACTGATGCAGAGGTTAAGTTCACTCTGTGGGAAATAGAAAATCCCCAGATGAGTTTCTCTCATCTGAGAGTTAACAGACTCTTTCTGATAACCTAAACCTGCTTTCTGGAACTGTGTAAAGACCAAAAATAAATAAAAATCAGGTCAAATTGAAAGTCAGAAACACAGCTGAAGGAAAAAAAAAACTGTATTGAGCTAATAACAAAAGAAACATTGGAGACTATTATGAATAGAACAATAAAACAGATGACATTATGTGGACATCACTCTCCCTAGACCTCATACAATACTGCCTCTGGATATCAAAGCTGCCTGTTAGTTTTTAATAAGCACATTCCTGTCCACGGTGGGTCATTAGGAGCCTGAAAACAAAAACAGCAGAGTCCAAAGAGTCCTTCCACATCCGGAGCCAAAGAGAGCTCCACACATGGAACGAATGTGTGAATATTTCAGTCAGTGCTGACACATGCAGTAGGACTGAAAAGCTGTATGCATAACTAAAAGAAAACCCTGAAGCAAGAAAAAAAAAAGAAAAACTTTGGAAAGAAGCCGTTTAGCCTGGATAAAAAGTAAAAGATAATGGTTTGGCAACAATGCAATAAAGAGAAGATTATTACGCCGTGCTAGGAATGGAGAAAGGCAGGGCAGGTAGCTGTGATCTGACAAAGATGAATATTTCCCAAGTTCCCTAGCTCAGAGTGAATGCGGAGCGCTGACAGGCCCTGAAGCAGCTATGGCTCTGAATCTAGTTAACCTCAACAGAGACCTCCTGTCAGAGTGCGACTGTGGTTGAGATAGCCATGGAGCTGCTGCTGCTGGGCCGAGTACGCCTGTACCAACAATCATCCTGACATCCCCTGGCTGTGTGATCCCTAAGCTGTGAAGGGTCCTTACTGCACACCGATCAGGCCTTCCATATATAGCTCACTGGAGCCTTGACTTATTGTGTCTCCACTGCACATGCATGCTCCATGAGAATCTTCACACAGGTGTAACCTGAAGTCCCTTCATCTGTGAAGCTTATGAAAATCCCCAAAGCTCAACTGTTTTTTTTTCTTTTTAATGTAAGTAAACAATGACAGCAATATTGGGACTAATGTGTTATTACACAGAGTAATCTGTTCAGTGTTTGCTCAGCTCACTGTCCATTATTCTTTCTTTCATTACTTCCTTATTAAAACTATGAATAAAAAAAACCCGATCGACCTTTTTGTCATGTGGGTTCATTTTGATGACAGATCACAGCAGGCTCTACCTGGGCGAGATCTTCCCGTGGCAGCGTCACAATAAAAGCCACTGCATGCTCATCAGCATTTCATAAGGCAGTGTGACGTTCAGCGTACTGACGGTCACATTATTAAGCCATGATATGGCGAAAAGAACGCGAACAATAGACAGTGAAGCTGTTATCGGTAAACAGCCTCGTCGTCCCTCTACTCTGGACGATCTGAATCAATTTGGAAAGACTGTCATGTAGTGATAAAAATCAAATGTCAATGTTTTTTTATTTACCAGCTAATGCAGTGAACAAACAAATAAATAAGTCTGCCATGTGCGGGGAAATACTCATATTTGCTTTCATACTTGAAAGGCCAGACAGCAGCTTAGCTTATCGTGGAAATTGAATGGGAGGCTTGCTTGGCTCCGAAGGTAATAAACGCTCCCTAATTAACGTGCCGTATCTTGTTTGTTTAATCTGTACAAAAACCAACGTGTAAAATCAACAAGTTTGCACTTTTTTCTTTGCATCACGCTTTGTAGTTTGGGTGATATTTAGAAGCTCTACTATCCTTGGGACACGGTCACACTTGCTGTTTCCCCTGATTTCCACGCACAGATAAGGGAGTGATATTTGTCTTCTCACCAATCTCTCACCAAGGAAGTGAGAGAAAAAACATATTTCTCAAAATGTCGATTCCCGTGCTCCGCCTTCTGTGTTGCAGTGGGCTTTAATACATGCTCTCTCATCTTCTTCCCCTTTACGACTTACCAAAACCTCTCTATGTGTTCCTTTTCCCTCTGCCCATGACTTCTTATAATCTCCCCCATTTTCTTTGCTCTTTGTTTCTCTTCAATCATCCATCCCTGCTTTTTTTTTCTATTCTGGATGGGAGGCTAAACAGGGTGTAATTATAGTTGTCGGCTGTTGGCTGTGTTGCTCTAATGGATCCGAGCCTCTTCATATACTCAGTGATATTCTGGCTGAATCCGAATGAGAGCACTAACTCGATTTCTCTGCAAACACCATAAACAAATCCAAGGCTGGGATTGGTACAAATGAGACACACTAAATATTCCACGGTTGCGACATTTCCAGCGATTGTCAGTGTTGCAGCAGCAGCTGCTGTTGTTACAATCACTTCTGCTGTGATGTTTGCATGCACAGTGCTGTATTTGGTCCCACGGCGCAGCTTTAAATAATGAAGTAGTAAGAAAAGTTCATGATGAATTATTGTCGTCTGCGGAGCGGATTTCGTGTCAGGTCATTAGAAGTACAGTATATTTTCATAAATAATGCCAGTCATGCATTTGCACAGGCTCACACACACACACACACACACTGATGCTCATTATCTCCTTAGAGCTGTCCTCGTTTTCATTCCTCTAGCAACAGAGGTTTGTGAAATCTCTCCTGGAAAAGCACAGCGCCACAGAGGGCCCACCATGACCCAGATTCATTTTCTCAATTGTTCAGAGGCTCGGGCTGATGCTCGGAGCTGCAGGTGTAGGTAAACAATTCCTCTTCTTTAAACACACGCTGGCATCTATCTTCTTCGCACACCTCCTCATCCAGAACGGATGGAACGGGGCCTTTTTGATAAGTGGCATCATTGCGGACAGGGGTGACTTAACATTGCTTTGTCAGGAAATTACAGTGATTGAGCCTAACGAGCTGAAGGCAGGCAGGCAGGTGTGAAGGCATCAGCGGGGGCTGGTTTTGGGTTAAGCGACAGGAAAAGACAGTCACGACTGATGTAAGGTAGAGATGGAGTGAATTCACAAGGGGTTAGCACACAGCCATGAAAACTTTAAGGAGCACGAAAAAATAGTCGTAACCTCCACAGCTCTTACAAATACCTCACTGTCCCCCCCCCAAGCAGCCAAATCCCAGGAGTCCCTTTAGTAGCACTGCTAGGGAATTGACTTTCTTCTATAGAAAAAAATAGGAGGGAACAAAAGAGAAAGACAGTAATGCTGGGAAAAACTGAAAAAAAGGATACAGAAACAGGGTAACAAGGGACTCACACGGAAAGCAGAACCATAATGCACGCTAATTCTACCATCAAGTGAAACAAATACTGGAAGGATCCAAGCGTGCACTCTGATAATGCCCCTGCTCTGCACTGAGATGGAAAATTATAGTTTTCATTTCCCATATGGCTCTTTGTATCTCCTAAGTGCTGTCCACACCATGTTACAGATGAACTGTTAGTCTGGCTGTTCTTGGCAGCAGTGTGGCAACTAGAGCAGCTTCTGATGGAATATTTAATGCAGGGAGCTCTAAGAACCGATTCCTTACATGTCCTGCTACACCACAGCATGCGTGCTATCTTCTTCTTCTTCTTCTTTTTGGTCACTCTCCCCACACTGACTAACATGAGGATAGATCCACATATTTCAAAAGAAAACAGGCCTGGCTGTGTTTTACCAGCAGCAGCATTTCGTATGTGTTGCGTGATGCATAACGGCATGCTGACGTCCCCGAAAATATGCAGCTGTTCACTGAGATAGAAAGGAAGAGACGGCTTTAAATGAAAGGCTGGAGCCGGAGAACCAGAGGGGAGGTGTTATACAGGAGCATGAGCCAGGTCCTGATGAATTATGTACTGCTGAAATGATTTCAATTCCCATTGTTCCCTGAAAAGAGCCACAGCACTGCACAGAAGAGAGACCCTCACTCTCCACTGACAGATAAAAAGATGCAAAAGCAACGAGACAGACAAGGAAAAGGACAGAGGAACTGAGAGGAAGATGGAAGGCAGTTAGAGAGGACGGCATGTTAGGCATGTTTATAAACTTAAGGTGTAGACTATGCGTTTAATTGGCAACTGTGCTGGGGATAAGTAGCAAGAAGGGAGAGAAAGGTCAAATGAAGGGAGCAGGAGAGCCGAGGACGGGGGTGAATGATACGTGAAGGCTAAAAGGTTTCACTGAAAGCATGTTAGAGACGGAGCGTTGAGGAAAAAAAAGATGGATGGTGAGAGGAGAGAGAAGTCCATTACATTAGAGCAACCTGTTTCCCGAGGGAATGGAATTTTGTTTCACCAGCTTGAATCCCCGGTCTCCACCGAGAGGGAAAATGCACCTTCCACAAGAATTTTGCTCAAATATTTTTTAATTTGTTTTTGCTCATTGCAAACATTACAATAAAACACAGCGAAATGAAATCCAAATACCGGACGCGAAGCCTTATTACCAGGAGGCTGTAATCCTAACACTCTCTCCTACAAAACACCTTTATGTGTTGCTCATTTCCAGCACCAGTTTGCTTCGACGACTCATTTGACACAGAATGTAATTTTTGCCTGATTATGGCTACCGGGAATGTTTCAGCAATTCGGGGTGCGTCCTCAAGTACTGCGCAGAAATGAGAAAATGTACAGATGTATAATAGATATCTGATGGCAGCTTAAACTACATTAACTTACATTTTCTTAAATGTTCACTGACAGTGTATTTGATGTTCACCCATCTGAAACAACTAGAACATGTGCATTTAGAGCACTTGTTTAAAGACCAAAAAAGATCAATGCCCTGACTACCTGTTTAACAAAAGTTAAAAGTGACCCCTAAAACCTTAAACTTTCACCAACCAACTACTGATAATGATGACTCAGTGTCATGGAAAGAATAATGTGGGTGTTTGGATCGACCCAAAGATGCACTCCCACTTACTTGAGAGAAAATAGTTTGGCCCCGCCTGCATGTTCATACTCTTTACTTCGGGGTGATGATACACAAACAAAACTAACTTTTCTAGCTGATGCCGAGGTTATCCGAGCATAAAATATTCTAATGCTTCATCATAATGCTCCTCTGTGGATATATGTAATGAATCTTAGAATGAGCACAACTGCTCTCATTCTAGAGACAGAGATGGCAAGCAAGACTTTTTCTTGCTCACAGCAATTGTGGGTTATTTGTTAATTAGCAGGGCTATAAAAACTGTTCAGAGAGGTAAAGATGTGTGACAAAGTTCTAACTGTTGTCTACAGTCGTTGTTAGAAGTTTACATACACTCATCGTGGGCATGAATGTCATGGTAATTTTGGGATTTTAATGATTGTGAACTTTTTCCAAACAAAATGACTGTACAGCATACATCTTTAATGACTTTAAAAGTTGGAATTTAAAAAAACAATTTTTATACATACAAGTAAATACATACATTCAGCTTAAGCTTTTAATAAGTGGTGCTGAAAATTTTACAAGGCCAAGGCCTTTAAACTTCTCACTGGTCCTCATGATTGACTCCAGCTGCCAGTTTCTCAAATCCTAATAAAGGATTCGTTTGACAGCAACCATTGGATGACCAATACAACACTGGGGAAATTCCAAGAAATTCAGTGAAGCGATTCTAAGAAATAGAATTTAAAATCTGCAAAAGTTGGGAAGGTTTCTAAACAAACAACAGAGTCCTAAATCTTCAGTTAAAATAAGTACTAATTCTTCTAATCTGTCACCACTTTGCCGAGGTCTGGAAGAGGGCCCGAAGTGTCAGGAAGAATCCAGGAACTATTACGTCTCAAGCTTGCCATGAATTGGAAACTGCAGCAACACTATTGCAGTAAAGCGAGTTTTACATCACCATGGACTGAGATGATGTTGATCAAGAAAGAAGCCCACGCTCCAAAACTAACACCCTCAAGCTTGACTAAAATGCCTTCTGGAGAAAGGTTATATGGTCAGATGAGACAAAGATTGAGCTATTTGGCCAGAATGACAAGAGGCATGTTTGAAGGATTAAAGCTGAGGCTTTACTAAAAAAGTTGCACCAGCTGTCAAGCACGGTGGTAACATCATGCATTGGGGCTTTTTTGATTCCAGTGGTACTGGTACACTGCACAAAGTGGATGGACTAATGAAGAAGAGGGACTGCAGTACCTCCTAATACTTTAACTTCACCCCAAATCAACAGCTAGATAGTTGAAACTTGGAAACAAGGAGGCGTTCCAACAGGACAATGATCCAAAACATATATCATAACTGCTCAAGCAACCGATAAACTTCTGGAATTGTCTTTCCAAATCCCTGACCTCAATCATGTTGCAAAATTGTGTGGTATGCTTAAAAGCCAGGTCCATGCCAGGAAACCAACCAATATGAATGAAGCTTAGTAATTCTGCCAAGAAGAGTGGTCAAATATCCAGCTAGAATTATGCCAGAAGCTTGTTGATGGCTACCAAAAGTGCTTGGTCGAGGTGCAAATAGTGGGGGGGTGTATGTACATATTTGAGTCTGTGTGGATTAAATGAAAAGCAAAAGTTCAAGTTTACAACGTTGGTGAAGTCTGGAGAGGCCTCAGAACCATCTCAGGCCACAAACAGCAGAACTCTCTGCCTGGGAGGGATGTGAGGTGGGCAAATGAACTGAATCATTTCTTCAACAGATTTGATTCAACCATGAGACAGTCTGCAACATCGGCTGCAGACTCACCCACCCCCACTGCTGCTGTTCCACCTCTGACACCTCAGACACTTCACACCTCCTCTATTCACCCTGCTCACTCCTCCCCACCCCCAACAACAGCATCCAATACACACTCAACACAAGGCTCCAGCCTGTCTCTCTCAACCACCCAGGTTAGGAGGGAACTGAGGAGGATTAATGGCAAGAAGGCAGCGGGCCCAGATGGCATCAGCTCGAGGGTCGTCAGGTCCTGCGCGGACCAACTGTGTGGGGTGATGGAGCACCTCTTCAACCTGAGCCTGAGGTTGGGAAGAGTCCCACAGCTCTGGAAAACCTCCTGTGTTGTACCAGTGCCAAAGACTTCACGCCCCAAGGACCTCAACAGCTACAGGCCGGTGGCTCTGACATCCCACCTGATGAAGACCCTGGAGCGGTTGGTCCTGGCTCAGCTTCGGCGCCTAACAAGCTCATCACTGGACCCACTTCAGTTTGCCTACCAGCCTGGCATTGGAGCGGATGATGCCGTCATTCACCTCCTACATCGTTCCCTCGCTCACCTGGAGACCGCTGGAAGCACTGTGAGAATCATGTTCTTTGATTTCTCCAGTGCCTTCAACACTATTCTTCCCTCGGTTCTAAAGGACAAGCTGGTGAACTCTGGAGTGGACCATCACCTCACTACCTGGACCCTGGACTACCTCACCGACCGACCACAGTATGTGAGGACTCAGGGCTGTGTGTCGGACAGGGTCGTCTGCAGTACGGGGGCCCCACAGGGAACGGTTCTGGCTCCGTTCCTCTTCACCATCTACACTGCAGACTTCTCCCACAATTCCACCCAGTGCTTCCTGCAGAAGTTCTCTGATGACTCTGCAATAGTCGGCCTCATCACTGATGGGGACGACAAGGAGTACAGAGGACTGACTCAAGACTTTGTGGACTGGTGCCAGCTGAACTACCTCCAGATCAATGCCAGTAAAACCAAGGAGCTGGTGGTAGACTTCCGCAGGCACAAGCATTCTCCACTGCAACCACTGAACATCCAGGGTATGGACATTGAGGCTGTGGACAGCTACAGGTACCTTGGTGTTCATCTGAACAACAGACTGGACTGGACTCATAACTCAGACGCCCTCTACAGGAAAGGGCAGAGCAGGCTGTACCTGCTGCGGAGACTCAGGTCGTTTGGAGTGGAGGGCCCACTCCTGAAGACCTTCTATGACTCTGTGGTGGCTTCTGCTATCTTTTATGGTGTGGTCTGCTGGGGCGGCAGCATCTCTGCTGGGGACAGGAAGAGACTGAACAGGGTGATCCGAAGGGCCAGCTCTGTTCTAGGATGCCCTCTGGACCCAGTGGAGGTGGTGAGTGACAGGAGAATGGCGGCTAAGCTGTCATCCCTGTTGGACAACGTCTCCCACCCCATGCAGCAGACTGTGACAGCACTGAGCAGCTCCTTCAGTGGGAGACTGCGGCACCCACGGTGTGGGACGGAGAGATTTCGCAGGTCTTTCCTCCCCACTGCTGTCAGACTCCACAACAAAGACTTTAACTGAACAAACACACACATCCACACATGTGCAATAACACTAAGTGCAATAATCTTTTCTGGCATCGTTGTATTTTTACTCAGTTGTATATAGCATTCGTATTCTATTTTTATCTTATTGTATATTTTTATTCTATTTTATTCTACTGTATATAGTATATTATTTTATTCTATTCTGTACAGCTGTGTACTGTATTTATTCTTATTGTATTCAAATTTTTGCGTCATAACTTTTGCACTGTCCACTTCCTGCTGTGACAAAACAAATTTCCCACGTGTGGGACTAATAAAGGTTATCTTATCTTATCTTATCTTATCTTATCTTTAAAAAATAATAGTAATATCGAGCAGGCTAGACAGCATTAAGCTGACTAAATACGACAGGCACAGTAGCAATATGATAGGAGAAAATGCCTATAGTAAGTTCTATTATCTCATCTTATCTTATCTTTGTTTAGTTATGGCCCTATCTAGACCTACTTTGGCTTGAGAGATGAAGGGCTAATTTTATAAAGTACTCTTGGATAGAATAGATAAAATACTAAAATTTTCCTGTAAATCTTTGGCTCCCTTGAGTTGGAAGGCACTTTATGGTGATGGGGAGACTGAGGAAGAACACAGAGGGAGAGGACGATTCATGGAGAGAGCTGTAAGCATGCTTTCAATATCTCTGATGAGTGCTTTCAGAGCTGCCAAACTGGCAATGCACTCTGGTGCCGTTTTTGGAAAAAAGGTTGCGTGATCTGTCTTCTCACTCTCCCCCTCTTTCAATCACTTCGCCCTGTCTATTCTATTGCTCTCACAACAGCAAAGAAGCTCAATTTTCAGGACTTCGCGTGCAATTGGAAGAATCAGTGTGATCACACATCAAGTTAATGCACTGCAGTCGGTAGAAAATAAAATATTAATGCAAAGTTATTTTTCAAATTTCTGTTCCTCCCTTCTAACATCAGTAAGATTCACGATTAGTTAGGGTGATCTGTAACAGACGTACATAAATGCATTGTAAAAAAAGGACTTTATGACTGATGAGCCAGTAAAGACAAAAAAAGTCCTGTCCATAACTCCACTGACACTACTAATTATTATTATTTTTTTATTACTTTACCAGAAACTGAAAAAAAGCTGGGGCCTCTGTGATTAAACTGAATTCATTACGACAAGTGTTTTTGAAAGCATTTTTAAAGGTTAATTACTAAAACCAGCCTGTCCTCTCAGCTGTCTCCTGGGCTGATGCAGAGCTATGAAGTAATGTGCAGCTTTTAAATTCCTTGGGAAAACCATTTGAAAGTAGGGAGGCTGTTGCTGAGTCAAACGTAAAAAACAAAATGCAGCTTTCTTGTTTTATTAAATGGCAAAGCAGATACAGCAATATATCATGTATTTCATGTGATGTGTTTGTCTGCACAGACTTTTTTCACAGATTTGTTTCTTGGAGGCTCAGTCATAAATCACCTGTCTATAAAGAGATGCAGTGATTTTAAAACAGCCCGGCTAAAAGAATATTTTGTGAGCTGAGAACATCTCTTTAGGGCAATTCACAGCACATCTGAAAATACCACCTCCCAGAATTCTGAACTGCATGAACACAGGAAATGCACTAGCTTAAGGCATTGTTATGTGGAGTGCTGTGCATCTGGGACATAATCACTCTATAACACCGCCACATTGTGTCATCCACTGCATAAACCTTTGGATAAATTCACAATACATTCATACTGACATGGATGGCCTGTGCAACCAACATGTTTTTACCAACTATTTTAATAAAGATTCTATTTCAGGTGAAAATTTAGCTTTTCGTCTTAGTTGCCTTAGTGTTAATTTATTACCATTTATACTGAATAGATGATATGCTACACACATCCCACACGACAACGGGAGCCATAATGAAGATGCAAGAAGGTCAACCAAAGCCACAGACTGTACCTTTGGTGCTGAGAAGTCATGGTAGGAATGAGATCCGAGATATCAATACATATGTCCAACCATCATCAGATGCCCAGCTGGAATAATAGCTGGCCACGGGAGAAAATAGGTGCTGCTAATGTCAAGACATGAAAACTCCTCACAGTGCATGGAGGCTTCCATCCAAAGTCCAGCAGCCTAAAGCTGTATGAGCAACAGAAAGAAGGACCACAATGAAAAGTGCGATATCCTTAATGGTCCTCGTAGGCTGTGAAAACACAAGTTCCATCCAACTGCTGTCCAAGCACAAATGGCATCCTCTGGAAATGGATGAAGAAGCTGGAATGGTGTGATATGGGGCTAAGGATGATTAATGTTTGTGTGATATTTAACGGTTCAATACGTGACAGTGCCAGGTGGCAGAAAGGTTGCCATCTATACTGTTTGATGTGTAATATATGCATGCATCACATGGATCTAAAAATGATTTGCCATTCTTAGATGTATTTAATTGTTCTGGCATTTTAACCATTACTGTATTCAGAAGTTGCCATATTTAGAGGTGTAAGTGGAACACTATCTGTTATCTCCTACAGTCATAGTAGCTATCTTGGTTAGCGAGATGCATCCAAATAGGCCTGCTGTATAGCTGCACTGCACAGTCACAATTAGTGCTAACCTATAGGCAAATCTGTTGTACATTTTTTGGGATAATTAGGGACAGATGCAAGTAAAGAGATGAGATGAAGCCTAGCATACAGCTAGCTGCTGTAGCTACCTGTGTTAGCACACAAGTGGCAGGCTAATGCTGATTTTTAAGCCCAATTTTAATGGATGAGCTATAAAAAATATCATCCACTATACAGTTAACGTAAAGGAAGCAATTAGCCCGAGATCTTTAAACCATTTTCAATATTGAACTTCTAGTCTGAAACTGTGCATGTGCTTGACTTGGACTTCCATGTTAGCTTATTTTTCAGCCCTGGATGTTTGTGCTTGGGGATAGCAGTGGCTTACAAACTAGCAAAACATGGCTAGTTTGTAATACATGCTTGTATTTTCCATGAAGTAAACTAAACCTTACAAAATGTAGCACAAACTCTCTACTAACGCCTTATAAATGAAGTCGTAAAGGGTCAACTAAACCAACTGCAAAACCGATACAGGAGTTAGAGGTTCAGCCTTAATAATATACAGCTAGAGCTCCAAATCAATATGGCTGTCAGCTGGCAAGGATAAATTTAGATACATCGCCTGATTGATACACATCAGGTCTGCCATTATTTCATTTTACAGCTTTCTAAATTACAAACTGTGCCACTCTTATGCACTAATGTGAAATAGTAGAAGCTGCGTGCCTTTCTCGTTTTGTTCTGTTAGACCAGCTGTGTGAGAAATATTATTTATACATTCCACTGCTGAAAAACACACCCAACTCAAAATCGCAGTTGTACATCTCAGTTTTAATGAAGGCACACAGCCGCAACAGCTGTTGCAGCTGCAACCCCTTTTTTTCCCTGCCACCTTAAACTTTTCCTTCCAAACCTGTATGACAAATGAATATCTGCGTGGATTTAGATGTTCTTACAAAAGCAGATACTAAATAGTAGCAGTGCTGATTCATTTGTGTGTTTGTGAGTATGTTTGGTTAATGTGCTTCGTGCTGAGATACCACAAACCATCACCAATCATATCAGTCTGTTTGTTAATTTGTTTTCCTGGTTTTTATGGAGGGTTTTTATTATTGTGGTTATTATTAAATGATAATTGGAATGTACAGCTTATAATTAAGTGATGTTGGAGGCAGCGTTACACCTTCTGTTTGTAAGAACATTTTACAAATTTATTCATTTAAAAAAAGTTGCATGTATTTGTCCTGCTTACTTTTTCCATGTCTTTGTTTCTGTTCCTTGTTAACAGTGTCTCTATGAAATGTGCCAGCATTGCCTGTTACAGGAATGAAATCATTATTGGACAATATGACATATGCACTTTATTTAGCTAAATACACAATGTAAATGTGGTTTGTTTGTGCAAGAAATGCAGCATTTTTGCGAGTCCTCAATAGATCATTCCATACTGACAGTCACATTTTTTCTTGCTGCACAAAAGGAGCAGATGCTTTGGGACTTCAGGACATTACACTGACTTTAGGCCACATAGAAAATATCTAAAAATCTATTAAAAAGAGAAAAATCTGTCAGTACAATAATCTGATCTCTTAAGCCGTCAGTAATATGCTGCACCCCCAAGCTGTGTCAGAAAAATTGACCACTGCTTGTTCTGCTTCATGCTAGCTCTCCCCTGGAGAAACAGGCTGTTTGCAGACATCCACAATCTGATGTGCCACATTGTGAGTTACATGCTGTGCAGTGAAGACCAAGCTAACAGGACACAACCAGACAGGATAGTGTATTTGCTAGTCAGTACAGATAAATCAGGACCTGTTGCTGCTGCAGATCCTCTGTGTGTGCTTTAGATCGATTGTAATATGAGGCTATCCAATACATACTGGGATTTATATGGTTACCCAAAGAGTACCTAAAGTGGTTTTTACACTACAAGTGGCATTCATGTATTCATGCAGTGCTTTATTCTATGCACTTTAGGCATCTTTTATCTAAAATAATCACTTATGAGAATGGATACATCAGCATCTGTATCTTGCCCAGAAGACACGTGGACTGGAGGAGCAGTGCTGACCCATGAGGCAACAATATGAGCAACAATATGCAAGATATGGTAGCCTATTTATCCTTGTTGCCACGAGAAAACACAGACAAATAGGCTACATGCACGTGGGAAAATACAGGCTACTGGCCTAATTTATCATATTACACCGATCAGGCATAAAACTCTGACAGGTGAAGTGAAACATACTGATGATCTCCCAACTCTTTGTGGGCTGGATATATTAGGCAGTATGTGAACATTTTGTCCTTAGAGTTGATGTGTTTGTGCAGGTTCGGATAGAAAAGTGTCAGAATACACAGTCAAGATTTTGTTCATAGTTCAGGAATTATTTGAGAAGCACAACAACGAGTTTGAGGTGTTAATTTGTCGTTGAAATTCTGAAGATCTCAATTCAATTGAGCTTCTCTGGGATGTGCAAAGGGACGCTTCACCTCACATCTTACAAGGCTTATCAGACCTGTTGCTAACTTCTTGTTGCCAGATACCACAGCACACCTTCAGGGCTCCAGTGGAGTCCATGCTGTTATGTGTTAAAGAGGACCAACACAATATTAATGCGGTGGTCATAATCTTGTGCAGATTGGTATGTGATTAATTGAGACATCTGATACGTTGACATGTTGCAAAATAAATGCTAACCTAATTCCCCCAAATTATGCTACATTTATTTTATTTGTTTGATGACTTCATAGAAAAAAAATTGCTAATGCTAATGCTACCCAAGCTGAGATATTATTTACTTACTTATTTACTTAAGTCAGCCTAACACTAAAGTAACAGGAAGAGGAATAAAACAAATTCATAAATTGTCATTTCAGGCTAAGTGGCTGGGATAATGGATGGATAGTAGATATGTACTGAAACTATCTTTCAAAAAGGCAAAAAAAAAAAAAAGAAGGCTGTGACAATATGAGTATTGTGAAACCTCTGTTGGTGGGGAAAAAAACTCTTTTTGGAGTCTTTGTCTCCTTTTCTTCTGCAATTGCTTGCTGGAACAGCTCGAATGCTAAAATATGAAATATGTCACTGATTCATCATTTGGATGCAGCACAAATTAAATTATCCTACCGCAAGCCAGAGATGTGAAACGTACCTCCAAGGACCTGGCTTCATCAGCACGTCTAATATAACTTTATAATAAGGTCATATGATGAAATTAGTGTGTGGTTGCCGGGATACAATTGGTATATGGAATTATTCACTGGCTCATTTTTGCCTCTCTATCCTCTACTTAAGTACACTACTACTATTAATGGTTTATATTTGTATCTTGCAGGCTGATTACCTTTCTGCAGCCCTCTACGTTACACTTTAATTATACCTAAGGTCTACCAAACTGTGCAGACAAAGGTCAGACGCACACACACAAACACCATTCTGACATTACTGAAGTATAAAACGAATTACATCCTACATGTGCTCACTGACACAGGTGGAGGGAGTATTTTCTTTTCCTTCCTTCCCTCTTTTCATCTCTCATTTGCTTTTATTCTCTCTCCTAGAGTAACACACGTTCCCCTCTCTCCCCCTCCATCTTCTTCCGTCTCATTCGCAATCGTTTTTACTCTCTCGCTCCCTCCCTCATGTTTATTTCATACAACCCTCCAGCATCTCAGAATAAATAAATTATACATTTCATTATGCACTCATTTCAAAGCTCCTTTCAGGAAAGCGACTAAGCTCATTTGTCCCTGAGCTTCTGTTTATCCTAAATGACTGCATCAGACATGATCATGAGCATCTGGGAGCCCTGACTGTCCGTGTTCATTTGTCTTGTACTAGACCTAATTCCCATAAAGTTCACATTCCTCTGTGTAATATCGCAGCCTGGCGCTGATCCTGGGATTAGATTCGGCAAGTAGACAGGAGATACGGCATGTGGAAGCTCACACGAGAGGAGTGATCAAATAAATCACATCGAGCTCGGTGCTAGTCAAGTTAATGCTTCTACCTGAAGCAGGTAGTTTTTGTGTTTTTTGTGTTTGTTTTTTGAAGTAGTCGGTTGAGACTGATTGATAAATATTTCACGACGCTCTCTACCTTCCATTTATTTACATCAGCTCGTTGGAGAACATCCACTTTTTTGTTTTGCTCTTCAGCTGCCTTCGCCGACCCCGCTGGGTCACGCTCCTCTCCAAGTCGTGCTCTTGTGTGTTTTTGTACACTGCTGTGCCACGTTGGTGGACCATGTGTGTCGGTTCACTGCAGCTCACCGACTGACGTTAGCGATGTCGTGTACTTGGCCCTTCTTCTGCTGCTCACGCTGAGGGTCAGTTTGACCCGTGGTGGAGTTAAATCTTAGAGCATTGTCACCCACTCCCCCAAAAAGACTTTCTCTTTTCACGCATATTAAGAGCTTCATCTCTACACACTTGCGTGCAGCTGCACGAGATACACAGGTGCACATATTGTGTTCTAAATCATGTAGATTTACACACGTGCACGCCTGCATGCATTCACTTAGACACACACAGACACACACATAAGGTTTGGATACAATCTCCACCCCATATGGACCCTCACGGCCATCTGTCCCAGTGTGCGCGTGCCAGGCGCCATTCACTGAATCTCCTCTCCCTCTTTCTCTATTGGACACAGTTCTGCCCCACTGCAGTAGGCCTCAACATGTTAGTCCTTTTTACATGAACTGTGGTAACCCAACATGTGAACTAGCTACACTTCAGCAAACAACCTCCCCGAAGAGCAAGTCCCAAGAGCTGTGGATTTTTAAGCTGCTTCCACTGCAGAGAAATGGCAAAACGCAAACATGGAATTTATTCTTGGAAGATCTCCCGGTTAGGATTGAGCAATATGGCTGAAATCTGTACTGAAATTTTAATAGGAATATTACTGATATGATACGATATATATGTATAGTTTTTGCCAATGGTTTCAAAATATGAGATAATGAGAACCAAGGTTTTCTGCATCACCACATCAAAGAAAAAATATCAACCGCACATCACTTACTAACAGAATTTTAGTGAACAGTCACAGCAGGCTCAAACCCAACACACTTTGAAAAAGTGCAACTGCATTGCAAAAATGCTTGAATTTTTAATCTATTTTATTTATTTTTTTATTTGTAATTTCAACCTTCCTGGATTGACACAGGTATGACAGTAATACATTTCTGGTATTTGTTAAAGCTCTGCCATATAAACCAGGGTTATGGGTGTATATGACAGCCACCCGTCCAGATCATTGAATCCAGGTGTTCCAATCCCTTCTGTGGTCAAAGGGGTATAAAATCAAGCACCTAGGCATCAGAGTGCTTCTACAAACATTTGTGAATTAATGCGTCGCTCTCAAGAGCTCAGTGATTTCCAGTGTGGGACCGTGATAGGGTGCCACCTATACAACAAGTCCAGTTGGGAAATTTCCTCACACAGTCAGCTGTGGCCCTAACATCAAGAACAGTGTGTAGACAGCTTAATAGAATGGGTTTCCATGGCTGAGCAGCTGCCTTAAATCATCAAGTACAATGCAAAGTGTTGGATGCAGTGGTGTAAAGCACACTGCCACTTGACTCTAGTGCAGTGGAGATGTGTTCTCTGGAATGACAACACATCTCCACTGCACTAGAGTTTCTCCATCCATCGGATTCTCCAACTGGCAATCTGATGGATGATTCTTGCTTTGGTGGAGATCAGTGCTTGTCTGACTGCGTTGTGCCAAGGGTGCAGGGTTAGGTGCAGGGTTGTTTTCAGGAGTTAAGCTCCACCTCTTAGTTTCAATGAAAGGAACTCTTGCTTCAGCATACCAAGACATTTTGGACAATTCCATGCTCCCAACTTTGTGGAAGCAGGTCCAGCAACCTGTTCCAACATGACTGCACCAGTGTACAAAGCAAGGTCCATAAAGACATGCAGAATTGAGAACTTGACTGGCCTGCACAGTCCACACTGTAGTTAACACCTATAGTTAAAACATCAACATTTTTCTTAATATTTGAACTATTATTTTCTTCACCAATAAGTAGGCAACAGTATTATATATAATTATAGTTATAATTATGAATAACCTGCAAATGCTACTTCATCTGTCAGAGTCAGTGCCATAATGAATTGTTCCTGCTCTGTAGCCACATTTCTTTATCCACCGTATTCAGTCAAGACCTTTGTTTGTGATGCCATTTCTGGGTATTTTTGTCTTTTAAGCTTTTCTTTTTTTTTAAAATATGTACAGTACCTGATCCCATTCTGACAAAGCCCCAGTCTTCTGGGTGCTGCCCCAGTGATTTCTCAGGAAGAGTATGACTCATAGACTCCTGAAGCAGGAACCCCCAGGGGAGCCAGTCTGTTAGGAAGGCTGTTTCAAGGAGCTGATAGGCTCACCTTAAAAGTGTCATGCTATCTTCAGACATGTCACCTCTTCCAGAAAAAGCAACCTTTTCACAGCCTAGTGGCGTCTTTTCAGAGAGACAACAAGTGAGAAAACCCAGGGTTATTTTCGAGTTATTTGTTCTGTGCCTCTCCTTTGATCACGTCTCTTTCTTGTGTAAATTACAAACAGACTGGAGTCCTCCTGGGACAGAACAACAATGGAAATAGTGATGGGGGATAATATGTGTAAGAGAAAGTTATACGGTTGCCATGACCTCACGGGCTAAATTTTTCATTTGATTTTGATAGTGAATAAGCAGGAAGATGTCGAATAGGCTCTGGATCTTGCATGAATAGCATTCCAAGACAGCATGAGATGCCTCATAAAGAAGAGAACAGGAGGCATGCAGTGCATGAGGCTACTCTTTATTACACGTCTCTGCATCTGCTCTCTACTTCCTTGTCCTTTACAGGGCCTCTGGGAGCTAATGCCAGCTGGTAGTAGGCAATATATATTCAATATGATTACTATGTTCAAATGTGCATGAAAAAATACAAAATAACAACAAAAAATAACTAAAAAAAAGGTCCCTCTGTCACTTTTGTTACTGTGGACAGGTTCAATCTCAGCTGAGACATTTTAGAACAACTTGAAGAGTATAGTGTAAAAGCAAAAGAGACAGCGAGTGCATGTGTATTAGGATTTGAAAATGTGTGAGCACAAAAAAAAAAGCATTTCATGGAGCACAAGGTTCAAGGTTGACTGACCCATATATAGACCCCACATTTACCTGTAACAAACCTATTCAACTCTGTGGCTGTGTCCCAATTCAGGGTCTGCACGCTTGAAGTACGCATTTTAAGTGCGATTACGTCACCGCCACGCGACGACGGCTGTCCCAATTCGAAGTGTACTTCAAATGCATACTCCAAATGCGCCGTCGATTTCCCCAAATATCAAGCGTGGTCCGGTGCACGCTTCGTGGTCCCATATATCCCACAATTCATAGCGCGGCGGTGGGTGTGAATAATTGTGCCGCAAAATACGGCAGAAGGGAGCGGCCGAAGAGTGAACTGTCAAAAGTAAGTACAGAATATGACGTCACTTATTTATGTGCGAATGTTTAATAACGAAGAACATTAAAACATTGCTGTTGGCCACATGTCGGCAGAGTTGTGTGACATTAGTGATGTTTGTACTTTTCAGCATTAACTTGGTTTTAGAGCCTCCACACACACACACACACACACACACACACACACACATATATATATATGTATATATATATATATATACACATCTCATAATTATCTGACAATACTATAATATTGGCCATATTGTATTTACATTACCACAGTTAGATGGTTTTAGTCTCATGAACAACATCAGCTAATTGTTATTTACTAGCTAATCTTAAAATGACTGTTCAGTACAGAAATGAAGCCCAACAATCATGTTTTACAGTCCCGTGGTCTCAGCCTCAGATACTCAACTAATCAAAGTGATGTCATAACAAAAATGAATGACCAACAAAACATTTTTCGTCCTTCATTTCTGTCAAACAAAGCTGTATTTAACGTTTCTCACGGTTAGTATCATGGTTGCTAGGCAACCTGAACAGCGCCACGAAGGCTAGACCGTCCCATTTCACAGGCCTCTCACTTCCGCACTTCTCGTACTTATAGTACACACCGTACTTAGTACGCGTAGTGCGCGTACTTCAAGCGTGCAGACCCTGAATTGGGACACAGCCTTTGTCTCTTTAAGGCCTCACTTTGTAAAAATGTATGGTGGCCTTGAGAGGTCAAATGCACTGCAACATAAGAAAACACCAGCAAATAGACAAACCCTACAAAAGCTCACAAAACACAACGGAAGTTGAATTAAAAAAGAAAAAACACGTGTGTTTTAATCACATGATTCTTAAATTATATTCTCTATATGTAGATACGTGTTTGCCATTAGCCGTTTACCGTTAGCTTGTTACTTCTGCATGTGCAGGATCTTTTCTATTCCCATTGTGCTTTGTGTGCGTTTGCAGCCATTTCTTTTTAATTTGCTGATGTGGTAGTTTTCTTAAAATGCTGTGTGTTTGACATCTCAGCACTACTTTACCCGCCTCCCTCTTCCACTTGTCCATACATGGAAGTCTGTGCAGGATGATGTGAACTGATCATTTAGACCAGTTTGAAACCTGAGTTTTAGTCTCTCAGAGATTACTTCAGCGAATACTGATTTCTGATTTCACATGACTCAATGTAAGCATCCAACAATGTTACAGTATATAACAAAAATAAGTCCTACGATTCACGTGGCGATTGTGGCTCAAGATTTGGGAGGTCGTCTTGTAATCGGAAGGTTGCCGGTTCAAGCCCCGGCTTGGACAGCCTTGGTTGTTGTGTCCTTGGGCAAGACACTTCACCCATTCCCTACAGAGGGCCCGGTGGTGCCAGTGTCTGGCAGCCTCGCCTCTGTCAGTGCGCCCCAGGGTGGCTGTGGCTACAATGTAGCTTGCCATCACCTGTGTGTGGATGACAGGTTGTGTGAAGTGCTTTGGGGTCCTTAGGGACTAGTAAAGCGCTATACAAATACAGGCCATTTACTTGTTTTGCACATGTAGCCTAAAGGCTTTGCATTTCTTAAAAAAAAAACAAAGCTTTCTATGGGTAATTTTAGTGGTGTGCCATTGTTCCTCAAATGAATCTTCCAGTTAGTGAACTTATTTGGGAACGCAGTATAATGATTGAAAGCAGCACAAAAGCCAGGATATACACGTGTGATAAATCACGTGTGATAAAGCTTTCATGCCAGCACTAGATCAACTGCATATTTCACAAAGATAAGTTTCCCGAAATGCTCGTGTGCCTTAAAATTGAAGACTATTCCTTCCCCAGCGCACCACTGACCTCAAACATGCTTCAAAGGTAAATCTGAACTGTTTGAAGTCCAAGAAACAACAACCAGTATTGCCTCAAAGGCTTTCCCTCCACAGTCACCAGGCACCCTCTCTTTCTCCTTCATCATAGTGTCTCGTTCAGGACAAAATTCAAAGATTATTCAATGAAAATTTGAGAAACATTCCTACAACCATCCCGCAGAAAAGCGCACAAAGAGAACTTTGCTTCCTGTACTCTGAAAACACCCTTCCAAGTTCCACACTAATGATCTCAGTCATCAGTGAGACACTTGATTTTTTGAACTCCTTCACTTTCGAGGGAAATTCTTCTGATGGGAGTCAACACACTGTTTTCTGACACAGCAGTGTGGCAATAAAGGGGATAACCCTCTAACAAACTATTTTACACTTGCAGCAGGTTACAGCTCAGTGAATCCAGCAGAATCCCGTTTCCTTTATCAGATACCACAGCCTTGATAACAGGATTTTTAACTCGCTACTTTTAGAAGCCCTTTAAATGCACCAGCTCAATTTATGGGCAGCTATGCATCTCTTTAGTGAAATAAAATCAATATGCGGCAGATGAACTCCTCCACATTCTGTTTCCTGCATCTGACTCGGGTTCACCTGTGGTGAATTGATTTTAAATCACTGGACATGATTTACAAAGGTGCTCAGCTTCCCATTAAAATCTTTTTGCAGCTCATACTGTCTTGTGCAAATCCAAAGAACTCAAAGATATTTTTGATATTCTTGTGAACGAACCTTATACGCTTCAAAACTTTCAAAAGTAGGCTGCATACACAGAGCCAGCTATCTAGCCAAATACAAAATGGAAAAAAAAGAGCTCCCTAAATGTCTTTTAAATAAAACGTCTCTGTGTTGTCCAGGTGCAGATGCAAAAAGGGCAAATTTGACTTGCTGTATGCCATCAATCATGTCTTTTTTGTTATCAGTGTAAAAGAAAGTTAAGCATACACAGTAAAAAGACACAGAAGCCCGTGATTGCCAAATGCCACTCAAAGCCAGGGACTCCATGCTTCCTTTACCCTTTACGCTTCATTGTTGATACCCTCGCACACTTCCTATCAAATACAGCCAAAAATACAGACAAAATCTTAAAAAGAAATTGCTGTGTAGCTTTTTCTTCTTCTGGTGTGGAGCAGATATTGCCACATCACTACACAGAGAATTGGTTAGGGAGGCAAAGTCCCTTCTGAGCAGCAGGGACTAGAAGGCTGGTGGGGGATAAAGGAAACAGTGACGGGGGGTGGTGTGACAAATTCACAGCAACGTTCGAAGAAATGTTCCACTACACAAAAGCGCAGACAATGCTGGAGTAACAAAAAAAAAAAATCTCTCAGCATTCGTGAGTGGTCTAGCCAAAGCTTGGATTTAAATCTGTGATCTCAGTGAAGATCACAGTTCAGTGAGGTGCTTCATTCATCTGTGAGAGAAAATAGGACAAATGCACAAACTCAGGTGGGCAAAGCTGAGAAAGACAAAGGAGGAAGTGCTTATTTTTTGCTACTGATATGACTGTAAAGTACTGGCTAAAAACAGGACCAAATGCTAAGCTAGTAAGTTTATAACGGTTAATAACTCCTACATTCAGCGTTACTGTCACAAGGCATTTTTGTCTCTTTGTTCACATTCAGTATCTGTTTATTTATGCCTTGTTAGACACGTGATAGCTTGTCTCTAAGCTTGTAGCCTGTTGTTTCTGTCACTCCTTTATGCTAGCTATAGAAGAATTGTGGCAGGAAAAAGGTGCAAGACAGAAATATTCTTCATTCAGAGAGGAGTGACAGATCAGCAAATCCCAAACCCACTTACTGACTTGAATCAGACACATTTCCTATATAGTCATGTTCAGACAAGGTAGTCTGCTTTGGTACCTGTCATAGCTCTGCATATCACACAAAACAGGGAAGTGTGTAGGAAGTAGAGCAGATAAAAAAAGAGCGGGGATGATCTTATATACGACTCTTTAAATGTTTGGGCACTAGATCATCATCCTCAAACCCTTTGCAATGTGGCCCCTGACTAACGGTGTAATTAAAATGGAATGAAATAAATGGAATTTCATTTTTATTTGACATTACAATGTAATTTTATTTACCTATAAATACTAAGTAAAGGTAGACACACTAGAATAAGGGGGTAACAAGTCTGGCTTTTACAGGAAACAAAGAAATATTGATAGCATAAATAAGTACTATGTAATTAATTTTAAGTAGTGCTCAATTTCATGGTAATTTTGCAGAAAAACAAATAATATTTGCAGATCTTACATCGCAAATACGCTTTACTTTTTGAGGCTGTATTATGTAGTGAGTTATTCTCTCTCTTTTTTTTTTACATCTGGCATCAACTGCTGCTCTCTGGGTATTTTCTCACCCTTTTCTGTAAACCCTAGAGTTGGTTGTGTTTGAAAATCCCAGTAGATAAGCAGTTTCTGGTGCCTGTATGGCACCAACAACCATGCCACATTCAAGGTCACTGAAATCACCTTTCATCCTGATGCTCAGTTTGAATTTCAGCAGGTCATCTTAACCATGTCTACATGCCTAAATGCACAGAATTGCTACCATGCGATTGGCTGATTAGATATTTACTTAGAAAGGTCTTTAAAAAAATTATACTGTAAATTACATTAAATTATATTATACTATTCAATTAAAAAGTTAGTTGAGCCAGATTTTCAAATTGAGGAATTTATCTGGGCCAGGTATTTTTTTGCAGCCAGTAAGGAGCAGATCATGATACATTTCAAACCCACACAAGTGTATTAAAGAACAAGTTATTTTTATTCCTTTTTCCCCTGAAAATCTGGTGACCTCTCACAAATGCACACCAAAAGGTCCATTTAAAAAAAAACTTTTTTGCACATTTAAAATAATAAAATGTAGATTTTGATAATTCCTTTTCAAAATGAAATGAATATTTTTGCCGACCCAGACACATTTTAAAGGACAATGGTCACATCTGCTGTTTCTGGGTTGTTGTTTTTTTTTGCCTGCTGTTGCACAGGAAAATTGGGATCTCCCCTTTGAGATCATAGAAATGCTCCAGTGCCCTGCCTTTGGACAGCCACCTGACACTGTGCAATAGCAGGTCATGGTGCTCAGCAGACTTTTCTGAGAGCAGCATGCGGAATAAGCAGTCCTGGAGGCTTGAGCGAATAAAATTAATTGTAGCCATGATGCCGTTTGCTCTGTACTTAGTTTTGCTCACAACACCGTCTGATGCACAATGCAGTGTAAGGTTCTCAACTAAGGTGCAACAGCCAACCACCGCGCTGCCAATCCACTCACTTTACCTGCCATGGATGGAGCCCCATCCATCACAGGTATACAGACACGCTTCATATCCAGACCACTTTCCTCAAAAAAGCTGAAATCTTCTCAAACATTATTTCGCCAGCTGTGTGTCGCTCTAACGGTAGTAAGCCAAACAATTTGTCTTCAAAAAACTGACATATATGCACAATTTCCTTTTCTTCTTTTTTAAAATTAATTTATCTATTTATGTATTGCGTTTTCTCTGCATTTCTGCCAGGACCACAGGCAGGGCCACTCGCAGGTTGCTTCTGGGCCACATGTGGCCCTTGGGCCGCCATTTGAATAGGCTTGCTGTACAGTATATATTGACATAAATGAAGAAATTTATATCACATTCAGTGACTCACTCTTTGTGTTCATGCTATGATACTCCAGTGGATAGCAGGTGCACTAGACAGATGTACCTTTTTTTAAGAGCTTTTTTCTTTTTTTTGAGATGGAAATAAAATATGAAAGACATTTTGTGGTTATAACATGCACGCAAGCACAAGATTCTGATGGCGTCTATGCTACTTCTCCCACTGCCTGCAGCACCAGTCACACAGGATGAATTTTTCATAAGCTCTGACTAAAGACTGAGACAGATAAAGCGGTATATAACTAAGAAAATGTGTATAAATCGCTTTTTACTCTAGGCCATTTAACTTAATTTGCTCAGGCAACACTAACTTTAATATCAAAATAACAATTAAAAAACTAAAAAACTTAATTAGGCAGACGTGCTGTTGGCCCGGGCTGGCGTTAGTAGTTGAACTGCTGATAGGATGATGAATATTAATGTTCAGTTTGGCAGGTTGAGTCTCAGACTGATGTGGAGGATTAAAGTTTGTCAGGTCCTGACCTCACATCCATGCATGACTTGCTTATCTTTGTATACTGACTGTTAAGAAACGTTGGATTCTTGTGCTTGAATTATGTCCCTGCTCGGACCTTGGGTAATCCACAGGGAACTGTTTAATTGCGTAGTATTGATTGCTTTATACACCGAAATTAAATTACTAATCTGCCTGTTTCGATTAGCTTTTCTTTACTGCTGCTGGTTGGACAGGGGGGGGGAACTAAATGTTAAAGCTCTTCCTGTGAAAGACTAATTCATGCACATAAAACATAGGTGATACAACGTAACTAACGTTTTGACATTTGGTTGATCCGAATCTGTAAAAATGAAATTCCACATTGCCCGAGAGCCTCATTAACACCAAGAAAGAGTTAATGAATTATTACAGTAGCACAGTCCCATAAAGGCCTTGATTAACAGAACAGGTTTAATAGTGGTGTATACTCTGATGACTTCTAGTCTTCCAATGTACCCATTCTAAAAACCTCTCCAGTTTTTATATGAGAAAAGATATTAAGCAAGTATTGCTATCAAAGCTGTACTGCTGAGGTAAGTCTGAACTTGACAAGATATTGGCTTTTTAATCTGTTGCTGCTGTTTGTGAGATTTTTTTATGTGAGATACTGGCCCGTGTTCAAAGCCTGACTAGAAGCGCTTCTCTCCTTACAAACAAAAACCAAGGCTATTTCATTGAATTTGGGCTCAGTATGAAAAAGTATCATGAAAAGGGAGGTGACTATAACCAGATATTGTAGGGAAAGACAAATAAAGTAAAGTGTTCACTGAACAATGACTCCTGCCACTCGACTGGCATCTAGAGCCCTTAATCCAGCTATGCTTCTGTGGTTTGGTGAGCTGTTTGAAATTTGAAAATTGTTCAAAGTGTGCTTCTCTTGCTGGCAGAAGGGGCACTGTGTGTTTGTAGTAGCTTTATAACTGCTTCTGAGCACAGGGACTCTGGCCCTGTCCCAAGAGACATCCTTTCAGTACTGAACAGCACTGACTTATAGACTTATTGGCTGATCTGCCCTCTGCCTTCCCTCATGGTGCATGTTTGTCTGTGCTTGTTGCAAGTGCACAGCTTTCACATTTGGACCTTCTATTTCAACCAGTCTGATAGATGAGTTAGGAATAGAAACTCACTTCATGTCATAACCATTTTTTTTAGTTGTAAATGAAAGTCATAGTTAGATCTAAAAGTATTTAGATTGGATTAAATTAATTACATTTTTTGGAATTTTGCACACAACCGCAGTGGATTTTAAATCAAATATACAGATATGACTGAAGTGTGAACATTTCAGAGGCTGAAAAGTATCTGGACAATACATCCATCAATTTTCCTTTGTTCAATTCAATTCAATTTTATTTATATAGCGCCAAATCACAACAACAGTCACCTCAAGGTGCTTTATATTGTACAGTAGATCATAAGATAATAAATTCAGAGAAAACCCAACAATCATATGACCCCCTATGAGCAAGCACTTTGGCGACAGTGGGAAGGAAAAACTCCCTTTTAACAGGAAGAAACCTCCGGCAGAACCAGGCTCAGGGAGGGGCGGGGCCATCTGCTGCAACCGGGTGAGAGACGGAAAACAGGATAAAGACATGCTGTGGAAGAGAGACAGAGGTTAATAACGAGTATGATTAAATGCAGAGAGGTCTGTTAACACATAGTGAGATAGAAAGTCCCTGTCAGTACTCTTGCTGCAGCATTTTGGATTAACTGAAGGCTTTTTATAGTTTAGTTTGTAGGACATCCTGATAACAATGAATTACAGTAGTCCAGCCTGGAAGTAATAAATGCATGAACTAGTTTTTCAGCGTCACTCTGAGACAGGATTTTTCTAATTTTAGAGATGTTGTGCAAATGGAAGAACGCAGTCTTACATATTTGTTTAATATGTGCATTGAAGGACATGTCTTGGTCAAAAATGACTCCAAGGTTCCTCACAGTGTTACTGGAAGCCAAGGTAATGCCATCCAGAGTAAGAATCTGGTTAGATACCATATTTCTTGTTCCTGTTTATCCACAATTCAGTCACATGGGCAGCAGAGAATCCCACCTCTTCCAGACTCAGTCACCGAGTCATTCCCAGGCCAACGTGAGAGATATAATATCTCCAGCGAGTCCTAGTTCTGTCCTCTGTTCCTCCACGTGGTAAGGCAGGCCTGAAACACCGTGCCTCAGAAGCGCACAAGTGACATCGGGCTCCTTATCCTGGGTGGGACCGGGATGCGCTGTCGGGCACTAGTAGAGACTTTCCTGCATGTTTCTGGCTCAGCACACTGGTGTCCACTCCAGCTCAGTCTTTGCTTTTGGTTGTGGTCACTCTTGCTTTCTGGGCTCATGTAGGTTCTCATCACCACTCTGTACTCTGATGTTTGGTCTCAGGTGATTCGGGTGACCCTGATTGGAGTGGGGATGTCCTCACACATAAACCACCAGACTACTACTACACAAACCACCAGAGGTGGTTCTGTGTGAAAGTTTCCTTTAACAATGGCGTTCCAGTCAAAATGAATATAATATTTTTTGGACAGTATGATGAAAGAGTGCAAGTCACAACTATAACTGTGCAGTTAGGCACAAGTCCATGAGAAGATACAATTATTCTATGCCTTGAAAGATGGTCTGATTAGTAACTGCAGGAAAGTACACGTGTTTACAGTGTGCAGACAGGGTTATTATTTGTGTAAATTAACAATATAATTACAATAATCTGTTTATACTGACAGATGATTTCAGAAAACTCCATCACCCACTAATTAAACATGAATTATGTAAAGGCTACCTGATTAAGTATGATGAACAATGTGACTGGCGTTGAAAATACTTTTTAATAATACATGTGCACTGTTGCAGCTTCTTGAAAAATTTACCTTGGGTTCCACACTTGCGACTAATTGCTGCTCTCTGGCTTCTGCATGTTTCTCATGAATTCTCGCCTACGGAAGGGCCACACTTACAACAACAAGCATGCTATTCAGTTTGATGGTAAATGATAAATGGCCTGTATTTGTATAGTGCTTTACTAGTCCCTAAGGACCCCAAAGCGCTTTACACATCCAGTCACCCACCCACACATTCACACACTGACACAATATGCATGCTTGCAAAGTGCTGATGCCTCAGTGACATTTGTCTTTGTCCTTGTTACTTGAGTTGATGCATGCTGGACTGCTGGTGTGATTTCCAGTAACATGAAATTCTGTGGTATGGGATTGCTTTCATATTAAACAGCCTGCCCTGCTGTCCCACAGGATAATTAACCAGTTTTCTCTATAGTCTTGGTTTTTATTCAGTAATATAAAATGCTAGTTCAGCTGTGAAATCAAAAATCTTTACAGCTTAAAAAGCAGAAACAAAATGCATACATGGTTGACAGTTTAATACATTAATACTGCTGCAGTAAAAGTAGTGTGGAGCAGGGAAATTATTTTACTGCTATTGTTAAATAATAAATATAATCTGCAGCATGGATATTGCATTCAGGGGTTGGACAGTGTGTGTCTTTCAGAAAGGCTAAAAGTCACAGGCTGACAGGAAACAGGCTTGCAGAGAGTTTGCAGAAGTGAAAGTTATTTTGAGCAGCAGGCTAAGACGAGGCTTTAACAATGTAACAGATAGCTTTAAGATGGCCTTAAGATGTTTATGATGATGTTGACCTTGTATTTCAGGTGCAGTTATGACTATTTTATACGCAATGCATATCTGTGCTTATTAAAGAGTTGGAGCTCGGTCAATTAATTGGGGGTTGGAAGCTTTGTTCGGCGCGATGTCCGGACAATCTATTGTGCAAGTGACTTGGAGCTATAGAAGGTTAAAACTGCGTACATGCTTACAAAACACTTATATCAGGTCATTTTATATTAAGGTTTTAGTAGAGGTTCTTGGTTAAAACATTTATTTAGTAGAAGACATACACATAGTCTCAGTGAGCCTCTGGTCTAGTGAAAGGTCAGAAGTGCAACAGGTGAATTGAGAAAGAGCATTTGAGGACGAGACACAGACAGTTAGTAGGTGAAGAGGTGACACAGAGAGCATGTGAGGTCGTGACACACACACATGAGTTAGATTTATTTAGAGGAGAGAGAGATTAGTCATGTCTGGATTAGAGATGGCACGATACCACTTTTTTATGTCCGATACCGATACCGATATCATACATTTGGATATCTGCCGATACCGATATGAATCCGATATAGTGTTTTTTAATCAACAAAACTGTTTTTTAAATATCTTGCTGCATTTTGTATAAGTTCATACTCAAGTTTAAAACAACAACTACACTAAAGCTATTCTGTTATACCTGTATGCAAAAAAAAATATTTCATATTTCAGCAATACTGATCAATCTAATAAACTTAAACCGACACCATCCTCCCTATTCTGGTATTTTAAAGAGTACTTAGCATAAATATCAAGCAACCTAACTAATAGGGTTCCAACTCCCAGCAACAACAAAAATAAATAAATAAAAAATAGGGAACCACCCCTCACGCTCCACCTCATGATGCTTAATCGCCGTAATCAACCTTAATTTGATGCAGTGTGAAAAAAAATGCACAGAAATCAATTATTTTTCAAGAAATATTAAATAGATTCAACATCTTTCTTCAACAGAATTGCAGACTGCACAGATGGTACCTTCCCAAAGGAAAAAGTACTATAGCTTACTAGGGTATATATATTAGACTTAATAGTTACTATATACAGTAATGGACTTCTATTCATTTTGCATCAAATTAAAACTTTGGGTGTCAGATAATTATTTATTAAAAGCTAGACATTTTAAATGAGAATAAGAAAGAAAAGTATGTCTTTGTGCCCCCTTTTCCCTGTTAATGCCCTATCGGCCCCCCTGGCTAAACTTTGCTAGATCCGCCCCTGCACAGTTACCAGTCGTCAGCTACATAGAAAAAGATCCTGGTGTAGAAAGTAATATTAAATACATTCTAACAACAGCTGATCAAGCTTAAACGTGCTGCTGTTGTTCAGCCGCTGGTTTCCTCTTTCTGGTGCAAAGTGGGCCAAAAGCAAACCAGAGAGACGGACTCGCGACAGAAAAGCCGATCAGCTGATCGTTAAGCAGTTTCATGATTGAAGTAGCAGCAAGAAGAGGCAGTTGCTCCATATATCGTTTGTTAAGCTTAACGCAGGAATGCTTTACAAACATTCAGAGATGGACTTACACACTTGCTTTACTTCTCTCGGGATAACTTTGTCGGAGATGAAATGCCGGGTTGCTAGCGAAGCTCCAAATGCTATCCAGACCACCGACAGGACAGGTCCCGCATGCCACAGCCGCTCTATCACGTGATGCATACTGCTCCGAGTGCTAACGTTCTGAGGTGAGTTACGGCGTGTTGCAAGTTTTGTGAGATGCTTTCGTGATATTTAATGGATCGGATTAAATTTTTTATTTTTCTCCGATATCCGATCCAGTAATTTAGGTCAGTATCGGACCGATACCGATACGTAATATCGGATCGGTCCATCTCTAGTCTGGATTGTAACGGTGAAAGTGTCTCGGTAAAAGAGGAACCGTCCTTGTCTTCTCGGCAAGAAAGAGGAACTGAAAGGTTGACCGGAGGAATCGGCCATGAAAATAGAAGATGATGTTCTGTGTTAAAAGTCATGGTTGTTTTGATATTGACGTATGTGTATATATCCTGTCTGTGACGCATGAAGGGGCGTCAGTAAATCAAGCCCTGATGGTATAAAATATCTGTTCATGCTTTGATTAAGTCAGAGATCACTTGCTGTCTGCGTACAGAGTGTTCTTCCCACACGTGTGTAGTCATTAAAATCATTGTTTGACCAAGATCTTCTGGACCTGCTTGTTTGTACTCTCCTTCCTCAATTTTGAACCTTAACAGTAGTAAGGGACAACCATTTGTCATCAAGTAATACTGTCAGAGGTACTAACTCTTAATGTCATTTTATTTTGTGTGCATTAAAATAACAGACTGTAGGAATCATGGGATTGGTGCAAGGGCATGAAGTATGAGAACATTGTTAAGCTTAATGAATACTGGAGAATGAGTATCAGTGTTAGGAGGGGAATCCATCATCATCTTCATCTGGGCTTTCTGTGTGGAGTTTGCATGTTCTCCCTGTATCTGTGTGGGTTCTTTCCAGGTACTCTGGCTTCGTCTCACAGCCCAAAGACATGCAGTTAGGTGGGTTAGGTTAATTGGTAATTCTAAATTGTCCATATGGGATGTGAGTGTGAATGGTTGTCTGTCTCTCTGTGTTTGCCTGGTGACTTGCCCTGTGGTAGCTGGAGTTGACTCCAGCCCACAACTGACCTTGAGAATGGATGGATGGACTATCAGTGTTCATACAGATTTAGAAAACTAATAGAAGAAAAGAAATGTTTTCAAAAAATGTAAATAGAGAAATGCTTTCTGTCTACCCAAAAAAATTATTACGATTTTTAAGTCCTTAAATTTTCAGCTTTGCGGGCCCTGGTTCAGATGGTTCAGATGACTATGTGCTTTCATCAGGAGGCAGTGTCAGATATATGTGGAGGAATTGGTAATGTAGGCTAATCGTGGTTATGTTTGTGCTGGGTTTTTTTTACCCTTTCCCTTAGCCCTGGGATGTCAAACTAGTGTAAAGACATTTAACAGAACATTTAATCCCTGACTTTTCTTAAATATAAGAAAAAGAAGTTTTCTACATGATAAACATGTTTAAAATAACAGAAAAACTTCTGGTAGGCCATTGCCCAGACTGCCCTGTATTCATAATAATGTTCTTTTGTTCTAGAAAATTTCAATAGCAGATATATTAGATACTGGAAAAATATGTATGTCTTATATAACTATTTTTTGTTGGTTTTTATCAATAGAAAAGCTGTAAAACTTATAAAAATACAAAGTTTACAATCTTTCCACTTCACATTTTTAAAGGTCTTCCAATTAGGGATGGGTATCGTTTAGGTTTTATCCGATACCGGTGCCAAACCAGTACTTTTGAAACTGTGCTGGTGCTTAAATGGTGCTCCAACCAGTGCTTAAAGAATGGAGAACACAAACTTTGTCCAAAAACCTCTCATGTTCAGCTGTTTTTTTGTAAAAAGATAACAATGTTAGCCTTTTCTGCAGCTATAGGGCATATATGGTTTCACTCTTGGCTGGAAGCAGTGCTTAAACAATGGAAAAAATACAAACTTTGTCCAAAAACCTCTCATATTTAGCTGTTTTCCACTTTTTCTTTGGTCATTTTAGCTTTTTTGGCCAGGGTGAAGGGAGTATCTGCCATCAAACAAGAAGACAGCCATGTAACTAGCGTTTGCTAGTTCACCTTACGTGCATTAATGTAATAACGTGGTTAGCCTACTCAACGTAAATTATACACGGACAGCATTAAGCTACTCACGCAGAGAAGAACGGCTACTGCTGCCATCATCATCCGTCATCATTTCTGCTACACTGCTACACTGGCAGGGCTAGGGGCCAGGACTCTCTTCTTCAGGTTGTTGGGGGATGTTGCTAACTCCGGGTCCGATAACGGGCACCACACCCGCAGTAGATGTGCTCTGTGTGAGGTCTTGCAGCAAGCTATCAAATACGGTGCATTTCTCGGCTTTTCAAAGAACGCTATGCGTCGCCAGGTGTTTTATCAGATTCGAGGTGTTACCTCCTTTGACAGTATCACAGTATCACCTTAAAGCACTTGTTGCAGGCTGCTGAGTTTGCATCTTTTGCTGTGAAGTACAGCCAGACTTTTGACCGCTTCGCCTTGGGCATTTTTAATCCGTAGCTCTGCTCTAAAAGAATGTACGTACCTGTGTCATGGTGCCCGTGTCTGCCCGGCTGACCCAAGTTGGCTACATATGTTTCTTGTTTTCCTTTCCCTCTCACTCACACTTGCTGTGTCTCGCCGGGCCGGAGCTCATTGCGGGCTCCCTAGTTGTCTTTTCGCGTTGTTGCTTTGTGAGATTAATCGCTTGTTTCCTGTGAACACGAATTCCTTTTCCCTTGGACTGTGTTTCTGGATTCCCTCGTGTGTGAAGAGCTCCTTTTCCAGATTCCCCTGTGCCCTGGATCCCCCTCGCCCTCTCACTTGTATATAGTCGCACCTGGTGTTGTGTATCAATAAAAAGGAGCTGTATTTTAGCTGCCTCGTCTGCGCTTGAGTCCATCCCACTTCGTGACAACCTGGGCCCGCCTACTATCCTTGGAAAGGTAAAATGATTGGCTAGAATCCAAAGTGTATGACATCTCAGGAAAAAAAAGCACCTAAATAAAGCACCGGATACCGGTACCCATCCCTACTTCCAATAGGCTGTCATTGTCGAGTTGATTCTAGCCAGGCTAGCAAGGCTTGTGTTTGACACCCATGAATTAGTGCCGACCGGTCACAGTCGACCACTTCTTTGTAAGAAAGTAATCTGGTTCCTGAAAACAAAGCCATTATCTCTGCTTCTCAAGCAACTTTCTTAAACATTTTGGGGGGTTTTTGTTTTGTTTTTTCTTTCACTTTTTGTTATTCAAGATAACAAAGGACCATAAATCCTCCACAACACTACAAGTAATAACTGGGTAGCAAACTTGTGAAAAGTTACACTGACTGGGCTGCATGAAGTTCACTGTTTGCTGTGTTGATAGTCTAGAAGCAGTGACTGGGCCAAAGTTTCGGATTAAACAAAACACAACATTTTGCTTAAAGCAATGAGCTTACCATGTTAAAAAAATCTTAGAGTTCTTCCTTATCTACTACAGCAGAGGTGGGTAATTAATTTTCCCAAGGCAGTACCTGACAAATGTTGTGGAGAGCTGCACCAGTAAGCTGAACTAAACTGTGCTCAATATTATATTTATCTCTTTATAGGCTTATTGGTGCAGCCCTCTACAACAGCCCCAATTTTTCTTGTGGTGCCTTGGGAAATTGCTTAGAGCATTGATCATGAAGTTTTCATCTTTACATATGAAGTTTGTTAGATTAAACCTACAAAGATAAAGTGCTGTGTATGAAAAAAAAAAAGTTCGGTTCTTGTGTAATTTGGCATACCTCGGACTTTTCTCCACCTTTTCTATCCATAGGAATGGCTTCTTGGGCATGCACCCATTTTTTTAAAGACACAATTTTTACATACTGCTGTAGAGAATTTTTATTATTATTATTATTATTATTATTATTATTATTATTATTGTCATTTTATTTTTTTAGGCCTGATATGTGATCCTCTATCTTGGATTTTAGCTAATAGCAGTTTGAAAATCACATTCTTGGTGTAAAAATATTCCCCAAGGAAATTCCAAAACCATCAAACTGTGCTACCTGTAGTATTTTTATAGATGCAACTAAATAAATGGCATTGTGTTTTTGCAACAGAGTGCTGCAAAGTGCTGAAAGATACAAGTTAAATTTGTTTCTTTGCTTAGTTATATGTTATATGTAGACACAACACTGTTTCATTCCTCTTTTTCTTTTTGGTTGAATAATAATAGGCATAACATAAAAAAACATTTCTATGAAAATGTGCAGGTATCAGAACTGCAGTGAAAATGACTGAAAAAGCAGCCAGTATTGGAGAACTATTGTCCATGACTCACTTGCTACTCGTTATCCTGGACAAACCCCCAGACTGTTACACCCCAAACAAAGGGGAGGAGCAAAAATAATAAAATCTGGGAAAAGAAAGAAGTCAAATAGGGTAGTGTGCATGAAATATATGCTTTTATTACAAAGGTTCCAACAAAAAAGATGGATATATAAAAATACAAAGATCTAAAGTAATCTGTACTATATTGGTTTTGTAACAAATTAGATTGAATAATTGTGTGAAATGCCGGTATCTGATTGATCACTGATGGTACCGCTACTTCTTGAGGTTCCTTTAAATAACTGCTGCTATCACATTTGGATGCATTTCCACCACTTGAGCGAGTGTCACGTCTTATAACAATGTTAAAGTCCCAAAGGTATTGGTTCACCAACTAATTCATCCTCCCTTAAAGACAACACACAAAGTCTTTTACCCTTTATTTGCTCTTTTCCCCCCTCTTTTCTTCTCTCACTGTCTCCTTCACAGTGACTCATCCTTCTACAGACACATTTTTGCACACCTCTAGCAGTCACAGTTAACAGTGGAGGTGTCAGATTCTTCACTGAAGTTGTTTTTTTTGTGTGTGAGAGCTGGCCTTGGTGTAAGTTCCCACTACTGTGAAGGCAGAAGAAAGGAAAACACACTCTGTGCATCTTTCCTATAGAATAAACACACATTGGCAGGTAATGATGATAATGAGAACAATTGACACTTGACTAATAAGGCAGTCTGATTTACGTCTGGTTTTGTATCTCATCTCTTATTTATTTATTTCAGGATGTGACTGGAGGTTTAAAGACCCCCTCATTTGAAGCAGTTCTTTAGAAGTGTGGCGCCCAGCTTCTGAACAGTCTTATCTCTAGCAGTCACTAATGAGCAAACTGCCTGCATTGCTGTCTGCAATGCAGGCAGTTTGCTCATTAGTGCCTTTATCAGAGGGGAGGGAAAAAGCAAGAGTGATGATGACATTATAGCAATAAGACTGTTTGAGAGAATACTGCGTCATTGACCAGAAAAAGTTTAGTTTGACCATAAAGCCAATTCTTCTGGAGCTCTTAGGGATGTCTTTTTTTTATTTAACCTCCTAGGACCATGCGTCCACATATGTGGACATCACATTTTTGGATGTCTAGACCAAAATACAAAATTTTACTCTACAAGGGCCTGATATCCACTTACGAGGACATTATACTGCCACTGTTCTATTGAAATGTAAAACAAATGTCCTCATATGTAGCTCACATTTTTCTCAGAAACAAAAATCCGGTTAAAAAAAAAATCTGGTAATTCTTTGTTTTTACATTCATCAGGTCCCTATCAGCCCAAATAGCAAACAGAATTTTAAAATCCATACCATGAAAGAGTTCGGGACTTAGGAGGTGTTAAGATTCAAAAATTGAGAAAGGGTACAAGAGGTGATCGAAAAATAACCACACTGGTCCGGCCGGGTGAAGTCAAACGAAGATTTTAATTCACACGTGGGAAGATCACTGGAAACAGCAATTGATCTTCGACTTACTAAAGCACAAACAATTATTTTATAACATCAGGGTTTGTTTACTGACGCCCCTTCATGCGTCACTGATACATTTTATACATAGATCAGATCAACACCAGAATGACTTTTCACCTAGAAGATCATCTTCTATTTTCATGTCTGGTACTTTCCGTTCTTGTCTTAAAGTGAATTGTTCCTCTTTCTTGTCGAGACATAACTAATCTCTCCTCTAAATAAATCTAACTAATGTGTGTGTATGTGTTGACCTCACATGCTCTTTGTGTCACCTCTTCACCTCCTACTGTCTGTGTCTCGTCCTCAAATGCTCTTTCTCAATTCACCTGTTGCACTTCTGACCTTTCACTAGACCAGAAGCTCACTGAGACTATGTGTATGTCTTTTACTAAATAAATGTTTTAACCAAGAACCTCTACTAAAACCTTAATATAAAATGACCTGATATAAGTGTTTTGTAAGCATGTATTGCAATTCCTTCTATGTTCTAGTTTTCCCTCAGCATGTATCACCTAGACACTCTCACTAGATGAAGCTCAAAACCATTAATGAACCTGAACATCAACTCAAATAAGCACAGATATGCAATATGTATAAAATAGTTATAACTGCACCTGAAATACAAAGTTAACATCATCATAAACATCTTAAGGCCATCTTAAAGCTATCTGTTACATTGTTAAAGCAATGATCATACTGCAGATTATATTATGCTGGTCAAATACTTTTCTATTCATCCCCACAATCCCCCTTTCGACCTCTGGCACACCAGAGGTCGATACATAGGTTGTTGTTCACTCCTCAGTCCACTCAACTACTTCCAGATCCATCATCGGCATCATGGACATAGGGGCCACCGCCCCAGGGTCCACTGCCTTTACAATCACCTTCTCTACCAACCTTCGGGCACAAGGAATGAGACAACAACCACAGGTCACCAAAATACCCACCAATACAGATAGAGACAACATAATTGACAGAGCAAGCCCCTTCCACCTTCCGAACACTGACGTCAGCCAGGCCTTTTATTTTTTGTTTATGCCTTCAAATCCACCTTAAATCTTCTTACCTAAACGTTGGTTTTAAACACAAACAATTCTTATATTCTACTTTGAAACGCTGTCACCATTCATATATTTACAATGTTATTATATACTAAGCCAGCATTTTAATCGCAGACATTTATCCACATTTGCAAACAATAGTTATACAGCTGAATAACACACGAAACCGAAAGCATAATCCTCTCATGCGCTCCGCATCAGCTGCCTCATTTGCATGCACACACACCATCTAAAAATAGCAACAGACAGTCAGTGCATTACTGACTCGACACCCAGGGATCTTTTTTATTACAGAGACGTCTTATATTTACAACTGCACAGATTTTAAACCTTTTAACACCTATCGAATTTCGACAAATTTAACATAACAGTCTAACCGATAAACTCCCTGAGTTTTTTGCGACCAATTAACCAGTATCTGTCCAACAGTTTCTGGCCTCATCTCTAAACTCCCTAACTCAATTTAAAAGTGTCCAACACCCAAGGTCCAACCTTTGCTGCCCAAAAAAGCGCAGATACCGTTCCAAACGGTAAGGAGACTCTAACTCCTAGCTATCTTGGAGGTTCCCAAGTTCTCCCCGGTTGCCAACCGTACTAACCCTATTCGCCGATAGGTCAGGGCCAAGCGTCCTTGGCCGGGAGGGAGCGTTACCTCCGAGAACTGCGCTTCCTAGAACCCCCACGGTTCCGTTCTAAAATAATTTATAATACTTTGAAACAACAATCAACACCCAAAACAAGTGTATAACTGAAGCAGGTCCAACCTTATAACCAAAAATAAGCAAATTCCCTAACATACTAAAATCATTAAGCAGTCCAACTGCTTCCCACGGTCTAACCGTATTAAATCCTTTTAGCGGTCCAACCGCATTCAATCATTACCAGCAGTCCAACTGCTTTAAATCCTCAGATTCTTATCAAAATCAAAACAGACATCCACCAGTAATTTCAGTGAGCGGACTTTTAATTTTCACAGCCCAATTTGACACACTTTGGAAATAATTCAACAGGTAGTGCCTTACCTTTTTTAAATATGATGCACCGGCGTGCGTCCACTCACTTTTGACCACTGGCCAAGTCTGCCCGTCTGACCACCTCGGACCACCGCTCACACCTCCACTTTTCTCCCTTACTCAACCACCGGACGAAGCCCCCAAAATGTTAAGATTCAAAAATTGAGAAAGGGTACAAGAGGTGATCGAAAAATAACCACACTGGTCCGGCCGGGTGAAGTCAAACGAAGATTTTAATTCACACGTGGGAAGATCACTGGAAACAGCAATTGATCTTCGACTTACTAAAGCACAAACAATTATTTTATAACATCAGGGTTTGTTTACTGACGCCCCTTCATGCGTCACCGATACATTTTATACATAGATCAGATCAACACCAGAATGACTTTTCACCTAGAAGATCATCTTCTATTTTCATGTCTGGTACTTTCCGTTCTTGTCTTAAAGTGAATTGTTCCTCTTTCTTGTCGAGACATAACTAATCTCTCCTCTAAATAAATCTAACTAATGTGTGTGTATGTGTTGACCTCACATGCTCTTTGTGTCACCTCTTCACCTCCTACTGTCTGTGTCTCGTCCTCAAATGCTCTTTCTCAATTCACCTGTTGCACTTCTGACCTTTCACTAGACCAGAAGCTCACTGAGACTATGTGTATGTCTTCTACTAAATAAATGTTTTAACCAAGAACCTCTACTAAAACCTTAATATAAAATGACCTGATATAAGTGTTTTGTAAGCATGTATTGCAATTCCTTCTATGTTCTAGTTTTCCCTCAGCATGTATCACCTAGACACTCTCACTAGATGAAGCTCAAAACCATTAATGAACCTGAACATCAACTCAAATAAGCACAGATATGCAATATGTATAAAATAGTTATAACTGCACCTGAAATACAAAGTTAACATCATCATAAACATCTTAAGGCCATCTTAAAGCTATCTGTTACATTGTTAAAGCAATGATCATACTGCAGATTATATTATGCTGGTCAAATACTTTTCTATTCATCCCCACAGAGGTTAAATGGTGGAGTTGGTCAAATGTGATGGGTCGATTTATATCTTAAACATCCACTGACCACTCCCACATAGCAGACAGGTCTGGCCCATATCTGGTGTCAAGCTGGCACTGATGGCTGACTTCTGGCGTAGTAAGTGGTATGTCATCCAGATATGGGCCAGGCCTGGCGTAGATGGCACTGTTTATGTGATAGCATGCCACATCTGGCCTGATTGTGGTTTGGTTTATGTGGCCCAGGCTCATAGAAAACAGGTCTGGCCCGGATCCGGCATCAAGCTGGCACTTCTGACTGACTGGTGTCATGGCAGGGTGTATGTCAACCAGATGTGGGCCAGGTAGGCCATCTGACAGGGTGTAGCCAACTGTGATGTTGCCAGTTGATAGTAAAGTCATGTTTTGAACCCTTGAATATTTTAACAAACACCATCTTGATGATGTCAAATACAAATTGAGTGAGGGGTGGATTTGGAGTCAAACATGAACTAAAGTCTAATGTTCTTAGTAAAAAAGTAACCATAATTTTAAGTTTGGGTAGCAGCTGGTTTAAAAGCTTTAGGTTGTTGTAAACATGGCCTTTTCCATCATGTCTCATGCAAAAATTAAGAAAATGTCCCTATTTTCTTAATTTAGTTAGAAGACCCAAATGCCACGTTGCAATACTATACTGCTATGGTGGCCAACGTTTCAAATGCAGGTTTGACAGGTTTGTGAGTGTGCACTTTATTCAAAACCTAGCGAGGGTTTACTCATGTTTACCACCGGGTGGCCGTAGCTCAGGAGGTTGAGCAGGTCACCTACGGATCGGAAGGCTAGTGGTTCGATCCCTGGATCCCCCAGTCTGCATGTCAAGAGTGTGAATGTGTATGAAATGAAGTGTGTGACAGTTATATAGGGCACTTTCAGTAATCCGAGAGAGTAGAAAAGCGCTATATAAGAATGAGTCCATTCACTGTCTGAATAGAGTTTCGTCATGTTACTTTTGCACTATCATGTTCCGGCACATGTTGTTATTACATGGCTTGATTAAGGTACACATTAGGCTGAAATCTGGGGCCAGAGCTGAAACTGTTCTGGGGCAGCACAGGGCCAGCAGTGTGTCTACAACTGGCCTTGTGCTGGCCCATGTGTGGGCCACCTCTGGCAAACCAGATCTGGGCCACCAAAGGGCCGTCATTCTTTGCGGCATGTGGGTCATGTGTAAGCACATTGTGTGAACCAAGCACATTGTGTGAACTAAACCCATTGGCCATACCAATTTTGCTATTTTTGGCTGGTGCTTTTGGATCTTTGATTTTTCACACAATGACTTTTCATTTGCATAACCAACTGCAGTCAAATGAGAGACTGGACAAAACTGTGTATTCTCCCCCCTATTTGCCTGATTCACTGTGCCTTTGGTAACAGGTATGCACATGGGATTTCATTCAGCCTAATTTGTTTCAAGCAGTGCTGAAGTCTTAAAACTGTCAGACGTTTGTAAGAGGATGAACCAGGCATCCTATTGCTTCTCATTTGCCTTTCTTCCTTATCGTCTGTCTGTCTCTGTGTCTGCGCACATTTCCAGATTTGATTTTGTAAAGCGCTTTTATGTGTTTGATTTTTTTTGTTTGTTCAAAAATTCTGATTGTCTCTTTTCTAATCAAACAAACACTTCTAAAGATACTTTTGAAGCAGGTGAGCCGAATATGGAAAAAAAGACATTAAAAAAATGTAGAGCTGAAAGTCATTCACAACTGTTTCTTTACAAATGTATTCCTATCAAAGCAGTATTTAAGTGGTTATTGCTGCAGAAGACACTGCCTGGTTTGTCCCTGAATGCCAGCACAGAGCAGAACAAACAATAAAAAAAATGAAATCATCCCCTGTGTAAAGATAATGTACTGATAATTTCCAGTCTTGTGTTCTTAGCAGCAATTACTAACAAGAGTAAGCATTTTAACTATGAGTGTAACGTTATGCTCCGTATGTTATGGGTGCTTGTGATGACAATAATTAAATTAAAAGGGGAATCTTGCTGACCACCTGGCCTTTCCCAGCAAGATCGAAAACTTGGCAGCAAACCCTGTAGCATAGATGTAAGAAGATGAGAAGTGCCAAGCTTTTATTTATTTATTTATTTTATTTAAGCAGATCAATTAAAATGTAATAAAATGGAACCCAACTTGGAAGAGTCTCTGCAGACCTCTCCAGACAGGTGGTTTCCTTGAGTAAATTCAGCTGCTCATAAGATCAATGATATGTGTGTGTGTGTGTGTGTGATGTTTCTGCATCAGTTATGAAGAACGTCTACCTGCCTGTCTCTTCCTCAGTTTTTAATCCGGTGCTATTAAATGTGCTGCTGCGCACAAAGAGATAACGGATGTGTGACAGGGTACAATAAATGTTTACTACACCGCAGGTCATGGAGAACAGTCAGCAGTCTGACGCTGTAATCGTGCCATGCCTTTCCTCACATAACATTGATGCTATACATGACTGTAGTACCATGTGTTACATATTCGTATATATCAAGTTTATTTCCTTCACCATTCTGTAACAAAGGCTGAGATTAGGTGGTGTGATGAGGGCTGTGAGAAATTTGAGAATGTCTCTTGTTTGGTAATATTGGAGCAGCTAATTTAGTATTATAGATAGAGTAGTGTTCACCTAGTTTCTCATTATTGAAAGTGTTTATTTTTATGTATATACTGATACTGAAATTTCACAGCAACAGTAGTCTTGGGGCACTTTTTGCACAATTTCACATTCAGAACCCCAAAAATCTCCTTTCCTTGTGAGCAATTACTTGGTGAGGAGGAAGAACTTCCTTTTAACAGGAAGAAACCTCCACTAGGACCAGGCTCAGGGAAAGGCAGCCATCTGCCATTACCAGTTGGGTGGTGAGGCGAAAGGGAAGGCATAACAAATGAGCACAGAGAGACAGCAGACAGCACAAAACACAAACTACAGGAAAGAGAGACACAAATTTAATATTTTTAGAACATTTCCTGCTCGACCATCTCCAATTTGCATAAAAATTTGATTGTACAAAGTTTGAACATAATTAATGAGTCCTGTGAAATTTGAGTTTTGTATACTAAATAGTCTGTGGGAGCACTAGTATTTGGGACATTGGCCTGAAAGCGGGGCACCTTTGTTTTGAAGTTATACTATATAGGAATTTAGAAAAGCGTTTCATATATAAAGCTAAAATTTCATGGCAAACATTATAAAAGTCCAGACTTTTAGTCAATAAAACTTTAACAGAAAACATTCTAATAATTTTACGATTTGAGATTTGAGGGAGTCAGATCTTGAAAATGAAAAAATATGAGTACATTTAATTAAATATTTCTAATGTACAATTACAGTACCATCTGAAGAATCCAGTATTTTGCTCTATTTGGACTGGACCATGTACTAATATTTCTGTTTTTGTGGTACAACTGAATATGTCATATTTACTGAATTCCACATTAAAGTTGAATGAAAATGTCATTTGCTTCATTTCTGTGACTGAGAATTTCATGTTAAAAAAGTATTCTTGTGTAATTCGACTATATAACTAGTTGTCTTTTGCTATGGTAAGTATTTTATTAGTGTGTGCTCAAATATGGGACTTTACAGCAGTGCTAATATAAGTTCGAAGTCTACTCTTGATAGTAGCGCGCCTGTCTCTTGAAACTGGGAGCTGGTTCCACTCTAGATCTCGCTGACAGCTGAAGGCTCTACCTCACGTTATACTTTTGCAAACTCTAGAAACCACAAGAGAACACGAGGAGAAGAAATCTAAATTCAGTTCTAAATTTAACAATGAAGAGAAGCTAACATGGGGGAAATGTGACCAGCTTTTTGGATTAACTGGAGGCTTTTCTGTCTTTAAAGACTATATGATAATAATAAAGAAAGTAGTAAATGCATGAACTAGTTCTTATCTTTACTTTGAGAAATTTTTTACAATATTGTGTAGAAAAAAAGTCACTCCCAGAAGTCTATTTCATGTGTGATTGAAAATCTTTCACTATTGGGAAAAAAAAAAGACGTGAGGGTTTATTACAGCAGTAAAAAAAAAGTACCAGTCCTAGCACAGAACCCAGCAGCACTCCATGACTAACTTTGATGTAAGGAAAAGTCCTCGTTTACTTAGGCTACGTCCACACTAATGCATTTTCGTTTGAAAACGCATCATTTTCTCTCTGTTTTGGCCTCCCGTCCACACTGAGACGGCGTGGAAAACGCTCTTGAAGTCGCAGCTGTCCCGTCGCAGTGTGGACACTCGGAAACGCAGACTTTCTAAAAACGATGACGCATTTTAGTCATGTGATGCAGTCATGTGACGAATTAAACAAAGATAGCGGAGTGCATTATACAGCGGTTGTTTTGATTGCTCTCAATTTTGACAGCCCTAAAAAAGATTGATATCAGTTTGTACATGCTCCAGATAGCTTTTCTTCAAATTCTTTAATTCTCACTCGCTTTCGTGCATGCGCAGGACTGGAACGTAAGCGTTTTCGGCCGTTTCAATGTGGACGCACAACTCTGTGAAAACGACTGAAAACGCTAGTGTGGACGCAGAGCGTTTTCAGATGAAAACACAGTTTTCAAATCTATCTGGGGTAGCGTGGACGTAGCCTTATTCTAACCAGTGCAGTGCGTTTCCTCCCAGTGATGTATTCTAGTCTCTGCACTAAAACGTTGTGATTAGTTTTATCAAAGGCTGCACAGAGTTAGCAGGACGAACACAGAGATGAGTTTATTTATCATTAGTAACCTTCACGTGTGTCATTTATCAATTCCGCACCTCTACAGAAACTCTGTAAATAAGCCATTCCTCTGATAATGATAAGTCTTCTGTAACCTCCTTTTTATTTCAAGAAGTTTTGACATTTAAAGTAAGAAATCAGTCTGCAATTACATAAACCAGATTAATAATGTACAGGCTTTACAAGACAAGGTTGAATTAGAGCCAGCTTGAAAGCCTGCAGGGTTTAGCTTATTAATAATGATAAACTGATAATTAATGGCAAGACTTCTTTGAGCAGTCTTATACGGCTGATGTCCAATAGACATGCTGATGGTTTGATGAAGTAATTATTGAGTTTAGCTCAGTGGGATCAATAGGAGAGAAGCATTATACATATACATTAGGAATTTCTAAAAACAGCTGTTGAGTCTTGTTAAAACATCTGACAGCTGTGAGAAGGTTAAGATGATGACATTTTTTTTATTATCTAACAATTTAACATTTTATTCATAGAAGAGTTTATAAAGCCATTACTGCCGAAAGCTGAAGGAATACAAGTTTCAGTTGGGTCTCTGTCAGCCTGGGATTGTTTGTGTTTTCTTTATCAGTGATGACTTCTAGTTTTCATTTTACAGCTTTTTGTATGGGCTCTTTAAAATAAGTTGCCTTTCCAGGAACTTCACTTGGGCCTGCTCTTTAGTGTGTATTTGTACCAGGAATGATACAAGATAACTCACCTGTGTGGGAATAAAGTTTGGGTATTTGCTCTCCATTGTGTTGGCACATGGAATAGTTACTGAAACGTGGTCCTAATACACTGCTCAAAAATCAGTCAATCAATCAAATAAAGGAACACTTTGAAAACACATCAGATCTCAATGGAGAAAACGTTATGCTGGATAAATGAAAATGATGAAACTATGGAGGGTTAAATTTGAAGAAAGTCCATTTTCCTAAAATTCCATTGCAGCAACTCACAGTGATACTCAGCAGTTTGTGTGACCCCCACATGCTTGCATGCATGACTGATAATGTCTGGATATGCTCGTAATGAGATGACGGATGATGTCCTAGGGGACATTCACACCAGTGTCCTGCTGGAGGTCGTTTTGTAGGGCTGTAGCAGCGATCGTCCTGTTCCTCCTTAAACAAAGGAGCAGATACTGGTCCTGCTGATGGGTTAAGGACCGGCTGTACTAGACTAACTGCCAGTGTCCTGGAATCTCCTGCATGATGTTAAAACTGTGCTGGGATTCACAGCAAACTTTCGGGCAATGGCACATATTGATGTGCCATCCTGGAGGAGTTGGACTACCTGTACAACCTCTGTTCGGTCCAGGTATCACCTCATGCTACCAGTAGTGACACTGAAAAAACTGTTAGAAAAGATGAGAAGGTAAAACTTTTGTAACCTGTATAGCCATTCCTGTTTTTTCAGCAATATTACAATATACTTGAGATATTCAATATATACTTGAAGTGCATTGCTTTTATCGTGTCTGAAGACAAACTCTAAAGCACCTGTAACCCTTGTGGTGTCCTCGGATCACAAATGGTCCCTAGGTGAATGGCAAACAAGCATATGGGAATCCCGAGGACACCACATTAACAGTGGTTTATGTCTTAATGCTAAGCTAGTTTAACATGTTATAATCGTAAATAATATAGAGTTATGACAGTGGTATCAAACTTGTTATCTTACCATTAGAATGTTTTAAGCAAAAACAGGCAAAGTATTTAGTCATCACGAAATTTTAGTTGAAATTCAAAGTCAAGTATTTTTGTTTGAGAGTGACCATTTGAAAGGTTTCCAAATTTTGAAATAATTTGGAAACCTGACAGCGGGCCTGATTTGCTTTTCAACATCAATGTTCCCTCTAAGCTGCGCACGTGCGCAATTGCGCACTGCTGGCACGGTCTCTGCACACAGAAATTCTGACCAATCAAAAAATGATATGGCAACGTGGCATCTAGTTGTTAAGAAACGGGGGAAGTTTTAGGAGTGACGGCGGTGCTTTGAGATGTGAGAGATTTGAGACGTTTAGCGCAAATCTTGTGTAGTTAGTGTGTAGTGTAGTTAATAATCTTGTTGTGTGTGTCAGAACAATGAGGCGACTGCTGAATGTTACAGGTGCTACAGGAGAGATACATCTCCTGTTGTCAGGCCTGCAGGTATCAGGCTGTTGTTCTCCTTTATCTCATAGTGGACAGAGATTATTTGTGTGGCATCAGATTTGATGCAGAACAGCTGATTGTTCTGTAAATAGTTTGAAATGTTTATTTAAAAACGCCTTGGCTGCATTTAAAAAAAAATAGCTGCAAAAAACTTTGTTTGCCAAACTGAGTTACTTTTTTGAAGAAGTAACTATATAATTAATTGCCTAACACTGGTATTTTGGAGACAGAGAGTTACAGGACTCTCTCCCAGACCACAGACTCATACTCATAATACAAGTCAGAGCTCTAAAAAAAAAAAAAGAAAGTTGTGTTTTCGAAATTGGAGTTCAAGTTATTTTTACTTCCAATAGTGTTAACATACTACACAGGTCAGGAACAAGATTCTTTTTTTACATTTTCATTGTAAGTGGGCTAAAGCAGTTAATTAAAAGTAGTCTAACATAAATGTAAATGCTGTAATTTGATTATTTTAATAAACCATAAAACTTGGATGGATTCGATGCCGGCGTGACCACAGTGCACACGTCTGATGTCGCTCACAGTGGTCCAAGGAACCGCTCAGGGAGTTTGTGTGTTCGCTCAGACACGTGAAAAATTAGAGGGAACATTGGTTGGCATCTGGAAATAGCTGGCAATGTCAAACCCATTTTCATTTGCAGATCTCCTGCACTATGAAGTCACTCTACAGGAGAGTCAGAGTGAGTGAGCTGATAAACGATTGAGTCATAACTATTCAGCTCACAGGCTCAAGCTGGCTTTTCAGCATATCTCCATTTGAACCACCATCTACCAGTCATTCACTCGGCAGCTCTTCATTGATTCTCTGCTGTAGGGCCATGTGGTCTGGGGACTAGCTATCATGTCGCTCAGCTTCTAATGAAATGAGATCAGATAATTGATGACAGTCACATCAAGGAAATAAGAGTGTCGCAGACTTTTAAACCGCAATCATTCTTCTGTGAGACACGAATGTCTGTCTGTGTGAGTGTGTGCATAAAGAAAAAAGCAGGACTGGTCTTTAGCCATTTGATATGCCTCTGGAGAAATAAAGTTGTCCAGTTGAAGTATGCAGATAATTCCAGGTTTAAGTCAAATTCCTTCCCACTTGGTTGTTTTGGCCAGCAGTGCTATTAGCAAAAGCAGCATTACATCAAACTCACTAATACACTGTAAAACCCAACAGTGCATCTTACTAAAAGAAGTAAGTTGTTCTTACTCAGTTCTGAAAAATAGTTAAAGTAACTTTCATGAAGTGTGTTAGGTAGACCCAAAAGTATACATATGTTATAATAACTTTATTGTAATAAGTACACATGATGTTTTTGTAATGTTTTAAGTACTGTTGCTTTAAACTGTTTAAGTAGTGTTAATTCATTTGTATTAGTCATCATCCACAGCCCCGCCCCCAGCGTTTTGCCTGGACTTGTCGGCCATGAGACACAAGTCTCGTCAAGAGAAATTTTGCAAGAGTGGAAAGTACAAGATAAACGTTATTTTTATGTTTTTTTGTTAATGCTTACTTCTAGCATACAAAACGTACATTTATCAGACTGCTTTGTTTTAGTTGTACTTTGTTGTAATTTATCATACTTTGTTGTAGTAGCTCGTAACTTAGCTTGCCAGCACACAATTCCCGCCTAGCGCTGTATGGAGTCTGCTTTCACAATTTAAAAAATTAACGGTTGGTGGCTTGTTTCAATCAAATAGTTGGTAAGTAGTCTAATTTTTGCAAACTGCATGGCACAAAACTTTTGGTAAAATCAGTGTTTAGGCTTTTCTGACTCTGAACTTTATCAAGTTCAAATGTAGCCTACTTTTGACACAGTGAAAATAGTAGAAGATTTATTTAGTGTTCATTTTAAGAGTTTACTGGACAAGTTCACCTTCACAAATTTAAAGTATGATGGTTAGTGGCATTTTAGTCGTGAAATAATTTACCTTTTCAAAGCTGCACTGCACCAAACCTAAACGTTTCTGACTCTGTACTTTCCAAGGGTTAGCCTATTGTGTACTTCACTTATGTAAAATTGCTTTATTATTTTATAACATTTAGTGTAGTTGACCAACCAGAATTGAAAATGAACTGTAGTTACTGTTTTCAAAGCTTGTGTTATCCAGGTTGACTGTTTTTTAGTGAAGTAAAAGTCTAAAAGTAAAAACTGTTCTGCTAGCATTCTGTCCTCATGGCTTTTGTGTTATTACAGTCTGACGATTGAAGGAGCAGTAGCATGCGAGAGATCATCCAGCACTGCACTAAAGACAGCCAGTAAAGGTGATTTTAAAACGATTTGGCATCAAAATGTGGAATTGCAAGTTGTGTAGTTTTTCTACTGCCATAAAAGTCATGTTGTTGAAGCATTATCGGCTCAACCATAGTCAGTACTCCACAATTTCACCCTTACCCTGTCTCTACAACACATGCATGTGTACATTTAGTACATTTAATTCATTAAAGATACACATGTCAAGAATGCACACTCCCACACAAAGAAAAGACGGTTCTTATCTAGATTTGAATAAATATGGATTTTGTTGCCCTGTGTGTAATTTTAAGCAGCCATTTATTGAAAGCCAAATGTTTATCCATCTGAGGGGGCATTTAAAACGAAAAGAAACTGTTCCATGTCCTTTCAAGAACTGCAATTTTAAAACCAATGTATACACAACCTTCAATGCCCACAAATGCAGAGACCACCAAAATTCAACAAGTTACAATGAAGGCATTGTGCAAAGTGTTATAAATGTAGAACAAAAAGATGACATGCAACTTGATTCAATAGAGTCATCAGATGACAATCAAGTGGCATCCACCAGTGAAATCAGTGGAATTGAGGGTTTAGAAGAGCAGTTGCAATACAATCTGGCTGGATTTTTCTTGAAAATGCAGACCATTCTCCATGTGTCCCAGAGAGCAACACAGGAGATTATTGAGCATATTGATCAGTTGTTTTTGTTATCAGTACCTCTGGTTAGAAAATCAGTTGTAGATATACTGAAAAAGCACAACTGTACATATACGGACAAACTGGTGGATGAGATTTGTCAGGCAGTTTCTGATAGTAATGTTTTACATAAATGTGTCACATCTGAAGGACCACTATCTACAGCAAAGAGGTGGAAATCATATTACGAAGCAAATTTTCCATATGTCAAACCTGTGGAGTATTTAATTGAATCGTCAAAGCACACTTATATGTATGTGCCTATTCTCACATCTTTGCAATTGTTGTTGAAAAAAAATGATGTGCTTGAAGAAATTAAACAAGCACCCACACAGATTCCTGGACATTTCATGTCATTTTGTGATGGATCCTACTACCAGGAAAATGTTCTACTGTCACAAGAGGGACAGAAATTGTCAATAATACTTTATGTGGATGATTTTGAAATCGCAAACCCACTTGGTACCTCAAAGAAAATACATAAAGTCTTTGCAGTTTATTGGACACTGGCAAACTTTCCAGTTAAATCTCGTTCTGCTCTACACTGCACTCAGCTTGCTCTGCTGTGCAATTCCAATGATGTACGCCAGTTTGGGTTTAAGGAAATGTTGTCACCACTCTTAAATGATCTGAAAACTCTTGAAGAAGTAGGTGTCTACATTGAGACTCTTGGTGAATGTCTTAAAGGCACTGTCTACTCTGTTGTGGCAGACAACCTTGCTGCCCATGGACTTGCTGGTTTCAATGAGAGTTTCAGGTCTACATATTTCTGTAGGTTTTGTCATGCCACCCAAACAGAAATGCAAACAGAAAATGCTGTTACAGGGAATTATGTAATGAGAACAAAAGATGCTCATGGTAATCTTGTGCAAGAGCTTCAGAATGATGACATTGAGGAAAACTATGGTGTTAAAAACCCCTGTGTTCTTTCTGACCATCTCTCTTTCTTCCATCCTGTCACAGGCTTCCCACCTGACCTCCTACACGACCTGTTTGAAGGTGTCGTTCCTGTGGAGTTGGCACATTGTTTAAAAGGTTTGATTTCTAAGAGATATTTTACCTTAGAAGACTTAAACAGAGCAATTCTGCGCTTTCCCTACCAACATTCTGACAAAGTTGATCGCCCTCATCCAATACCCTCAAATTTTGCCAGGCGAGGGACCATTGGTGGGAACGGGCATGAAAATCATGCCCTTCTTAGACTGTTGCCTCTTCTCATTGGCTCCAAAGTTCCAGAAAGAGACACTTTTTGGGAAGTGCTAATGGATTTAAAGGACGTAGTTCAGCTTGCCATGTCTCATACTTTTAGTGACGAGACCATTCAGTACATGGCCTGTAAAATATTAGATCACAGACAACTCTTTCAGGAAGTGTTTCCTAATGTTCGATTCAGGCCAAAGCATCATTACATCGAGCATTACCCACACTTAATAAAGTGCTTTGGTCCCTTAGTTCATCTTTGGACAATGAGATTTGAGGGAAAGCATAAGGTTTTCAAAAAAATAGTTCATGACACTCACAACTACAAAAATATACTAAAAACTTTGGCAGAGAGACATCAAAGCATGATGGCATTTTATTTGTCCTCATCAACGTTTTTCAAACCACCTGTGCAAACATCCAAAATGGAGTCTTTGTACATTTCATCATTACCTGCAGATACACAATTATTTATTTCAGGTATTGCTGACAGTGACACAATATATGCAACAAAAAAGGTTACAATTAATGGCACAAACTTTGCAATTGGCATGTTTGTATGCACAGGTGCTTATGCTGCATTGCCAGAGTTCAAAGAGATTCTTAATGTACTGCTCATCAGAAACAACATTTATTTTCTCTTGAAAGACTATGACACTTATTACGTTGAGCACTTGCGTTCATATGAAGTAGCAGAGAATCAACAGAGGGGTCTCCGTCACAGTGTAAAATCTCTGTGCCAACTGTCTGACCACATGCCGCATGTTGCTTACAAGATAGCAAATGAACTCATTCTAACAACAAACCATTTCATTCCAGTGTCTGACTAAAGAAACAGAACTGAGACATCAGCTGATTCCACCAATTTCTGAACCAATGCAAAGGTAATTCATCTATTCAGTTTTTTTGTATTCACATAAATGTTTTTATATTTTTGCACAATTAATATTTTGTAAATAACTGTAAACACAAACATGCATTAAAATGCCACTATAATATGTGAAACCTGTCTGTTACAGAAATAACAAATTCAGATGGAGGCAACAGGAATATTGAAGCTAAGGGTCATCCTTGATAAGGATAATGCTGAAAAACTTATTTTGCCATCTCGTCCAAACAGTGTGCAAGCCCTCATAGATGAGATCAAATGTAGGCTAAATTTTACTTTTGACTTTCGGCTTCAGTTTCATGACCCAGATTTTGATAATGCCTTGTGTAATTTGGTTAAAATAGAAGACCTGTCAGCTATAGCATCTGTTAAAGTTGTCAGGTTAGTTGAGCTGGACCAGATTTCAACGAGCACTGATGACACAATCCTTCAGACTGATAGCACTGATACCATAGATTCACCAGAGCGTATTAGTAGATGGCCAGAAGTTTTTATTGTTCCGCCATTTTCTTATGAAGTGGAACATGTATTAAGAGAGGGTAATGCAGCATTTGATAAAAATGGGAAAGTAATTACGCTGACACGAGATCAAAAACACAACATACTTGAGACAATGGGGGAAGAAATCTACAAACTAAAAGCATACCCTAGTACAACACAAATTGGCAAGGCTGCAGAAGCTTTAGTTAGAAAACACCCCTGTCTGAAAGAGAGGAATTCTGACACTGGGTGGGAAGGGTGGAAGAATAGCCTGAGATATAAAATGGGAAACCAAAGAAAGAAGTTGGCTAAAGCTGGCATCATGGATGTTGCTGTGAATGCTGGAAAGCGCAGCAGAACAAACCCAGATGGAGCTTCACCAAGGGCCAATATTAAAAGACCTAGGAGAGGTGAGGTCAACTTCCTTCCTTCTTATCCTTTTGGAGAAACAAGGGAGTCTCTGGAAACCAGAAGACTTGAGATGGTAGAGGAGTTCAAGAAGACCTCAGCAGAAAGAGACATCCCTCTCATTCATCAGCATATGATGCGCACTTTTGCCCTCCGGCGTGAAGAGATTGTCACCACTTCTCCTCCTGTATCAGAGCTCAAGGACAGATGGCCAGCACTCTTTCATGAGACACAGGTAAGTACAACTACGTATATAACATTTGCTGTTCATATAGTATGCTGTGTTTTGCTTATAATATTTTTGGAATTCTCCTCAGCTCTACTTTGAATTTCATCGGATCACCAATCAGAATCTGCCACATGTGTTTTATGCTGCACTGGATGATTATGCTCCTCAGCTGATTGGACTTTACAAAAAGAGGAAAACTGGACGGGTCGGTGAAAGGATGGAGCAGCTTTTGTTGGCATATGGAAAACAGGTATTTAAAAATACTAATTATTATTCTGCTTGCTTGGCAGTTGCCATTGTTATGTTTATATATATATATATATATCTTTATTTTATTTATTTATTTATTTTGTTTTTAGGACAAAAACGACATCTATGCAACTAGAACAGCAGCTCTGGCCGGCCTACCAATGTACCTCAAGGAGGATTCTTCAGAGATTTTCAAAACATGCAAGGTACTTGGGTATTACAATAATTTGCACATTTGAATTTAAAAAAGGTTGAAAGGAGTTTATAAGTCATCTGGACTTGGGTTGAAAGTTGAAGACATGAAGTTGAATGACTTATAAACTTCTTTCATCCTTGATTTGACTGGATGAATGAAAAATGAACCTTCACTGTCAATTTAAAACATGTTATGATATATAGAATTTGAAAAACTGAAGAAAGGTGCTTGACCATTTGTATTTATACTTTTAACAGAGGTATTACAGATGAATAATTGTGCACTGTGTATTATAGGAGGAAATTGAGTTCTATGAAGCCACAATTGCTCTGGTTGCTGATGTCGATGAAGAGGAGGTGCCTGGAGGAGTTCCTTTCTCACCACGCCAAGTGTTCATAGTACTTGAAGATCAGGTTGTTATGACTCATCACTCATGGACTGATGCTCTGGTGTGTTTGTTTGGGCTAATCTATGCTCTGCATCTGAGCTATCCTGAGAAGTGTACTGGCTTTTTTGAGTTCATTCAAGTAGTGTTGCTGAAGCTAGACGATGAGAGAAAGCAACTAAAACCAAAATTGCAGACACTAAAAAATGAGCTTGTGTAGATGATGTTTGTTTTTCACTGTCAGTATAGTCGTGCTTTTTCAGTTATCTGTGAATGGCTTCAATAGTTTTATTTGTTCAGGGTAATTAGCTTTCTAAAAAGCAATGTGGAGAAAGCTAAGAATAAGGAGACAATCCATATTTGACGTTTTGTTTGTGATTGAAAAAAATCTTTACATAGTGTGTAATCTTAAGCTTATTTCTAAAAACACCCTTTAGTTACATGGAAATCTTTTGGAAGATAACTGATAATTAGTCAATGTGTACAGTATACTTTCAAGCTTTATTTTTTTAATTGTGTGATGAGTGCCAGTTTACTTGATTCGAGGTCTGGGCAAAACTGTTGAGAAGCCACAAATACTTTTGAGAATATTTTTTGTTAGTTCAGCTGTTTTCTATAGTTGCATTGCTGTAGTGCATCTGATTTCATTATTATACTAAATGTTACTTAAAATTGTGATTGTTATGGCTCTAATTGCCTCTAGACTATTGTTTTTTATATGATGTACACCTAAATTTGTGTTTTGTATATTTAATTGATTTTCAAAATGCTAAAAAAACCATTCAAAATTCCCTAAAAGCGCAAGTTTTAAAATGCCTAATTATTTGTTTGTTTGATAATGGCTTTAGCAGTCATAGGTTATGACTCAAAGTATGGTTGTATTCATTCTGTATTTTCTCTGCAGTTAAAGTTAATAAAAACTGATTGGAAAGAACGATAGCTTGGTTTTGTGTTAATAGTACTTGAACCATTTGGTGCAATCGGTTTCCCCAAATGGATTAAGTTGTTTAAATACAACTATTTAAGTAAATTTAACTTAATTTGAATATGAGCATGTAACACTTTAAATAAGTTTGAATAAATACAGCATCTTAGTACAACAAATTTAATGGTTTAAGTTAAAACATACTAAAAACAATGAGTAAATAAACATAATGCATTTGAGTTACATTATCATATTTGCTTTGGGTTCTCGGGACTCTAATAAAGTACTTAAATAACCCAAAACTGTTTAAGTTATAAAACTTGAATCAATTGGTGCAATCGGTTTCCCCAAATCATTTGAGTTAACTTAACTGGTCAGGTTTTACAGTGTAGCTGAAACACCAGAATTAGCTAGGGTATTAGTATTAGCTATTAGCAAAGGTAAGTGTGACAAAAGCAGCAAGACATTTACCACTTGAATTGTCAGAATTTTAAAGAAGAGAATTTAAGGCTAAATAATTATCTAAATTGTGTTGTAACATTCACACTTGTTCAGCTTTGACATCAAGTATAGTGACAGCTGTATTGGCATACGGTGTCCCTACAGAGTTGAGGATTTTGGTGCCATTTTAATGGGAACGAAAGTGATCTAAATCAAAAGCTAGCTCTAGTCAGTGGGCTGTGTCTATTGTAGAGTTATAAATATAAAGTTTAATGCAAACAAATATGCATCCTTTTATTTATTTTTTTATTTTGAAAGACTGAGGGGAACACAATGGTACATTTTTACACATCTCAGTTAAAAAAGCACTTGGACAAAATTCAAAAGGAAATGAGCCACAGCTGGCAATGCAGAAATAGATAATGTTATCCGTCTGTCTGTAATGGTGTTGTGGGAAAGTATACAGCAGCAGATAAATGCTTCCTACTGAAATATAGTTATTACAAACAAGCAAGTCATGAGCCATCAGCAGGACCAAAATAATGAGTCCAGAAATCTTACCAAGTAAACATCCACAGCTGGTGGGGATCACTGTACGTGTCTGGACCGAGTGTCTGGTGCCCAGTGGAATTTCAAAGGCTGATGAACCCGTGGGGATATTCTTAGTGAGAAGTGGAGACCGTGTGTCTGAGAAAATAACTATTGACCTTGTTGGATTTTTAATTTGGTAATAGCAGGATGAAGAGGACTGCCAGGAAGATGAGGGCGTGGGACATTTGGTCAAATTCCCAAACTGATTCCCTCCAACTGGATGGTGAAAACAATATAAGCTGTATAGAACATATGTAGCAGAGGAAAGACACCTTAAAAAGAAGAAAAAAACAACAATGCTTGGCGCTTTCTTCCTCAATCACTGTGATTTGCTGAGTATGATTTTATTATAACGAGAAGAAGTATTTTTGCTAAATCGCACAGACTGTTCGGCATTTATCTGCTGCATCAAACTCTACACATAACTACTAGTTCATCTACAACTATTTGTTGTCTCTCCCCCAAAAATCGAGACAATTGATTGGCCCAGTGTTGGTGCATATTTTATGTGTTGCTCAATGCAAACACAAGAAAATCAGTACAGCCTGGTATGAGACTATTAATCAAGCTATATCAACTATTCTTACTCTATTACTAAATTACTTCAGAGGCAGACGAGGCTACTGAACAACTTAGCATTTGTAGTTGTAGCCTTCAGCTAATATTATTACATTATAACTTGTGTATTTCCCTACCAGGCAATAGATGGCTGAACACAGTTCTCTGCCTTGAGCTAATGAGGTCCCACCAGAGTCAGCGTGATCAACATTAAGACATAAAGCAGCAGCATTACAATGCTCTCAGAGGAGGTATAAGTGCACATCTCTGTTCTCTGTCTTTGCTTCCCCCCCTCTTCTGCTCACTTCAGCTCTCCGCCTCCTTCTTTTCCTTTTCTTTTCCTTGTGTCCTCCTTTTTGCTCCTTTTTTTTTAGTTCTTAATCAGCAACCCCTTGTTTAGCTCCTCTTGTCATTGTTGCGCTCTGTCTTTGTCATGGGATTCATTTTATGTAGTTAGGCACAATGAGATTCCACTAAATCTGGGTCAATTTTCTGTCTGAAGATAAATTTTACATGAACCTATTTCTAGAGCTCGCCGACACACTCGTACATGCATGCAAGCACATGTACAGCAGACACACATGCTGCACCTATTCATCATGCAACTAGTCCTACCATCCCCCATGAAGGACATGCAGACACACACACATAAACGGGGCATCCTTATTTTGCTGTTTTACCATGCAGGCAAGGAAAGAGGCGAAAGGCATCATGGTTATGATCCTCCAGGAGCAGAATAATCTGCTGAGAAGGGGGAAGCGGACGATTTGGATGTGTAGATAATTAAATCCTGGCCTGTGAGAGGACTAATGATGAGATTTTCTCAAAGCTGCTCGACCTTATCGTTTTCATCCGAGCCATGAAAACAGCACTGACTGCGAATCATGTTGGCACTTTTATTCATCACTCAGCAGTTCACTCTTTGAGAGAAGACTCTTCTGAGACATGGCAAAGTCTAGATATAGCCCAGCGTGAACCTGATGCTCTGTCCCAGAGCTGAGAATAAATATGGACCAGCTGGAACCGCCACACTCAAATCAGATTGCTTATAGGCACCTTTGACATTTAGCTTGAAACTGTGTACAGATGGGAGGCGGGATCTTGCTATAGCTTCTTTTTATCATGTTCGTATAGTTTGCATTCAGCAACAGGCAAACTAGAAATCTGTGTTCAGAAGAATTATGCAGAGATGGTGCCTTTAGTATTTTGTCTTTTGAAACTCATTTCTAAGTGGAACAAATGAAACCTCTTGACTCCGCAATAAAAGATTTTGTTGTTATATAAGATTGTCATTGTCAGCTTTTACCCCCTTTTATTCTTTAACTAAAATAAAGGAACTTTTGCTCAGGTTTTTACACTTTTTTCAAGCAACTCCAAGTCTTATTGATTATGTAACAATTTTCTCCTTAATCAGCCCTATTATTAGACTGAATCAAATATAATACTCAGGTAAGGCTTTTGATGCCTCAGACATTGCGGTGCAACTGTGTTGTCATTTCGTGGTTTGCTGGAATTGGTTTTCATTTCTTTGATCTCCACCAGCAAGGAGATGATCTTTCACAGAGTGCTGATCTCTGGAGAAGAAAAAGAGAAATAAAAAAGTCTGGCTTGATGCTGTGAAACACTCAAGGACGCTGTCATGTGATACATTTAAGTCCACCGTATTTTACTGAGTGTTTGAAGCTATAATGATGATGTAAAAATGGCTGTAATTCCTAAATTTTAATTGTGAGACAATATTCCTAAAACTGTGTGCAAAAACATTTGTGACCAGCAAAGACCAATGACCGATCCACCACCAGGCACCAGGCCCAGGATCCACCACCAGGCACCAGGCCCAGGATCCACCATCAGGCATCAACAACTAAACAGGTGTGTTTGGATCTTATCTGAGCCGCCTACAAAATGCCACCAAAGAAAGCCACAGTCTCCGAGGATGAGATGGAGGAGATTAAGAAATCTCTAAATTACATGTCAGGAGAGCTTTCTACTATCTCCAAACAACAGAAATTGCTTTTGAATATGATGGGACAGATTAAAGAACTGCAAAAACTAAATGAAGAAAAGGACAAAAAAATTGCCCTACTTGAGTCCCGAGTGGCAGATCTAGAGCAGTACACCCGTATGAATGACTTAATAGTAAGTGGATTGGAGACCAAACACAGAACGTATGCCAGAGCTGTAGTGGCAGAGGAAGGCAGGGAGCCCACTGAAGCTGACATCGACTCTTTGGAGCAACAAATTCTCAATTTCTTTAGTGGCAAGGGAATTACCATTAATAGTAAAGATATTGAAGCTTGCCATCCTCTGCCTCGAAAAATAATAGTGGAAAACCATCTATAATGATTCGTTTTGTGAACAGAAAATCACAAAAGGAGCTACTAAGACAAGCTAAGAAGCTGAGAGGAACCAATGTCTACATAAACGAGCATCTGACAAAGAAAAATGCTGACATAGCACAACAAGCACGAATACTAAGAAGACAAAACAAGATTCAATCAACATGGACTGCAAACTGCAAGGTCTACATCAAACTCAAAGGAACACCAGAAGAACAAAAAGTTGTGGTCATTAAAGAACTTTCAGAACTGGAAAAATACTAGAAATGCTAAAAAAACCAAAAAAACAACTCGAGACACCAACTATAGAAATAAATCATATAGCATGACAAAACTGTGATAAATAATCACTTTTTTTCTTAGTAAGGTGAAAATGAACCTTACCCATATATGAACATTGTATATAAGAATTTGGGACTAAAACCCTTTGAGTATACTGATCACAGACCATGGGACTTGGAAAATGATATAGACCCTGAAAACAATTTCTATACCAATAAGTATGATCAAAAATGTGAATATTATACAAATGAGCAATTCAATCAAAATATAATAATGGATAATGTAATATCAATCATACATTTTAATAGTAGGAGCCTCAATTCAAACCATTCAAAAATCCTGGACTGTCTGGCACAGTTTTCTAAGAAATTCACTGTCATTGCAGTTTCAGAGACTTGGTTAGATGGGGCTCAAAACTTAGTGAAGATTGATGGCTATGACATGTATTACATCAATAGAAATAAAAAAAGGGGGAGGGGGTGTTGCCTTTTATACTGATAAAAATTACAAATGTAGAATCATCAGTGAACTGTCACTAGCACTGGATAACATAATGGAGTGCATAACTATCAAAGAATCTGCAAATCAGCTGTATCTACAGGACCCCTGGATCATGTATAAAAATGTTCACAGAGGAAATGTTGAAGATGTACAATCCCATTAACAACAAGAAAATGACATTTATATGTGGTGATTTCAATATAGATTTGTTGAATCCAACTGTGAACAGTGCCATCACTGATTTCATCCATACAATGTACAGCATTAGTCTTTATCCCTTAATCTGCCGTCCAACAAGAATAACCTCACATAGTGCTACACTTATCGATAATATTTTCACTAATGTTGTTGACAGCAATGTTGAAAGTGGATTAATAATAAATGACTTAAGTGACCATCTACCAGTTTTTGCAACAGTACAGAGCTACGCCAGGATTAACAGATGTGAACCTAATAAGAAATTAAGTAGACATAAAACACAAGAAGCAATTTGCCGCCTCAAGAAAGAGCTCAACAATCAAGACTGGAGTAACATCTATGTTCAAGACGTTGACGTGGCTTATGAAAACTTCTTATCAATAATATTAACTCTTTGCAATAAACACTGTCCCCTGGTGAATAAAACAAAGAAAACTGAAAACTCAGGAAAAAAAACCATGGCCAACAAAGGGGATATTGAACGCATGCAAGAAAAAGAATCTGTTGTACAAGGCATTTTTAAAGAAAAGAACAATAGAAGCTGAACAAACTTATAAGAGGTATAAGAATAAATTGACAGGGATCATGAGAAGCAGTAAAAGAAATTACTACAGTAAACTTTTAGATGAAAATAAAAAAATATGAAAAACATGTGGACAGTGCTAAATAATATTGTAAATAAAGGAACTAAAGGATTGGAATATCCATATAACTTTCAAATACAAAATACAACAACTAGTGACATAAAACAAATTGCAAATGGTTTTAATGACTTTTTTCTTGATGTTGGTCCTGCTTGGCTAAAGAAATTGTAAAAACTGGGCACCCTCCTAAAACTAAAACTATTAATGTAGCAAACTCAATGATTATGAGGGGAGTAGATGAAGAGGAAATTATGGATGTAGTTACATCCTTTAACTCCAAGAAATCAACTGACTGTGATGGCATTGATATGCACTTAATTAAAGATATTTTTGGATGTATTGTGAAACCATTTACCTACATTTGTAATCTGTCATTACAAAGTGGTTTATTTCCTGATAAGATGAAAATTGCAAAGGTAGTTCCAATATATAAAGCTGGAGATAAACATCTTCTCACAAACTATCGGCCCATCTCTCTACTACCGCAGTTCTCTAAGATACTGGAAAAAATATTTTACAATAGATTATATGACTTTATCATAAAAAGCAATGTACTATATGAACAGCAGTATGGATTTAGACCCAAAAGGACCACAACGCATGCCTTAATGGAGTTTATAGATACAGTAACAACTGCTATTGAAAACAAAAAATATGCTGTCGGAGTTTTTTTTAGATTTAAAGAAAGCATTCGATACAGTTGATCACAGCCTGTTACTTAACAAACTATGTACATATGGGGTCAGAGGGGTGGCATTATCATGGGTTAACAGTTACCTTGCAAACCGTAAACAATTTACCCAAATAAATGCCATGGAGTCAGAACTGAAACCTGTTGTGTGTGGGGTTCCCCAAGGATCAGTTTTGGGGCCGCTGCTTTTCATATTGTACATTAATGAGATATGTGCTATTTCAAAGTCTTTGAAAATAATATTATTTGCCGATGATACAAACTTACTGTGCTGTGGAAGTAACTTGGAACAACTTCTGAATGAGCTAGAAAATGAATTAAATAATCTGAAGACCTGGTTAATAATAAATTAACATTGAACCTGAGCAAAACAAAATTCATAATATTTGGGAATCGCACATATTCTGCTAACAGTAAACTGACAATAAATAACACTGAATTAGACAGAGTATCTGAAATAAAATTCCTTGGTGTGATAATACATCACAAACTATCCTGGATTCCCCACATTACTCATGTCAAAGGCAAAATATCGAAGTCTCTGGCAATTCTCTATAAGGTCAAGGATCTCATAAATCAAACATCATTATATACTCTCTATTGTTCTATTATACTGCCGTACATGACATACTGTGTGGAAGTGTGGGGAAACACGTATAAGACACACACTTATCCCATATACATTCTGCAAAAAAGAGCAATAAGGATAATAAATAAAGCTACTTCAAGAGAACCATCAAATCCACTTTTTATCAAATTAAATATTCTCAAATTTAAAGATTTGGTTGACCTCAGAACTGCGCAAACAATGTACAAAGCAGCAAATAAATCTTTGCCCCACAACATTCAGAACTTGTTCCAAATAAGACCAAATACTCATGACCTGAGAGGAATCCTTATGTTCAGCAAGCCAGTAGTAAGGACAAGTAAATTATCAGAGCATTACAGTCAGAGGAGTTAGTGTGTGGAACACCTGTACAGATGAAATCAAGACAAGTACATCAATACAAAAATATCACACGATTGTTCAAAAATAATAAATTGCATGAATATAGGAAATCTTCCCCTCAGTGACTGAGTTGTCTGATTGTGTCCTCATTTTTTTTATAGATCAAGGCCTGAGTAACCCAACCTTAAGTGTTCATTAAGGTGTTTGTCACATAGATATAAAACAAGCTCAGAGATTAAGCGGGTGTTATAGACAGGGTGATTAGTTTATGTAAAAATGTAGTTTGTTGTTGTTCTGGTTTACGGTGCTGAAAATGTTTTTTATTTGTGTATGTTCAATGTGTTAGACTTGTACATAGTTAACCATATATGATCAAATAATGTTGAATCCTGGATATGGATTTGTAAGCAATGAAATTTGAAATAAGGGGGTAGGAACAAGAAAAGTATAAACTTCATCCTACTCCTTTTTGAGCACACGCATTCTGTAGACAAAGATATATACATGAAAACTTGATGATTTTTACGTTTTTTTTTCTTTCTGTTGTTATTTCAATTATATTTGCATGTTCGAAATAAATTATATCTATATCTATATCTATTTCTACCAAAGTCGACCACAGGGAATGCTCTGCTTCTATTTTCCTCATGACATTATTTTAGATTTTGTTTGGTAGTTTGATAGTGTGGGCTATTTTTACCTGGTGCCTTGGTGGAGTAGATCTAAAGCTGGTTGATCGATACCATAGAATTAAACCATTCACAGGAAAATGGTTTGTGGGAATCTTTTCTTCTTTCTTTCTCTATTTTTCTCTTACAGGAGGTCCATACAGTACGTGATGAGGTGGGTGTGAGTGACTGGTCTTGCCATAACTCGGCATGTCATGACAACGATGCTGAGTGATACCCAGTATATAAATCATTGAGGAAAAATTGTAATATCAGACCCTAGTCTGTCTGGAGACAGTATTTGTATGTAATGAATTTTAGGTCATCCAAATGTGATAAAATAGCAGCAAACAAAATCGTCAGTCACAATTCAATTCAATTTTATTTATATAGTGCCAAATCACAACAAAAGTCGCCTCAAGGCGCTTTATATTGTACAGTAGATCGCACAATAATCTACTGTAACAAATTAACAGTTTATTCTGTCCAAAGGGATCAGTTCTCTTGGCTGTATTGCACAAACAAACAGTCTAATCCATGACAAATTCGTAAATAAATTCTTTTCAAATTAATTCAATTTCTATAGTGCCAAATGACTATTACAGTCACCACAAGGTGATTTAAATTGTAAGGTAAAGACCCTACAACAACAGAGATAAAATCTCAAGAATCAAATGACCCTCTGTGAGCAAGCACATGGTGACAGTGGAAACGAAAAACTCCCTTTTAACAAGAAGAAATCTGTAGCAGAACCCGGCTCAGAGAGGGACAGTCATCTGCTGCAACCAGTTGGAGGTGAGGGGAGGAAGACAAGACAAAAGACAAGATGTGGAACAGAGTCAGAGATTAATAATAACTCACCTTTTACATTTACTGTCAAATTAATGTTCATATTACATGGTCAGTAGTAACCATGGCCATTAAAACCATGCGTGCATGCCAGTTGTGTTGACTATACTATTATTAAGAACAATTATTGTTGATAGGAAGGCCCCAACCATACCTTACTAATGTGGGAGTCAACCACTAGGACCACTCCCTCCACTGACCAATTAGATCATGATCTTCACCATCTAACAGGGTACCGTTATGCACTGGCGTGCAACATGTGTGACAAAGCAATATTTCAACATGTCACAACATTTTGTTTTGTCTAAAGTTCTTTCTTTAATATTTTGCACATGTAAAATTTATCAACATTAGAATCTTATGTTGGGCAGCACGGTGGCACGGTGGTTAGCACTGTTGCCGCACAGCAAGAAGGTCCTGAGTTCAATTCCACCATCAGGCCGGGGTCTTTCTGTGTGGAGTTTGCATGTTCTCCCCGTGTTTGCGTGGGTTCCCTCCGGGTACTCCGGCTTCCTCCCACCGTCCAAAGACATGCAGCTTGTGGGGATAGGTTAATTGGATAATCCAAATTGTCACTAGGTGTGAATGTGAGTGTGAATGGTTGTCTGTCCCTGTGTGTTGGCCCTGTGACAGACTGGCGACCTGTCCAGGGTGTACCCCGCCTTTCGCCCTATGACAGCTGGGATAGGCTCCAGCGCCCCCCCGCGACCCTGAAAAGTGGAAGCGAATGGATGGATGGAGAATCTTATGTTAATGTGGTTCTTAATCAGTCCTAACATAGCTCAAGGTAGCATACACTGCAGTCCCAACCAGTACTCACTTGAGTAGCGATTCTTCTAGGAATCAAAAAGTGCTCACAAAGTGACAAAGGACCTTGAGCACAGTTTGAGTGAAGACCCATTAAGTAATCACTATGAGGATGTTTCACTAAAATGGGACAAATAGCAATTCCTATTCCTAAAACCTTTAACTCAGTCAAAGGATTGCGTCCACCTGCCAGCTGAAAATACCCAGTTGGAAGGGCTTGAAGGCATTATGGAGACTTTTTTAATAGAAATGTTATGAAACAGAACATTGGTTGAAATGATGTCCGTGTTTCAACCTGACAAAATCCACTAAGCCTTTTTTTTTCATATCTATGTAAGTGTATCCAGGGATATGATCTGGTAGACCGAGTACTACTATGAGCAGTAGGTCATTTCATTATAGTCAGTCATTTTTCACTTGTACAAGTAGGATTTAGGGTTTTTTCTCTGCACTTTCTCTAGGTAAAAAGTGACAATAGTAAAAAGTTGAAAAAAAGCATTTTCAAGGCTGAACATCATCAAACTTTCAATGGCCAAGAAAAACAACATGGGTACACCAATAGCAGAATTGACACACAGCACCTGTGCAGCTATTGCTGTTTAAAGTGCAGTGTAAACACATTATGTCAAAACCTCAGAAGAATCTACCAGAGAGTATGATACAGAGTGAAATTATAGCAGAAAACATTTTTTGGTAATAAATCAAATCGAGTTGGGGGTGAGAAAACACTCGCTCACACCGAGTAACTGAATAATGTCAGGAAAAAACAGTTCAATAGAGACATTAACTGAGAAAGATGAAGTTCATTAACCCCAATCCAGTAACAGCTGTGGTTTTAAAAAATGAATGATTTTGACTCTAATATGTAGAAGACATCCAGGTTATCCAGACACGTTATTACAGCGCTCCATCTGCCAGCCTCAAATGTTGAATAAATAACCTCGGTTGAAATGTGAAATAAGGTTCAGGGTAAAAGTAACAGCATATAAGTCACTCTGAAAATGAAAAACATTATGCATTGTTTAAAGGTTGTATTATAAATCAGTCAAAAGCAATTGAAAAAAAAAGCACTGTGAATGAATGTGAAATGGCACATCCTTTGAAATAGAAGGTTGAATTACAAAATTACATGGTACGAACTCGACATCGGAAACTCAAAATCAAAACTCTCTGCTTTTGTGCGCATCACTATAATTTAAGCAATTTGTTGGCGCTCTGCTCTCTGTGAAAGATGAGTCGTCCGCTGCCCGGTGAGACGAGCACACAGGGTGCAGTTTTAAACCTGGTGAAAACTGGTCTTTCAGACAAAACTGTGAGAGAGAAACACAGCCCTGCAGTTAAAACCAATAACACGAGGAAATAATCACCTGTTAATAACTTTAAAACACAATAATAATAATAATGTTAATAATAATAGCAATTAGAATGACAGGATAATGACAGCTCCTTTTTGTACAGCTATTGTAGTGCAAGGAAATGATTTACAGCTGTCCAGAGAACTACCATCAACTTTTGAAGTGGGCACTGAGGGTATGTAATTGGTACAATTCAGCATTAGCTATTTAATGACTTGTTCTAGAAAATACAAATAAACAGAGAAAAATGACCAAAGTGGCATCTTTAAATGACATATGTTAAAAAAGTGTCAACTCTAAACACTGTGTATAGACTTATTAAAGACGGATGGCAGCCACTGTCATGTACTGAAGCTGACAATTTGGGACTATGGTCGTCACCATCGTTACAATTACTAGCCTGCAGCGCCTTTTCATTTTGCTCTGTTATAGCACAGACATGTATGGTTAATTTATGCTGTTATTGTTATTTTTAATGTCTTTGTCATAGAAGTGTACATAGTACATCTCTTTTTTTCCCTACAACATATACCAACAATTTAGTTAAAATAAACAAATAATTACAAATAAATATAATATTAATACTGAGAGCCGTTTTAATAAAATAAATACAGTAAAAAATGAAAAAAACAAACAAACAACTAGAACATATGTGACTGAAAATATAAGCTACTTGGTGGTTTGAATGCCTTAAAAGGTTTACTTTAAAAGTATTTCCCTGTTGGACTAAACAGAATTGGGCTAGCTGTTCCCTTCATCCAGCCTGCATGCGAAGAATTACGTAGCCGGCTTCTATTAGTGTAAAAATATGTGCAGCATCAATCTCCTCCTGTAACTTTAGGGGGAAATGAACTGATTCGTTTGGACAAACTCCAAAGCTCATCAATTAGACTTCATAACAAGCCTTTTTTTGCTGACCCAATATGCGGTTTAAATTAATTTAATTTGCTGAGGGAAAACAACTGAATGGCAATTATGTTGAACAAATCAACTTTAAACTTTGTTGATGAGAAAAAATAAGTAAATACAAGTTTTGAAGACAACAAGTGAAAAAATAATTAACTTCAACCTCTTCAGATATAATCTATGCATAGTAATGAAAAGAAGGCATGTTAACATCTTCATCTTCAAAAATTATATAAATTGTAAATTGTGTATAAACTGTATACATAAGTTATGCTATGTATACACCTGTGTGCTACATAAAGAAGAGTTGAATACCAGTTAAATGGTCTGGTGAAGGTGAGACAGAAAGCTTTATGATTTCATAACATCTCACCCTCTCAAAAGTAACCTTCACAGAGCTTGAGGCTACATTATTATACTAATTACTGCCCAGACACTGTCAGTTGTGATATTCATAATGGGTACTGCAGAGAAAAGGGTGTGAGAGGGAGACGAGAGATAAACAGAGGTAGCGAGGTGGTTGTAGCATGGGTAATGAGAAAGCCTTATAACTTAATATCTGTATCACTCTCATGAAGGGAAATAAATCCTTCAATATAGTGACAGACAAACGTCTAATATGCTTTTGTTCATCTGCTGGAGATGAGGTGTGCTCTGTGTGGCAAAGAATCTAGCTTGGACATCCATCAGTGACTCTATTAGCATGGAAAAGGAGATGTAGCTGGTACGGGCACGATGCGTGTGATACTGCATATTATTACAGTAGCTTTATCAGAGAGCTCTTGTCTTAGATTGCATTCTCATATATATTCCTCCTTAATCTATCTTATTAAAATGAAATAAGAATTAATTTGGAGCTCGGAGGGTAAGATGGGAAGGTGAATCTTATGTGGGAGATGAGGTAGGCTTGGCTTGGATTGGCTAAACAAGAAAACATTAAGGAAAGGGGAGAAAACTGAGAGGGAGTGTTAAGAAGGCTAGATGAATGCAGGGAGAAGAGGGCATGAAGGAGAAAGCGAGACGAGGAAAAGATCAGAGGCAGGTTGGGGACATGATCTGTTCCGGCTGCACATGATTGATCCGTTCCAATAACCAGGTGTCTCTGTGCAATCGGGCATGTTAAACCACTGTGCAGTGTTCTTTCCATTGTCCCTGCAAGGCCTGAAAAATGGAAATCCACAGACAGTGCTTCTGCTGTCTCTGCTTTTATACAACTACTGTTCAGAGTTGGCAGTTTTATTGGCTCTGTGTTTTCCCCTCAAACTGTTTGCTTGGTGCATCCTCAGACTAACATTAAGGCTTTGTAAGACTCATTGAAGCACATAGCATGAATCAGGGCAGGACATAAAAGTAGCAACACTGTTAACAAGGCTGATGGAAAGCTGGGCTAATAACTGTCAGCTCAGATGTTGAGACCTTTAATGGTGAGAGCCCACATTGAACTGGTTTGATTGGGTCTTGGTTCTCAGTCTTCAAGTGAGTCAGTACAGCACTATAAATCTTTCCAGTTGCAGAAGATATTTCTTGATAATCATTCTACTGCAACTGCTTCTTCTTGAAGTACACCTCATGTTTAATGTCAGCCTCTTTCTACCATCAAAAAGAGTTGGTTAATACTCCATCATGTTGATATTTTCCAGACAGCAGATGCATGTCCTGTAATAACATGTGAATTTACAGTAAACTGCTTAAAACAACTAGAAGGGTAGTTGGAAGGCCAGCATCTGTGTTATGTCACTGTCACTGTGCCTCCTCAGCTGCATTGTGCTGATACCCTTCAACTATGAGTTACACTAATTTGTACAATTTGACACTGATGACACTGAGCAGATGGGCCTGTGCCTGTCAGACTTTGGAAAGTACCCCTCCTTTATCTCTAGAACTAAAAAGAGGTCATTCAGCTTTTGCAGCTATTTTAAATCATCAGCCTATTGCAAGACAAATGGAAACCAGTAGGTGATGTCTGCCCACCCATTTCATATGATCTGCTCTTTCCAAGGCCTTGTGGAAGAAGTCCAGTTGCTTTTCTTTCCAAGCTCCTTAGAGCCAAGTTTAATGCTAGCCTACTATATGCCAATTCATTAACATAGACAACCCTATCATTTAGGATGTGATGAACTATATAATGAATTAAATTTTCTGATGTTTCGTAAATATGATTTTGTCCACTTGTGTCGTGTGCACATGTTTACATATGCACACGACACAAGTGTTTTGCTATACCATGATCGTTATGTTGAAACTGTGTTGCGAACCTATTAAGTAGTGAACCTAGAAAGCAGGATTTACAAGGTACAAACAAAACAACACATGACAAAAAAAATCTTTACTTTCTGTCATCTAAGCCCGTTTCCGCCACTAAATAAAAACAAAACAGCTAGCATCCATAACTCGAAATTTCGAGTTATTTTCTCAAAATTTCGACTTATTAATTCGAAATTTCGACTTATTTACTCGAAATAAGTCGAAATTTCGAGAAAAGTAACTCGAAATTTTGAGTTACTTTTCTTGAAATTTTGAGTTAGCTCTGCCAATCAAAAATATACGTGAATGAGGTCGCTTTCTTGTTACCCGGAAGCATATGGCGCAGAGGAACGCGCACTCAAAAACGGATCCCAACAAATTGGCGCTTTCGCGAGTACGTTTGCTGATAGTAACACCATGTGATTCAGCTAATAACACAGGGATTTCATCATTTGTGAAGCCAGGCTGAAAACACTCAGCAATCTGTGCATTCACGACTGGATGTAATACCGGTAGCTTAGCTGTAGCATTTGTAGCTGAGCCTTCAGCTTCCGGGTAACGAGGAAATGACGTCATTCACCTAGATTATTGATTGGCAGCGCTAACTCGAAATTTCGAGTTACTTTTCTCAAAATTTTGAGTTAATAAATCGAAATTTCGAGTTAATATGTCGAAATTTCGAGAAAGTAACTCGGAATTTTGAGAAAATAACTCGAAATTTTGAGTTATGGATCCTTTTTTTTTTTAGTGGTGGAAACGGGCTTCCATAAAATCCAGATGGTACGTAATCAAAAAGAAAAAAAGGGAAAATACTAGAAAAAAGCAAATAAGAGAACACAGCAAGTCAAAACTAGGAACATATAGAGTTCAACACATACAGTGTATCAAAAGGAAAATGGGACTATATACACACACAGGCATTGCACACACATACAGAAACAGGGAAAGACAGAGGGGGAAAAACAACTGGCACAGGACACAAAAGAAAGCAAACTTTTAATGTGAAACAGGAAATAACATAACAATTTGATGATAACATAACAATACTAACAATTAACATACTGAATGAGATGAAAACACAGGGATCCGAGGTATAAACACAGAAGAAGACAGAGGCAGACACAGAGGACTTCTTACTCTGCATGATGGATAAAGTTCAGGAGTTGGGCAACTAAAACTGGCAGCCAGGTGTATCTTATACCCCTGAAGGTTCTCATCTATACCAGATGTTATAATGTCATTATGTTGCTTAGCATCAACCTACAACGAGACCCATTTGTAGTATTTTTGCACTCATAACACCTCACAAATGCACTGTATCTTTTCATTTCACAGCAGTAACATTTAATACACATCACTGATATATTAAGGTGTTTTATGTTGCCTAGCAACCACCCACAAACGAGCTGAAAAATACCATTTGTAGCGCTTAACCACCTACAACACCTCGTGGAAGCATAGTATGATTTTGATTTCACAATAATAAAATGTAATTGACAGCCACAAAACTTTATCCATTTTTTGTTATGATGTCATGTTGCCTAGCACTCTCAAAAACAATGGACCAAACAATACTGTAGCTGCATGAGAAACACACAAATCAAAGACTGAATAATAATAGCAACTAAGACTCACATCATACTGGAATAACATGAAATCAAAACATGACCTGACCAGTTCAAATACAAAAATTAATTCCTCAAACTTTTGATCACCAAACATAAACTAAGACCTGAACATATTAGTTAGGAATCAAAAAACAAAACCTAAAACTAATGGACTAATACTTGAATCATGAGAAAGACTAGGTGCAGCTATCGATCACCTTAGCATTTTATTGCATTTTTGAATCTGATTAATTTTTCATTAATGATCTTCAATGATATTTACCGTTTTAGCTTTCTAACTCACTTCACAGTATGTCCCACTTGGCGTTAGAATTTAACTTTGTGCTGTCTTGCCAGCTTGCTCGGTAGAAATTGTTTTGCTGTCTTGGAGAAGCAAATGGAGATGAGCGTACACTCTGTCTGTCTAAAATATGCTAGAAGTGGCATCGTTGTCTTAAAATGATATATCAACTAAATTTGGACTCATCAGATTTATAATGTGGCTAGTGTTTTTGGACAGGTAATATGAATGAAAAGCAATTTTCCCAGTCTTACATATAGCATATCTCATTTCCTGGTTGTCATATTGCATCAAGTGTGTTATCATCTTCTCCAAACAGAACTACTGGATCTCTGCAGTACAAAAAAAAAAAACACCTCAGAAACACCTCATTTCAATAACTAATTAAAGCCAAGTCATCCATCAGTTATATAAACAAGCAGGTATTTCCGATTGAAGATTTATCATAATTACAATAAAATAATGTGGCTGTGGCTGCTGAAGGCTGAAACCTCATCAGTTTCCAACAGCCCTGAACATTTTGAGCCATCAGCACACACATACAAAGAGCCAATGTGTTTGCTGAGAGCATTAGTGTAGGTAGGGGTGATTGCCGCCAGCGCACAGCTCAGACTTGATATATTGAATGAGTGATTTTCTGCAGACCCACATGTCAAGAGACGATGCCTTTTGGGGAGTAACACAAAAAATAGCTGACGCACAAGGGCTGTTTCTCATTCAGTCATTCAGAACTGAAGTTTTACATGTTCAGAAAGACATTTTTCATGTACTGCAGTTCTGTAGCAACAAACAAATGGGATCTGTAGGATCTGCAGCCTATTGAGATTTTGCTGTGAACAGGTTTTGTTGGATCAGCTTTTTTTTGCCAATAAAATTAAAGTAAGTACATTCATACCACACACTCATTCCCTGAGCCCAGGATTTTTTTTTTATCATGTTCTTGCTTATGTAGTGTAACAGCACCTCTTGACATTAAAATCCACAGTACATTCATGGTTAACAGGCCTTCTTAACCTCCAGACCTCCAGCAGGAGAATGGCAGCTCAGGGAGGGGTGCTGAGAAGATACATCGCCCACGGCATTCTCAGCATTGATCAGTGAATAGCCATCAAAAGCTTTCTAAAATATGCTTCTGGCAAGAGAGAATGTGGGGGGGGGAGATTATTTTATACAGTCGGGAGGTATCTGTAGTGTCTTTCAGACACTCCACCCTGTTAATATGACAGTATCTGATCGTGTTGGCTTCTTTTTGAGATGCACAGCCTGGCAACGTTCTTACTAGATGGGAACTAGTAATGTTCACATATCACTTCAATTTTTCTTTGAGCATTAGCTGCTTTTTCACTCATTTTGAGTCTTCGTACCATATACTGACTTTCCAGCTTGCTAGAATTGTATAAACTTTGTTTTTGCCTTATACACTGTATTTCCAGTACATATGTGTTTCAGTAATCTTTGTCTACCTAAATTTTAAGACATATAGGGTGACTCAAGAATGTCTAGATATCAAAGTAATATCCCAAGCTTACATACAGGTATTAAGAAAACTGACCAATTATGTAGATGTCACTTGATGCAATGTCAAAAATATTACACAAGTACTGTGGTTTTTCTGTCACTGTTGTGATTATGTTGTAATTAACCATGAGGAACATAATTGCAGTACTGACCTGTTTTTGCATGCCCTCACTTTATCAAATTGCCACTCATCGCATGTCTGGGAAGGGATGAAATTAATGGTAAATGGACCGCTACTTATACAGCACTTTTCTACTCTAACAGAGCACTCAATGCACTTTTAAATGGCAGTGAAGTAAAACAGACACAGTTAGGTTCCTTTACTGCTTTGGCTTCATTGAAATTCTGCAGTGACAAGAAATAATCAGTAAGTAGTCCCTGAATCTGTAAAGGCAAAACTTTCATCTGTTGTGCATGTTAAAGAAAGTAAATAGAAACCATAAAACACACAAAGTCTACATTTAACACCGGCACTGAGAAACAAACAAAACCTACATGACATCAAAATGCATGGGAGGAACCCGCAACGCAATGAGATGCATAAAAATGACAAGGACAATGCATACAAATATGATTCCAGTGCAACGGGTGATTTATATGTTTATTGTTAGAGGTTGTTCTTCCTATTCATTCTCATTGGTCTGTTATGCATGAACTGCTGCTCGCCTCGTCTTGAGCTTTCAATCAGGCCCGACTGCTCCGGTATGTGGTTTGTCATAATGTTTGCACATAGCATCAAAGAGAAAAGAAAAAAGAGTGCGAGAGAATCCCAGATAGAAAAAAACCCAGAGACATGTAAAACACAAAGATGACGTTAGAGGAACAAAGAGGATTTGAACCAAACACAAGTACGCCAAAGTGGTGCATTAAAACAGCACAAAAGGAAAAGACGGAAGTAATAATGCAGCTCGTGGCCTCATATAGCACAGTAGAGAGCAGGCAACTTAGCGAATCACAAAACGAGTATGATAAAACCTTAAGGAACTAATTTAATCTCCTCTGTAATTGTGCTGCAGTTAATTGCATGAGCAAAAGCAAAAGAAAGGAAAGAAAACAAAGGAAAGCAAAGAAAATCACAAAATGTAAATAAAGCTTGGAGCGCTGGCGGAAATTGATCAAATTGCTGTGTAGATTCCAGGAACAATCATTATTTTCCATTTAGAAAGAGGAAACTAATGGTCAACTGCTCATTTACTAATGGACCTTACCAACACACAAACAGAAAGGAGGGTGGAGGAACAGATTTTCATTTGTTTCAATGCATTTCTACTGACCAGCCAACACTGTTTGAAGGTAAACCCCTCCCACTAGATACCTCAGGGTGTTGAATGAGCAGGTTTAATTTCTGATAAAAGGTAACCTTTCTAAAAAAAATGTCCATAGGTAAAAAACGTAGCATGCACAAAGCTACCTGAACTCTTTCCAGTGATAACAGAATTGTATTACAGGGAGTACATTTTTCTAACAACAGATGATCTCTCTTTCTACATCCCTCTCTCGCTCGTGTCGTGTCGAAACAGCCAATTGTCTAATCAAAGCTGCTTTCCATGTGACTAAATATGAAATGTGATTATCACTGCTGAGAAAATGTTGTGTTTGTGAATGCATGCCCACGCACTCACCCAGCATGTCCATGTGCTAGCGCTCATGTTTGCTGTTGTTATCGGATGCTGCCCTCATTGGGAATGATGATCAGGGAGGGCTCAACAGCCAACTGGAGATTTGTGTGTGTTTGTGTGGTAAGAACAGGGTCATGGCTGAGAGCACCATCACTGTGCTTACCTTCTATCTTTGTCCTTCATTAATTCAGAGGTTGCTTTAAAAATCCAATGAGTTTGAATGTCTGCAGTAATAGTAGGTGAAAACACTGCATGTACCCCACAGTTGATTTGACATTCCAGCGCTATCAAAGGTGACTTAACAACATCTACACCTGAACATACGTAATGTGGAAAAGCATGACCCTGTGGTTTATTGATCATGTGACCCACGACATGAAGGGATTTGCCGATCACCCAGCTGCTAATGATAGCTGCTGTGACTTTGTTTTTTGTTTTTTATCATGACAGCCAACATTTAGCAAGTCTACAAAGTACTTCTTTTGAATGACAGATCTTCTCTTTTTGTTTGAGCCTAAAGGCTTCCACATCACTTTAGTTTGCCCCAAAACAGAACATCATACTAAGCTACTAACCACAGAAAGTGTCATGGTCCCGGGCCATGTGGGCCCAGTATTCTCAGTTTTTGTATGTTTTGTATTTCATTCCCTAGTCATGCCTTGGTTCCTGGGATTATTTAGTTATGATGATCCTTATTTGGTTACCTCCTGTGTGCCCCTGTGTATCTGTGAGCCCTCGTCTCTCCTTGTGTTTTATTCTATGTTTTCCCCAGCCCGTTATGTCTGTGTTCTCCCCGTGCTCTCTCTCCTCCTGTTTGAACCTCTGTACTTCCTGTTTTACTTTGGGACTCCCACACCTGTATACGTCATCTTATGTTCACCCCGCCCTGTCTCCTTATGATTATCAGTGTCACCTGTGTTCCCCATGTGCTCCCACTTCCCTCGTTAACCCTCTGTGTATTTATGTCTGCGTCTCCCTCAGTTCTGTGTCGCGTTCTCCCTCATGCTGTGTGTGATTCCCCTGTGTTCCTTGGTGAGCTTTATGTTAGTTTTTCCCAGTTTAGTTTTGTATTTCCTGTCATCTTTTGTCAGCAATAAAGCTGCTTTTTGAGTTCATCCCCTGAGTCTGTGAGTTTTGCGATTGGGTCCTCATCCTGCCTGCCACACAGCGATCCATGACAGAAAGACCCATATAACTTGCCTAAAGCCAGTAAAAAAAACCCAACTGCCTCTGAGTGTTAAACTAGCTAACTAACACAGCTGTCAGGAAAAATCGCTTCCATGAAACGGTGTACACGGCCTGCAAAAAATGCTTTGGTAGGTGTTACATGTCGAAGTAAAATTCACATGGATGGAGGATCCAGTGTTTCCCTGCAGAACATTGCCTAAGTATCACACTGACCTTGGCGCCTTCCCTTCTTCCCATAGTGCATCCTGGTGCCAGGTGTTCCCCAGGTAAGTGACATACATTTATCCGGCCATCCACGTGCTGTAAAAGAAAATGTGATTCATTAGACAGGGCCATGTTCTTCCATTGCTCCGTGGTCCAGTTCTGATGCTTGGATACTCATGGTTGGTGCTTTTGCAGCTATGCAGCCCCATACAGAACAAACAGTGCTTCACTGTTTGTTCTGACACCTTTCTATCAGAACCAGCATTAACTTTTTTGGGCAATCTGAGCTACAGCAGCTGGTCTTTTGGATCGTACCAGACAGGCCAGTCCAACAGATGGGCTCGCCACGTGCATCAGTGAGCCTTAGCCAACCATGACACTGTCGCTGGTGCACCATTGTTCCTTCCTTGGACCACTTTTGATAGATACTGCAGAGCAGGAACATCCCACAAGAGCTTCGGTTTGCAAGTTTACAATTTGTTCAAATCCTCACACGTGCCTATTTTTCCTGCTTCTAACACTTTGAGCATAAAATGTTCACTTGCTCTTGACTATTTCCTAATATATCCCACCCACAAACAGGTGCCATGATAAAGAGATAACCAGTGTTATTCACGTCACTTATCAGTGATCATCATGTTATGCCTGATCCCCCCGCCCATTCCCACTCTATTTCATTTAATTTTCAAGTGAACCACAGAAAAACTAGCTGTGTTTTAGGGTGTAACTATGGGGGTTTTGACAAATGGCATTAAAGAGATGAATGAATTACCAGTTTGGTGGTTTCATGCAGCGCACACTATGGTTTTCTCTATAGTGAATAACTAAATTTAAATAAAGGCTAAGCCTCACTCTATAGCAGACCTACAGGCATTCCCCACTTCAGTGTTTAATTTCAACGCAGCAGTTTGGTGGTGGCGGCTGCCGTCTGTGTTTTTCTTGGCCAACAGGTGGTCTTCTGGTATGGCGGGGCTTGCTAAGGACAAATGAACACTTACAGACTGGCATCTCCAGATGGAAGTGACGTCTAGCAGTCCTTGCTTGATTTGCATTTTCTCACTTCATCCATCTTCTCTTTCTCAGGCTGAGTCTGGTAATTAATGCATTTTTCTTATTTATGTTTTTCTTCTCAGTGTCCATCTACATTTAAATAAACAACAATTAAATAATAAATTGGTACAAGTCTATAGTACCTCCTATATGTCAGAAAATAATTATTAATTATTATTTGACACCCAAAATTACTATCCATCCATCCATTCGCTTCCGCTTATCCTTTTCAGGGTTGCGGGGGGCACTGGAGACTATCCCAGCTGTCATAGGGCGAGAGGCGGGGTACACCCTGGACAGGTCGCCAGTCTGTCACAGGGCCCCAAAATTACTATGTTATTTCAATACAAGTATCCATACTGCCCTTTTTTATAAGTACTTTTCCAATTCAGTTTTCAGGGAGGGTGGAGCCTACTGTGGCTTTCAAAAGTATTCGGCCCCGTTGAACTTTCCCACATTTTGTCACATTACAGCCACAAACATGAATCAATTTTATTGGAATTCCACGTGAAAGACCAACACAAAGTGGTGAACGAAAATCATACATGATTCCAAACATTTTCTACAAATAAATAACTGCAAAGTGGGGTGTGCGTAATTATTCAGCCCCCTTTGGTCTGAGTGCAGTCAGTTGCCCAGTTGACATTGCCTGATGAGTGCTAATGACTAAATAGAGTGCACCTGTGTGTAATCTAATGTCAGTACAAATACAGCTGCTCTGTGACGGCCTCAGAGGTTGTCTAAGAGCAACAGCACCATGAAGGCCAAAGAACACAGCAGACAGGTCAGGGATAAAGTTATTGAGAAATTTAAAGCAGGCTTAGGCTACAAAAAGATTTCCCAAGCCTTGAACATCCCACGGAGCACTGTTCAAGCGATCATTCAGAAATGGAAGGAGTATGGCACAACTGTAAACCTACCAAGACAAGGCCGTCCACCTAAACTCACAGGCCGAACAAGGAGAGCGCTGATCAGAAATGCAGCCAAGAGGCCCATGGTGACTCTGGACGAGCTGCAGAGATCTACAGCTCAGGTGGGGGAATCTGTCCATAGGACAACTATTAGTCGTGCACTGCACAAAGTTGGCCTTTATGGAAGAGTGGCAAGAAGAAAGCCATTGTTAACAGAAAACCATAAGAAGTCCCGTTTGCAGTTTGCCACAAGCCATGTGGGGGACACAGCAAACATGTGGAAGAAGGTGCTCTGGTCAGATGAGACCAGAATGGAACTTTTTGTCCAAAATGCAAAACGCTGTGTGTGGTGGAAAACTAACACTGCACATCACTCTGAACACACCATCCCCACTGTGGTGGCAGCATCGTGCTCTGGGGGTGCTTCTCTTCAGCAGGGACAGGGAAGCTGGTCAGAGTTGATGGGGAAGATGGATGGAGCCAAATAAAGGGCAATCTTGGAAGAAAAGACTTGAGACTGGGGCGGAGGTTCACCTTCCAGCAGGACAACGACCCTAAACATAAAGCCAGGGCAACAATGGAATGGTTTAAAACAAAACATGTCCATGTGTTAGTCAAAGTCCAGATCTAAATCCAATTGAGAATCTGTGGCAAGATCTGAAAACTGCTTTTCACAAACACTGTCCATCTAATCTGACTGAGCTGGAGCTGTTTTGCAAAGAAGAATGGGCAAGGATTTCAGTCTCTAGATGTGCAAAGCTGGTAGAGACATACCCTACAAGACTGGCAGCTGTAATTGCAGCAAAAGGTGTTTCTACGTTTCTAAGTATTGACTGAGGGGGCTGAATTTTTACGCACACCCCATTTTGCAGTTATTTATTTGTAAAAAATGTTTGGAATCATGTATGATTTTCGTTCCACTTCTCAAGTGTACACCACTTTGTATTGGTCTTTCACGTGGAAATCCAATAAAACTGATTCATGTTTGTGGCTGTAATGTGACAAAGTGTGGAAAAGTTCAAGGGGGCCAAATACTTTTGCAAGCCACTGTATGCCAGCTGACACTGGACCAGAGGCGAGGTACAGCCTGCATGAGTTTTGTTTTGGTCTTTCACGTGTCTATTTAGTTTTAATTAAATTCAGTTCATTTCAATTTTATTTATATAGCACCAAATTACAACAACAGTCAACAACAGTTTTCTTAGGTTTTATATTGTAAGGTAGAGACCGTACAATAATATGGAGAGAGCCAAACAACCCCCCATGAGCACGCACTTGATGACAGTGGGTAGGAAAAACCTCACTTTTAAGGGGCAGAAATCTCAGAAAGAACCAGGGAGGAGCATCCATCTGCTGTGACCAGTTGGTGGTGAGGGAGGGAGACAGGATAAAAGACAGAAGAAAGCCAGTCTCCATCACAGGGCTAAGATAGAGAAAAGCAGACAACCACACACATTCACACTTACAGCCATGTTTGTCTGTGGAGAAAACCAACAAAGGAACAAGTCAGTTCTGGCTTCAGGCAATTGGAAGCCAGAACCACCATGCCGAGCCCTGTCACCGATCACCGAATGCTCTTAAATGATTTCTTCAGAGCTTCCTTATACTTACAAGTTTTGGTAAGCTAGTATAGAATGACCCCTAAAAGAACATGTGAGCGTTTTTCAGAAATACCACTTAATTTTTTTGCATCTTTAAGTTGAATGAGTCAGAACGAGACATGACATAATCCACATGCGGATGTAAAGGGAGGTGATGCATTTCACACACAGGACAGCAGTCATGGAAGTCATGTGTACACCAAATTCATCAAAATCTTGTATTTACTAAAAAAAGAAAAAAAATCTAGCTGTGGGTACAAACAATTTTGATCAAGGACAGCTTGGACTCTCTGTAGACTGTTTCTTATTTTATTCTGCTTTTTTTCTTCTTCTTCCCATCGCTCACTTTTTCTGTCACTTGTTTTCCATCCAATTAGTCCTTATACATTCTGGCATCCCTCACTCTTTGATTTGCCAGATTGTTCAGTCAAGTAGTTTTCCTTTTGCCTGTTCTTGGTCGATGCCTTTTCTATGTCAGCCTTATTTTTGTTTTTGAAAAATTTTTTAGGATTGTGTATTCTGGCTGCTCCTTCTCTGTAAGTGTGAACCCAGCAGTGAAGCTTTGTGATATGAAAAACACAGAGTGGAAAGATGCTGGGGGGATAAATCTCTTTGGACTCCTCAATATGAATGAGGGCTTTTATAACACAGAGTATGTTTTGTACTACTGTTAAGATAAAAAAAATATTGATTAGTGCATGTTTATGGTTATTTTTATTCCCATGGTGCTCCTTCCTCAAGATTTCATCATGTTTTCTCTTCCCTCTCTGCTTTTCCCCACCAAAAAGAGAAAAAAAGTGTTTTCATTCCCCTCCACTGATGCTACTGCACTCCCTACTCTAGGGACTGCCTACTAAACCTCGACTCACGATCGATCCCAGATAAACACATTATATTCTATCTCTAGCACAAAATGCGATTCTTAGCCCTTTATAATGACACAGTGCACAGGGACAAAACAAAACCGCCACAGATAACAAAGTGCGCTTGGCGTATATCCAGCAGGTTTACCATTTAGGTCATGATTGTTAACACAGTCTGTGTTTTTCCTTGCCAGTCTAGAGCAAACTGAAATAATGATGCGGACATCCAAGGCAGTCCTAATTTTCTGTTTTTTTTCCCCCCAGATCTGAGGTGAGGTGATGTAATGTAGAAGGTGCTTCATGTTAATTACCAAGCATGTGGCTTTAAAGGTTAGCCAAGAAAAGGAAGACCTCCATCCTCAAAGCCAGCTGGAAGTTGGACTTGGATCAAACACTTACTGCCTGCAGACGGTGGAAACATGGCCCGAGCTATTGAGTAATTCCCAAATACAAACAAACAGGCAATACGCGTTTGTGGTACCTGTGCATATTGTGCATGCATGTTTGTGCATTCTTTCAGTTGAACCATTATTGCAGAATTATCTTTGAGCTATAAATTTCAGTTTCATCAGAGTAGAAAGAGCTGCTTGTGTGCAGAGTATCCCAGCACCATGCCTATGTGTTTGCAGATGAGTGGGCATGTTGTTTTGGTTGGTTTGTGAGCTTGAGGGCTCCAGCCCTTTTTCCACAGTCTGCATCCAAATAGTGTTTGATCTTAATCCAAGGCTGAGAGGTTTCCTGTTGGAGATCTCTGCATCCCCAGACCTTTAATTCATTGGGCATACACACAGATTTTACACAGATACCACAGCTGGTGATTCAGAGCTTTTAAAATTCAGCCATACATTGCTGAATTAGTAATTCAATGCATTCTTGAGTAAATTAGTGTTATTAATAGCACAGTACATTTCCTTCTATGCATTTGTAGTTGACAGTATGGCCCATGTGGCAATATGTAATCTGTAGATTGCTATGAGCAGAGCTTAATGACTGACCTGGATCCACGATTGGAGCTCCCATCAGGCATCATTTCAGTGGCTTAAACCCCATCCCAGCTGCTGCCTCACAGCCTCTGGGCATGGCCATATTCACACTATGAACATAAAGTAGATGACTGGATGGGGTTTGGATGATAACAGCAAAGTTAGTGACAGACAATAAATCATGCAGCAGATTTATCTGAAAATGGTTTTTTTTAATTGAATTCACAGTGTTCAGAAACCCATAACAATCAATATGTTTTGCCCTTGCAGGAGGAGCTAAAACACAGAGTGAAAAAGGAGTTATGGTGTGAATTTGTGGCACAGAGGTGATAAGTTAGAAACAAACAAAGGAGGTGAAATTTGAAATAGGCCAAGACTGAAACAGGACTTACTGAAAGCAAGTGACTTGTGTGACTCTCACCTGTTGGTGAGTATTTAAAAACTTTTTATAGCATTTACTGTACAACACTTGAAACAATGACATACTAATGATGGTATTATAATAAAGTGAAACCAACAACATGTAGATATATAGCTTAATCAGACTGTTGATGATTGACTGCACTTTGTTTTTGCAAAGAAAAGAAATAATGTCTGTAACCTTTTAAATACCTGCACATCATGCACTATATATATTTTTTGCCCTGCGCAGTAGTGAGATGTTGCAATTATATTCACTAAAGTTAATTGTTAAGCAAAGTTATGGGAAAATCTGTACACATACTCCAATTAAGACTTACGATGCAGTTCAATTCTATTCTGTACAGTATTCTTTATCTCAGCTCCTTTGCCACAAGGGGGCAGCACTGCAGGGAGCTCTGTACATTTCAATTGCATATTTGACAAAACATGTTTGATTTTTCACCCTCAACCCTGTGCCTGATTCTGCTGGAGTTTTCTTCCTGTTAAGATGGAGTTTTTCCTTTCCACTCTCACCAAGTGCTTGTACATAGGGGGTTGGTTGACTATTGAGGTTTTCTCTGAGGTTCTCTCATTACAATATAAAGTGCCGTGAGGTGAGCGCCATTGTGAATTAGGGCTATGTAAATACATTTGAATTGAACTGGCTTACATCAAACACCAGCCTTCATGACACAACCCCAAAGGGGATTTGTGTTTCTGGCTCAAAATGGATCAGTAAGCTTTTCCTTACCAAGCAAAAATGTTAACCACTACACCATCATCTTCACCAGCCAACAGGGCTTTTTCTGCACAAATAATGATTTTATAAAGGATCTTTGTGTGTAGTGACGTGGCATGTAGACCACCACCAACGACAAACACATATCTGCAGTATCTCACACACACGTGCACACCTTCAGACACCAAGCTACTTTTTGCACAATACTCAATAGTTTTGCACAATACTCAGTATTTTGCACATCTCCATTGAACTGTATTGTGTGTACTGTATTGTGTCTGTATCGTCCTGTTCTGTTTAGTGTTGCGATGTCTTGTCTTGTTTTTTTGCAAATTTTGCACATTGCACTTTACGTAGTCCTGTGTTCGTCTGTTATATGTCATATGTAGCACCAGGGTCTTGAAGGAACGTTGTCTTGTTTCACTCTGTACTGTACCTTGCACATGGCTGAAATGACATTAAAAGCCACTTAAATTTACTTGAGTATCTGGATAACTCTTTCTCCCATTCCATTCTACAGGGATTTTACAGTAGACAGACATCAGAGCAGGTTTAATGTAAGGACCAAAGTGGAGGAAGAACGACGGTGTTACCTCTCAATTTCCAGCGGCTCTTATTTGTTGCATAGAATAGCAAGGCCAGCTGTGAGAGGAAGGAAGTAATTTAGGCACCTGCAGTGGACTGAGGACCTCCCTCTTCTCTCCCTCTTGTGGCATTGCTTTTTCTCTATCCCTTTCTATTTATCCGATTTCCCCCGCAGTGGTTATTCTCATCTCCAGCTCATCCAACAATCCCCTGTCTCATGAACTAAAATGATATGTGCCCTGTTACATAGTAGAGCATAAGCAAATACAGACTCGGTCCCAAATGTGGACAAAAAATGCTACAGTGTAGGCCAGGAAGATTTCCTGCTCTCGTCTGTGGGGAGAATGGGAATACGAAATGTTTGAGATAAGATCCCTCGCTCTTTTGCTGACTTTAATATCTAGCCCAAAACGTTGCTTTCTGCTTTACTCCGTGTCAGACGAAGGGAAGAGAAGTGTGAGTAGCTGTGAAAGGCTTAAGTGACTGACACAGTGAAAGTGCTGCAGAGTGCTAACACTTTGGAGGTGATATTGAGAATGTGGGAGTATGAAAGTGAGATTAAATGGAACGGGAGTATTGGAAAAGAAAATGGACAGAGGAAGGAAGAGCAAAAAAAAGACGGCCATTTATGTCTTCTTTTATATTTGCCTTCTCTGTTTTCTCATATATGCTTGAGCACGTACAGCGTGCATATGTGCCCATGAGTCTGCATGTTTTTATGTGTTAATATTCCTGTATGCACAGGCCTCTGCACAGTCGATTGATGATAAATGCGATCTGTATTTGCAGAGCAACTTCTTAGGAATCTACCCCACAAGATAAATATGGTGTTCTCTTCCACTGTGCACAAATCAATGCAGGAAAGGAACATTAAAATATGGATTAAGGCTTTAAAAACAATATAAAGACAGATTAGGCTTTAAGGTTCATACCCAAAAGACGGTAAAACAGATTATACTGGTTGCAATGGAAAATAAGAGTTTTATTGCATTTCATAAGCATGTGCTACATTTTAGTCCCTTTTATGCATGCATAATTCATTTCCCATCCACAAGTTAGAGAAAATAAATGATTAGGTCCATGCGTCATCTCTGCCAGACAGCACCCATCTGTGCTTCGATGGGTAACGTTACATTAGTGAGGGTATGTGACAGTGTGGGCTGGCGTGTCTGTATTTGTGCATGAGGGAGAAAGAAAGAGCAAACGAAAAAGGAAAGCAAGACAGAACACACTGCCAGGGAGTATGCAAAGCTTGAGTGTATTTTTTACAGGCTTTCCCTTAACAGGAAAGAGAGTCTGGATGCTGTTGGGTGTAAGTCGTGTCATTAAAAGTTTCGCAGGCACACTGGATAGCTGTCAGAGCCCATGCCAATTAGTGCCACTTTAGGTGTCAGTCTGGTAGGCAGGAGAGACTAAAGGCGAGGCGGCTGAGAGGAGCACTAGGAGAACCCTGCTGACTGAGCGTTCCTGCTCAGCTGAGCATCCTACAAAGCATCGGCTCGACTTGATACAAACAGAATTCGGAGCCTTTGTTTCATCCACATGGCAATTTTCATTTTTATTCATATACTGTCTGTGTCAAAACTAAAATTAAAATAAAATACAAAAATCTCTCAATGCTCTCCAGCTTTGAGCTGCTGCTCCTCTTGACTTAAGTATTCAGCTTGATCGAACAGAGGCAAAAGCAACAATGTCCAAGAGTCACATAAGACACGCGATCCTTTCTTTGTTCTCAAATAAAGCTCATGTGGTATATTTAAGCTTATCTTAATTTGTTCAAAGGGCACATGAGAGACACAGACAGGATTATACCAGTAATATGAGCAAGGGCGCTGCAGCCACACTGACACCTCAGAGTTACAATGTGGTCTGGTGGCCACACTGTAACATCTGAGTTGTCTTGTTTTTAAGATAAATGCGAGGTATCATGTTACAACAGAGTAAGCAAAAGCAGGCAAGAGTGAACAGAATAAAGAATAAATTTAAAAAAAAGAAAAAAAAAAGAGCAAATATGTTTTTATTTCTGCCAAACCATTTTTTGTGAATGAAATATTTCAACAACTGCTCAGTGCGTGTACGCCAGTTCTTCAACAGATTATATTGTGATTACTTTAGCGACCCACTGACGTTTCATAACCAAAATCATTTCTATCTACAAATCTGCTAAACCTAGACAAAACCCTCAGACTATTAAGATTAAAGCAAATGTTCAGTTTGGTAGTCATTTTAGAGAATTTAGGGTATAAGGTCTCTGGCCACTTGCAGTCAGTTGCTGTCCTCAGAGCAGTGGCATGGATACTTTTACACAAAAGCAAGCAAAGCTCAGAAACACATCCCAGCATCTTGATTTTAAAAAGAAAAGTATATTAAAATATATTAATAATAAAAAAATCAGCTGAATTAAAAGGCTTGAGGAGTGCACAGGTTAGCTGTCATTATCTACAAGTGGGATTAAAAATATGAATGAAAAATTAATGTGGTGTGTTGGCAAAACACCTTGTTAAACATACTACAGTCAGTCAAACAAGTTTACTTAGAAAAGTGCTGTTGAGCCTGCACCTGGCCAACTTGCTTATTTTATTAGACCAAACATGTTCAGAGCTGCTGTCTCCTCTCCATCATTGTCACAGCTTTTCTTGCTAATGTTCTAAAGGAGTTACTGGTAGCTTTTTCACGCTCCATCTTCTCTACCTCACACATGTTGACCAAGGTGGTTAGCAAGAGGAAATTCATCTGTTACCATGATAAATCACTGAAGCTCATTACTTGCTAGCTGTGTTTCCACACAAAAGGGTGGGTCGTTACTGATCTCAGAGCAGTGACAGCAGAGCCAGCAGCAGCTTGTCTTGCATGCTGGTCTCCCGTCGGTTTACGATGAAAGACCAGAGGTTTATTCACTATGTAGCTGCTGAAGCAGCCACAGAAAAGCTCCTGGCCTCTCAGCTTGCCCAGCTCAAGTCACTGTTAACAGGGGATGGACACGCCCATAAAATGGAGACAGCTGCATTTTTCTTATGAGCATAAAATAAGTGCAAAAAGGAAAGGAGAGAGGTCACTTTGCATTTTAATTTACATCTATTTTTAGATTTGACAAGGCAAGCACTGATTGCCTTGCTTGTCCTAATGGAATGCCACAGAGTGACTTTTGTGCAAAATTCAGTGCAATTAATGGGCAACCACTAATTTTTCCTAGTTGCAAGGTGCTGCCCTATTTTTATTCTGGTGTAAAAATAGGACTTAGAAAAGCTATAAATAGCCAATGAGACAAAAGTCCACAGTTAGATATCAGACTACCACAAGCATTGTCTCTGTATTATCAACTAATTTTGTAATCACAGGGCATCATATTCATATTAAGTCATAAGTATAGACAGAGTACAACAAAAATATTTTCACTGATACTGTCGGTTGCAATATTTTGTTCATTTTTGTGCAAATTCAATTCAAAATGTCACAAACTAAGAACATCCCTTCAATAACAAGCTTGAAGAAAGAAAAACAATGTTTGGGGCATTAGTCAGAGTAAATAGATGGATTTGTTTCCCCTCAAACAATAAAATAAAAATGGCTCAACAGCTGTGATGGAAACTAGTACAACCGTAAAACGCCACTGTTTGTGACGGCTTTCTTGCTATTTTATTTATATTTAAATAAGTCAGACAGTGTTTTTGTGTAATGTTTGTTTAATGTTTTTAAATATAAATGATGGACACTGAAGTTATAGCATAGCTGCCAATATAGTATCCTGTAGCATTGAAAACTTTATTAGTAAGTTAGAAATTCTACTGTTAGAAATCTATTTATTCCATTTCATTAACCATATTTTTCATGAAGGAGTACTTCTAATAGAGAGAATTAAAGCTGTGGTTTTAAGCCTAAATGGTGTGTGTTTGTATTATTTGACCCACCAGAAAACCTTTTTGACTGCTTAGAGAAAACAGTTTTCCTTGCAGCTTCATGGAGATGTTTGGGAAAAACAAAATCTCTGAGACTCACAAAGAACTTGCAGCAACAGATGCTTGAGCGATATCAATTATATACAGGTTTCTCCCAGAGTATTGATGTAAAAATTGTTTCCGGCTGATGAAAGGCTACAAAATCAAGACAGCACTGGAGTCAATTCAGCAGTGTCTTTGTTCTAATTATGCTGAGCCTTCTGCTGGTGTCACACAGATTTGTCCACAGGCTGTGTTAGTTAATTTGTACTCTACAGTATGTCATATGATAAGAGACGGACTGAAACTGTGAGTGGTCCCATTAATTAAACTGCCTTCCAGCTGTCCACTTCTCTCAGAAAAGTTTTAAGTATAGCAATTTAACTCAGAGGGTGCCCCTCTTTTGCTTTTGTAGTTTTGCATTTCCCCATAAATCATCTCATCATTGTGATATGATTTTCACTTTCATTTAGCACTAATATTTTTTTTCTTTAGAGTGTAACAATCTTGCCAAATCTATAATATTCTAAAGATGCAATATTGTTTTTATTAACAATTTACATCTCTTTTTACTCTTTTTTTTTTTTTTTTAATACTCATCTTGTCATAACATTCATTCATCAATGAAGGCAGCAGAGAAGAACAGACATCCATCTCCCTGGCCACCTCCTCCATCTCATCCACATAAACACTGAGGCATTCTCAGGCTAGTCGAGAGACAAATCACTCCATCACATCCTAGGGATTCCTCAGGTGCTCCTCCCAATAGGACATGCCCAGAGTACCTCCAACCAGTTGCAAGGCAATTACATATGCAATACAGATGCGGCAAGAAGCCACTCTTTGGAGAAAGCTAATTTCATCCACTTGTAGCTGTTCTTTTGGTCACCACCCAGCGCTTGTGACCATAGGTGAGAGAAGCATAGACAGCTTCACTTTTAAATTAATCTCCCTCTCTTTACCATAATGGACTAATACAGTATCCACATCATTGCAGAAGCAGCTCCAATACATCAGCCAATCTTTCGATCTCTCCCCTCAATTGTGAACAAGCAAGAATTTCTCACTCTCAAAGTTTTACACTAGGTGACAAATCGTCGAAATATTACGCTTCCGGGCACCCATCACGTCCCTATATTACGAGAACGGAAAAATGAGGAAACATGAGAACCGTTTGAAATGAATCTACACATGTACATTCGTTTTTCTTCAATCGATTTGGACAACACTATCTGACATCATTAAAATGCTGGTTAAGGTTAGGGTTAGGGCTGGAATACATGGCTGTATTCCGTGTATTACCACAGGAGCGTCATTCTACTGGACTTCATCCATAACCCGGCGTGTAGCATAAGAGCGCGGACGGCCACCTTTCGCTTCCCTCAGGAACGCCACGGGACTTGACAAATCGTTATTATATTACGCCTCGGGAGTGAGAACAGGTTGCAACAAGACACCAATATACTTAGGCTACGTCCACACTAATGTGTTTTCATTCTCTCCGTTTTGACCTCCCGTCCACACTGAGACGGCGCTTTCCTCAAGGGAAAACGCAGCGTTTTGAAAACGCTCTCGAAAACGCATACATTTCAAAACGGAGCTGTCCTGTCGCAGTGTGGACACACGAAAACGCAGACTACGATGACATATTTTAGTCATGTGATGCAGTCATGTGACAAAATAAACAAAGATAGCGGAGTGGATTATATGTTTTGATTGCTGTGAAAATGACTGAAAACGCTAGTGTGGACGTGGAGCGTTTTCAGATGAAAACGCCGTTTTCAAATCTATCCGGGCTAGTGTGGACGTAGCCTTAAACTCCTCCACTAGGGGCAGCAACTTATTCCTAACCTAGAGTCGGCACTTTGCCCTTTCTCTGACCTCAGACTTGGAGGTGCTAATTCTCATTGTCTCCACTTCACATACAGCTGTGATCAACTCCAGTGTAAGCTAGAAGCCACCACCTAGTGAAGGCAACAGAACCATATCATCTGCAAAAAGCAGAAACTAGATTCTGAGGGTACCAAAGTGGAAGCCTGCCACCACTTGACCTCACCCAGAAATTCTGTCCATAAAAATTCTGAACACAGTTGGTGATGAAGGTCAGCCCTGAAAAAATCCAAAACACAACAGAAATTTGTCTATTTTATTGCCAAAATTTGGAACAAGCTGTCACTGCATCTGTACAGGGACCGAATGACTCATTGCGATGGGCCAGACACTCCATACTTCCTAAACACATCCCACAGGATCCCCTGATGGACGTGGTTGAATGCCTTCTTTAAGTCCACAAAACATGGTCACTAGCAGGTAGCACAGAAGCCAAATAACAGAACACCATTTGAGTTCAGATCATTCAGACTATTCCTCCCAATCACACAACTCTCATCAATACTTACTATCATTGCCCACATAAGCATATAGGTCCCCCAATAGGACAATGGAGTAGCCGGGTAGGTCACCCTCCACCGTCATATCCAAGTACTCCAGGAAGGCAAGGTAATCTGAACTGTTGTTCGGTGAATAAGTGCAAATGATAGTCAGGGTCACATTCCCTTACCCAAAGGCACAAGGAAGAAACCCCCTCGTCCACCAGGAAAAATCCCAATCTACAGCCAAGCAAACATTAAATTATATGCAACATTCTCTGACTGGAAGAAATTTGTTTAACATTTAAACCTATTTTGTGCACATTCCAGCACATAAAATAATATATTTTTGGTGTTTACACTCACTCCTTCAAACAGATGCCCTGGTGCAGGTGTGTCGCAGCGGTCAGTGGAAGGATACGGCAGTTTCTCTGTGAATTTCACATTCCAGTGGCAGCGTATTTGGTGCTTCCTTGGACGTTTAGGGTTTTTTTCGCTGTAAAAAGAAGTTTTCTTCCCACGCAGTGAACAGTGGACGCTAATGTTTTTGTCACTTTTTATGGAATCAAACTCAAAGTAAGGTCAGTACTTCCACGCTTTAAACGCTGCACGCTCATACTCTATCCTGCACTTATATTATCCATTGTTGATCTGCACACAGCTGTTGCCACGTCGCACTCGCTTACGTCATTGTCATGAGTCACTCTCGCAAAAAAATCACGGTTTTAGTAACGCAGTAACGCAGCGTGCTTACGGGAAAGTAACAGTAATCTAATTACCTTTTTTGCAATAGTACTCCCTTACTTTACTCGTTACTTGAAAAAAGTAATCGGATTACAGTAACGCGTTACAAGTATCTCTGCATGCAAAGCCAAAATATTCTAATATTTTTCTATCTCACAGTATTTTCAATGGCCTCACCTGTTTCTGAATCCAGTTCGACAAATTATATGTTGTTTGTAGGCAAACCCTTGATTGGAAACCAGTTTAAATTACCTATAACACAACACTTATTTAATAATAAGAGTGTACTCGCAACTTCTGGTCACAAGGGAAAACGTTGTATTGGCGAATGGTTGCCAACATTGACAAAGTAAAATTGGTTACGAAGACAAGCTTTCTGGGATGTCCTTACCTGGATGATTAAGAGACTGCTCACAGTTAGTTTGGTCACTAGTGGACTTTCTCAGTAGTTTGCATTAAAGATGCCGAATTATTTGCAAACACTCACCAACTACTCTTTGAACAGTAGTGAAACTGTGAAAAGAGTGACACAAAAAAAAAAACAGTCTCTTTGCCTTCAAAGTAAAAGTTGTGCTTTTGAAAAATGTTGGTTGCAGCGGAGTGATAAAATTTCCACTTTGAAGGTAGAAATTTTCTGTTTCTGATTTGACTATTTCAGCTTCACTACTCAGTGGTCAGCTTTCAAGAGTTTGCAGTGTATATGCAAACTACTGGTGTCTTACTAGCAACCAGAACAATTGCAAGGAGGCTTTTGGTACAGTGTTATGTACCTCTTTGTGACCAGTTTTACACACAACATACATATTTTTTGTTAGTGACTGGACGTTTTCAGGGTGTTACTGATTAGTCTCTAGGTCTGCTAGACAGATTTCGATTGATGACTAGCATCAACTTCCAGCAACAACTCACCATCTGGTTGAGGAATATATGTTTTTTTCCTCAGGACCAGCACTTGCCAGATGTTTGACCAAGTGGATTTGCAACTGTGTGACTAGAGCCTTAGAGGTGTAAAAAATTTTCATTTCCATACAACTAAGAAATAGATAAATAAGAAAAATATGTTCTGAGTATGCTGTTAAAGATTTTAAAGCTAAAGACAACCATCTCCATATCTTTTGAATTGTACTCTCTGGACATGAGGAGGTGCACATCAGCAATATGATGTGTGGTGCACATCATATTGCTGTATGTGAGTAGATGGCTTATTGATTTCAAATATTAAATGTCAGGACCTAAAACGTCAATTCATTTGAAGCGTGTAGACAATGCGCATCGGTACTAGAGCCATCTCTGCACCGAAATTCAGTATTTTGATGTGTGCAAATAATAGCATTTCAATGAGCTACCATTATATTATTTTCTTTCACTTTTTGGTGAAGAAATTACTTTAGCAATTTGAAAGAAATGTGCTGCCTTGCTTTTGTATTTGTACATCAGGATTATATTTGAGTGGAACATTGATTAATTTTGAATTTGTGTGTTGTTGCTTTGCCAGCTAAGAGTAAGACTAAACTCTGGTGTTACAACTGAAACTCAACGTTTCCAAATGTCCTCAAAGTGGCTCAAACAACCTGAAGCTGTATTTTCCATTTTTTTAAACTCTGCTGTCTTGTTGCAATAATAATAAAGTAGCCCACTCAATGGCACTGATGTGAACTCCTTTGAGACACACTGCAGACATTGTTCATGGCTGTTGTGTGCTAGAACAACCTCGTTTAAAATAAATGTTTGTTATCATGAATATTGCTCAACTCTTGGGGGTTCCTGAAAAGCCATTCTTCTGCCAATATGCACTGCTCATTATCTGGCATTCCTCAAAAAACGGCCAGTGTGTGAAAAAGAAATGACTACTGACAACATGCTTCACAGAGAAATTTGGCTTGCCGTCAAAATCACAGCAACGATTAGAAGGTAAGAAAAATAGATGAGATGCATGTACTTGAAATACGACTGTGCTTTAAAAAAAAACCAAAACGTGTTAAGATGTGGAAGCACTATCCATAAATCTGTTAGAAACTTCAGGTGTTCAACATGTAAGAATCACTCAAAGAGAATGATTATAAAGTGTCTTTAAAGTTTGTTATTTTATTTAAATAAATGTTTATTATCCACTTTGTGATTTTCATTTAATTTCCTGGATGATTTGACGCCAAACATTTGCTTTGGATTATTAATCAGTATCACAGCTACAATCAGGCTGTACTGGTAGGCAGATTATAGCAATGTGAAAGTAATTGTATTACAGGATCACAGGATTTCATATTGAACAGGACTATAATAAAACAAGCCATCATTCTGCTGCTGAAAGAAGTGTGGTTGTAGAACAAGGATACCTAAAGCATTATGGCTTAGAGCACATTTAATGCAGATTTTTGAATATAGTACATGTAAGGACAGTTTACACTGACTGGCTGCTATATACGGTATGCCTGTTCCACTGCTCATTAATGCAAATATCAGATCAGCCAATCAATGCATTTAGACATGTAGACCATGGTTGAGATGACCTGCTGAATTTCAAACTGAGCATCAGAATGGGAATAAAAAAGATGATTTAAGTGAGTTTGAACGTGGTTGCATGGTTGTTGGTGACAGACGAGCTGGAATGAGTGTTTCAGAACCTGCTGATCTACTGGGATTTCCCACACAAACATCTGGATGGTTTGGTTATGAATGGTCCAAAAGAGAAAAAATGTTAGGGGGTTAGGGTAGTTGATGTCAGAGGTGTGAAGGAAATAGCCAGACTCCTTTAAGCAGATAATAAGGCCACAGTAAGTCAAATAACCACCCTTTAAAATCAAAGTATGCTGAAGAGCATATAGAGAACAGATGTGAGACTGCAGCAGACATGGGCTCACCAAAAGTGGACAAGAGAACGTTGGAAACCTGTTGAATGATCTGATGAGTCTTGATTGTTTTATTGTTCCTTTTGGCTTGGGTACAAATTTGGTGCATGCAACATGAAAGCATGACTGGTGGTGGTGTGATGGTGCAGAGCAGTTTGACAGAGCAACTTTGGGATGTGGTGGAATGAGAGGTTTGCATAATGGATGTGCAGCCAACAACTCTGCAGCAACTGTTTGATGCTATCACGCCAATATGAACCAAAATCTCTGAATAGTGTTTTCAACATTTCGTGGCATATAAAAAGGAGTCCGACCCTGCGCTACCAATATGTACCTAATAAAGTGGTCAGTGAGTGTACAATATACTGCAAGATTAAGACCCTAGTAAGAATTCCAAGGATTCTTCATGACCAAGTGCTTGGTGAGGGAGTTCTGAATGGAAAATCAAACATTTCTACTGTAGGTACACTCATGTTTCACGCTTGAAAAATATATTTGCTTTTGAATATATTACAGCAAAGAGGGATTAATGAGTGCCATTTATATGCACAGGTAAACAAAGTAATTCCCCTTTGTCGGCCCATATTAATGTGACACCTGTTAGCGCAGCGTACAGGCAGAGAGATGGCATCTGGCTCCGCTCCTCTAGTTATATTTTTTCATTTTTATTTGTTATTGTTTGACATTTATTTCATAGCTGACATTGAAGCCCAAACCCTTGAATCCACGCCACAAATAACTATGCAGGTCACGTAAGATCTCCCTTAGTTTATGTGTTGCTTTCGCTGAAATTGTGCAGCTGCATCGGCCGGGGCGAAGACAAACCGTGAACTAACGTTCTTAGACGTGGCTCGTGCCATCTATTGTCAGAAAAAGAAAATGAGTGGATTTGAATCACTGTGACAGAATGAAATGCGCACCAGGAGCAGGGATTAAGCTGATCCCCACCATGAAGAAAAAATAATGATCACAGGCATGGAAATCAAATACAGAGCACGAATCTAGTTTTGTTTTTCTTCCCTGAGGCAAAATACACACTCCCTCTCTCTCGCTCTCTCTCTCTCTCTCTCTCTCTCTCTCTCTCTCTCTCTCTCTCTCTCTCTCTCTCTCTCTCTCTCTCTCTCTCTCTCACACACACACACACACACACACACACACACACACACACACACACACACACACACACACACACACACACACACACACACACACACCACCAATGTAGGTGAAGCTACTGTAAGAGGAATGGCACCCTCTCAGAAGAGGCCATTTTGCTGCTGCCTGCTGTTCATCTTTGCACTTTCGACTCATCCTTAATAACCTCTTAGACGCTATGTAACAGCTCCTCCCTTGGGAGACCTCAGCAGTTCTACTCTTGTGTGTTTGTGGGAGGGAGAGCATGTATTCAGAGATGCATATAAACCACTAAAACAAAGCACTTATCTATCTATCCTCAGCAATCGCTGTGCCAAGTCAATGTAATACTGTATTAATCCAAAGGACAAAAAAAATGCAATTGGTAGATGATAGTTATTGTAAGCCATCCCCATTTTAGATACACATTGATCATAATGATACAGAAATACTACACTCCAGCTAATGCACACACTTCACCACCACTCCTGACTTCAAAAAGAGCAACTTCACACCCTCTGCAGCCTCTCTATAATGGACCAGGCCCCCTTAAGTGATCTCTTTTTTTTTTTTTTTTTTTTTTTTTTTTTTTTTTTTTTTTTTTTTTAAAATGACATCAGAAACAGCAGTATGCGACATTACGTGATGGCAGAGCTTCAGTTCATCCTTTGTCATTTTTTTTTTTTTTTTTTTTTTTTTTTTTTTTTTTTTTTTTTTTTAATAAATAGGACAGGGGGAATGAATGAGAGAGAGAGGGGGAGAGAAAGAAAGAAAACCCAAGGGGAGAAGAGACGGTGAGAAGGGGGGGGAAGAGAGACAAAAAAAAAAAAAAAAAAAAAAAACTCCTGGGTCACCTGTATGGAGAAAAAACAAACAAACAAACAAACAAACAAACAAACAGAGGAGACAGCAAACAACAAAGAGCAACATAATAATAGAGAAAACAAAGCACCATCACAATAAACTAGCTAGTCATAGATATCAGTATTTACTAAGTAATAAACGATATTGTGCAGCACGCAAGATAGACAGCGCACAGTGTGCTTTGAGGCAGCAGCCAAGAAAGCTTTAGTCCGCGTCTGTGAATACCCATGTGTGCATACCTGTGTGGATCAGCATGCTTGCATTCCAAAGGTTTCTCCATGTAATGATCTGCTAGGGAGTGTGGGGGGGCCACAGCCCCGTCCTCCAGGGTGTGAAGCGGGTATGGAGGAGATCAAAACTCCAGACATCCAGAGGCCCCCAGAACACAAGAGACCATGGAAGACCAACAGAGGGGCAGCCGCGCCACTGTTCCAGTAAGAGCTGAGGAGAGTCCCAGATGAGGGCTCACTCAGCAGCCGCGGAGCAGAAGCCAGGGGGGGTTGCAGTGACGCGCCCGTGAGCTCCGCCGGCCCCCAGCTGCGCCTGAGTGACCGAGCCCTAGGCCGAGAGGCCGGGGGCACCCCACCTCCAAAGGGGCCCGAGCGAGCCCCAGGCCCCAGGCCCCGACAAGCGGCCGCCAAGGAGTGAGCCGGTGTGTACCCGGACGCCCACCCCCAGACACAAAGAACCACCAACACACCGACACCTGAGGGAGTCCGCCACCGGCAGGGGAAGTGGTGGTGGGTGGAGATAGGCCTCCAAACCTTGGAGGGCCTGAGGTGTCCCCAGAGAGGTGGCGTCTGATACCCAACCTGACATATAGACACAGACATACAGGCACACACAGACACAAACATCCATTCCCACCCTCATGCTCTCATATGCACTCACTCCACACTCAACCAACGTGGAGACAGACATAAAGAGACGCTGTACACACAATCACACTCCCCAAGCGTACTCTACAAACCGGGTCTAGGTACCCTTGCCCCTGGAGGGGGGATTTGCACCCAGACCCAGGTGGTGTTACCCTTTTCCCTGCGGTGGGGAGAGGCAGACCACCCCGACTCCGCAGCCCTTAAGTGATCTCTAATGGAAGCTCTTAGGGGAGGAGGCATTCATTCATATTCCATTCTGCAATACCACCACCGCAAATGGGTCAAAGAAAATGCCATTGCACACAGGCTTTTCGACTCTCCAGGGAATTGCTATGGTCAAAGAGGATGAGGCTTGGTGGTAATCCAGATTACTCCCCTTCCTAACGTCCCCTCCTTTTGCCAATCTACATTAATCCAAAAGAAGCACACTATGGCTTAAGAACACACCAGGCCATATGCAGTGGTGTTGACAAATGCTGCTTACACATCATGCCTGGGCAGGCTGAAAAAATCTGAATAGTTTGACATTTGGAAGTATGTTTCAATTGTACCTCATGTTCATTCATGGCCACTCGCTCTGCCAACTTCAGTCCATTCATCTGGGTGACTCAAAAAGCGTTGTACACTTTGTGCATTATGCAAATGCTTTCCTTGCAAACCTCCAGTGTAATTTCTGATGAAATTAATCAACACTGTTAGGGTGTCATTAAAAGGAAGTCATTGAGAATTACGACATGCTGGAATGAGGGATCAGGGAGAGGAAGAAAAAGAAAAGAGCAAGCCTTGCTCATTAGACACCTGCAAACGAGCCCGCTGATCACCCCCACTATAGTTTGAACAATGTTGTGATTTGTTTTCTCCATTAACCAGCAAGCGGAACACGACTCAGACCTAATGCCTCGTAACAGACAAAACCACAGTGGCTGTTTGGCTAACGCGACCGCCATCACCAGTGCTGCAAGAATACAAAATATCAGAAAGGGAGACAAAAGGCACATGAAATATTGATGCTCTTTACAACAACATCTGCTATGTGCCGTTTATGAAATATTCAGGGATGCATGCAGACAACGGGAGACGCGTGGTGGTTTGTCATGGACTTGGGTGCTTCATATTTTACAGTATATGTGCTGAGTTGTGGAACAGAGCTACTGGAGTAGGAGAAGATGAAGAGGGAGGAGCACTGAAAATTCTCTTATGACACTAAATGCCTGGTTTAAGTGCAGCAGCAGAAGCATTAACACTAAACTCTCAGAGGTAATTTACACTGAGTGGTGCCATTTCATCTGCACTACAGACTTTGTTTGTGGCAGAGTGCTGCAACAGAAAAATTGGTACCTTGAAGAAAAAAACAAATCAATCTATCTATCTATGTATCTATCTATCTATCTATTAGGGGTGCAACATACACAAAATTCTTGGTTTGGTTCGGTTCGGTTCGATACTTTGGTGTCACGGTTCAATATTTTTTCGATACGAAAAAATGTTCATGCCTTTTAATTTGTCATTTATTAAAATTATAAATATATATTTTAACTCAAAAGTACGGTTTTTAAATGTAATGTTGCTGAAACAACAAAATAAAAAAAAATAAAAAATCTATCTGATCGAGAAATCGCTCATCTTTGGAAAAGAGAGTTTATTACAGAGAAATGGCTCTTTCCAAAATAAAAGCTATACTATACGCTTCTTCTGGGCTATATTCTCAGCAGCATATTAAACATATCAGTGGGAACAAACGCACTAGTTCCCACCAATTGAGCATTGCGTGGCTGTTTTACTTTTGTCCATGATGCTCTTACCATCAGGGTCATGCTTCACATGAAAACCAAGATAGTTCCAAATGCCAGATCTGAAAGAGGGTGGGGGAGGTTCAATTTCGAGCTTAGCTTCTGTCTTGCTAGCTTGCGACAGTGCAGCCTAGGCGGAGTAGTCGAACGGACATTCACTGAGCGCTCAACACAGACAGCATCGTCAGAAGAAAAGTTGATGAAATAAATAAAATGTTTTGTATTGTTTGATACATATGCGTACATATAGTACCGAAAGCACTGTATCGAACGGTTCAATATCGATACGAGTATTGTTGCACCCCTACTATCTATCTATCTATCTATCTATCTATCTATCTATCTATCTATCTATCTATCTATCTATCTATCTATCTATCTATCTATCTATCTATCTATCTATCTATCTATCTATCTGACCTGCTTTCCACAGATTCCCTTAACCACACTTCCAATTTCTCATGCCACCACACCTCCTTCATTTTGCCTTTCTCTGTCCTCCCTCCGAGTCTGTTCCCGGACCTGCTAATTCAAAGACAAAGCGGCACCTCATATGTGCGATCAGTCGGGTTTAACCAAACTCCCTTAGCCTGTCGACACATCCCAAGTTCAAAGAAGACAAAAGGAAGAGTGGCTGTGGGAAGAGTCAACCCCCTCCCTTTCAACTCCCATAAATCTTTTAATCATCACACTGACAGGAAGTGTTTTTTCCCCTTCCATCTCCCTTGATATGCCAGTATTTTCTGTACTCCTTCTCTTTCTTCTTTTGTCTCCAACATCTCCCGTGCTCTCTCTCCTCGCCTCTCCTCTAAGCCGTCTTACCAAATAGCCAATCCTTCTTTTTCTCTCCCTCTCCATTTGACAGCACTCTCCCTCCATCCCACCCACCCCCTCGTTGTCTGCCTACCGTGGAGGCTTTAATGAGTACACTGGCAAGGTCTGTAAATTATTCAATAACTGGGAGAAGAATCTCTGATTCCTCCCCTCCCCCCTTGTTATTCTAAAAATAGATTTCCTTATGTTGGGAGTGACTCTGAGCTATTAGAAATTAAGACGCTCATTGTTGTCTCCTGGTGGGGTGGAGATTTGACACCGTATTTTGAAATAATAGTTAAGCTGTGATTTCATTACTTTAGATTTATCATTGGCTATGAAACTGTGAAATCAGGTTAAAACAAACAACAGAATTAGAATGAAAACAACGGAATTAGAATGTATAGAACAGAGTTTGAATGAAAGCAACAGAATCCTAAAACAAACAATAGCATTTGAATAAAAAGAGTGGAATTAGAATGAAAAAAAAAACAGCAATTGAATGAAAACAACAGAATCTCAATGAAATGAACGGAATTAGAATGAAATGACTAGAATTTGAATGAAAACAACAGAATTAAAATGAAAACGATGGAATTTGAATGCGAACAACAGAATTTGAGAACAAACAATCGAATTTAAATGAAAACAACAGAATTTGAATGAAAACAACAGAATTTGAATGAAAACAATGGAATTTGAATGAAAACAACAGAATTTGAATGAAAACAACAGAATTTGAATGAAAACAATGGAATTTGAATGAAAACAATGGAAGTTTAAAACAAACAACAGAATTAGAACGAAAACAACGGAATCAAAATGAAAACGACGGAATTTGAATGAAAACAACAGAATTTGAATGAAAACAGAATTTGAACAAAAACAACGGAATTAGAATGAAGACAACAGAATTTGAAAACAAACAACGGAATTTGAATGAAAACAACGGAATTAGAATGTACAGAACAGAGTTTGAATGAAAGCAACAGAATTCTAAAACAAACAATAGAATTTGAATAAAAAGAGTAGAATTAGAATGAAAAAAACAGCATTTGAATGAAAACCACGGAATTTCAATGAAAAAACAGAATTCGAATGAAAAGAACAGAATTTAAATGAAAACAACGGAATTTGAATGAAAACAACAGAATTTGAGAAGAAACAATGGAATTTGAATGAAAACAATGGAATTTGAATGAGAACAATGGAATTTGAATGAGAACAACAGAATTTGAATTAAAAGAACAGAATTTGATCAAAAACCAAAGAATTTGGATGAAAACAACAGAATATGAATGAAAACAACGGAATTAGAATGTATAGAAGAGAGTTTGAATGAAAGCAACAGAATCCTAAAACAAACAATAGCATTTGAATAAAAAGAGTGGAATTAGAATGAAAAAAAAAACAGCAATTGAATGAAAACAACAGAATCTCAATGAAATGAACGGAATTAGAATGAAATGACTAGAATTTGAATGAAAACAACAGAATTAAAATGAAAACGATGGAATTTGAATGAAAACAACAGAATTTGAGAACAAACAATCGAATTTGAATGAAAACAACAGAATTTGAATGAAAACAACAGAATTTGAATGAAAACAATGGAATTAGAATGAAAACAATGGAATTTGAATGACAACAATGGAAGTTTAAAACAAATAACAGAATTAGAACGAAAACAACGGAATCAAAATGAAAACGACGGAATTTGAATGAAAACAACAGAATTTGAATGAAAACAGAATTTGAACAAAAACAACGGAATTAGAATGTACAGAACAGAGTTTGAATGAAAGCAACAGAATTCTAAAACAAACAATAGAATTTGAATAAAAAGAGTAGAATTACAATGAAAAAAACAGCATTTGAATGAAAACCACGGAATTTCAATGAAAAAACAGAATTAGAATGAAAAGAACAGAATTTGAGAAGAAACAATGGAATTTGAATGAAAACAATGGAATTTGAATGAGAACAACAGAATTTGAATTAAAAGAACAGAATTTGATCAAAAACCAAAGAATTTGGATGAAAACAACAGAATATGAATGAAAACAACGGAATTAGAATGTATAGAAGAGAGTTTGAATGAAAGCAATAGAATTCTAAAACAAACAATAGAATCTGAAGAAAAAGAGTAGAATTAGAATGAAAACAAAAGCATTTAAATGAAAACAACAGAATTTGAATGAAAACAACGGAATTTGAATGAAAACAACAGAATTTGAATGAAAACAATGGAAGTTTAAATATATAAGTTTGAAATCATACATTACATAACCTAGATGGAAGCCAGTTGTTTTTATATTACATCACTCCTACAGCACTTAATGTACATATAAAACAAAACTTATATAGTAACTATCTGTGCTGAGTATTGTATTTTGGCTTTGTTGTACACTATTCTCTTAGTTATTTATTGTTTCATGTAGTAATCTGAAATGAACTATTCTTTCTGTCCCTTGTGCTAACAAGTGAATTTCCCCAGTGTGGGATTAAATAAAGTCTAAACACTGTAAAACTGTATTAAAGAAAATAGTAATTATATACAGCTGGCTTATAATTACAGGAAAATTAGTTCATTTTAACCATGATGAAAAAAAGCTGAACTTCTGTCATTATTTAGGAAGAAAATCTCAGTGAAACCCACAAACCGAAGAAATGTGTTTTAAATGAAATGATATCTCATGTGGAACATTTGAATTACCAACCAGGAAAGTCACCACAACAGAGACCGAGGACCTTTTCTGACAATATGCTATCCTCTGTTATCTTTGAATTTTTCATTATGTATTCATTTTTTTATTGATTTTGGATATTGTTGTATCTGGATATCTAGACCATGCCATTCTTTTGTAATCTTCCAGCTGAACATCAATCATCGATTTCATTTACTTTAAGTGAATGACTAAATCATGACTAGATTGAGTATTTTGGTCTCAGCACATGCATGCAGATGTTACTTATTGGAAAGGAGAGTAACACTTGAGTGTATTTGTAGTCTTGAAGATAAATGTATGATGCTATAGCTCATTTCACAAATAATAAGTATTTTCAATGACGCTCCTATGGCATATTTACCTTGTTGGTTATTTAACTTTTGTGGAAATAGTGTTTTTTTTCTGAAACATTTATTTCTCTACACTAAAATAACCACAAACTCTGTTAAAAGCTGTGTAATACGGGCTACTTAGCACTTGAAAGTAATCCATGATGTCCTTTATGGACACTACAAAGCCTGGTGGTAAAAATGTCAGATAAAAAAAAAATGGAGAAAAAAAGAGAAGAGAGTTTCTGTCTTAACTGCGATAATTCCTTGAAAATTACAAATCTTTTGCCATCTGCTGCAAACATGATGTCGTCTACATACACAGAAATTCACATGAACTACTTACATTTACAGTCCAGCCAGATCCTCACAGAAATTCCTCCACAATGCTTAAACAACAGATCCATGACAGGAACAGTAATTAGCATCTTTGGAGTGGCTGTCTCAATTGGCCTGGAAAAAGATAATCACATAAAAATTTAGATTTCCACATCAATTTCATCAGTATTCACTTTTGATAACTAGGGGTTAACTCGTAATTAGTGCTGTCAGCGTTAATCTTGTTAAAATGACGTTAACGCCATAACCGCATTAACGCGCCAAATCTCTGTTAGCGAGTTAATCCATGCGAGGGGCTGCATGGCACTAACACGTTAACGAGCTAACACGTTGATGCCATGCAGCCCTCGCACGGGGTGATCCTTTTTTTGTTGTTGTATTTTTTAACATATTATCTCTGTAAATCTTCAAAACTAGAATTTTTTTGGGTGGGCGGTGGCCCAGTGAGCCTTATACAATTTGTAATTAAAATATAGGCACGAAGCTCTACACTTACCCATGAGGCCCATGGAACGCACAGAAACACACAGTCACAGAGCTACGATGCTAATTAATTGTCCAATAGATGTGCTTTAATTTTTTTTAATCCTTATTTAAGTCATTCTGGTAATTAGGTGCAGGTTATATATGTTTTTGTCACAAGAACCTGTATCCACCAGCTGTCTCAGTTTTTTTTCTTAAGATGCCACATGCTACTGTTAGTCGAGAGCTCCAGGTGTGTGAAAAAAAAATCCTACTGCTGTGCAAAAGAAATGCCAGGATATTAAAGCTCAGCAAGGGAACTGACATTTGTAAGGGCTCAGCATTATCATCTCGGCTATTCACGAGTTATTGTACATACACACACATACACAGACACAGCTCTGTTCAGAAACCAAACACTCCATCACATGAAGCGTCAGAGGAGGATCAAGAGATGATGAAACAGCTTCATGTGCTATATAAGACACCACGCCTTTGATCAGATCCACATCCCCCACCTCGTCTTTCCCTCCTGCTGTTTCGCTCCTATTTCTCAGCTGATACGGGGAGAAAATGCGCCTCCCTGAAAATGAAACACAACAAACAAATGAGATCGGGTGTGTTGACCTCACTTTGTAATCCACCATGAAATATGACTTCTGATGGGGGTGTAGTGTTAAAGTAGATTCTCCCCATGTGCGCAGAAGAGGCTGTCTCTTTGTTCATTTGGGGCCTGAAACTATTTGCTTTCATTCAGGAAAAAGAGAAAGGAAAATAATTCATCATTCGTTATTTTCTGACAAAACATGTAACCCTATTAATTTGTGGTTTTGGTGAGAGCTCAGAGGGGAGGAGATGGAAAAGCAGTGGGAGGGTGCCAGTATAACAAAGAAGATGGTGGTGCTTGTGCATAAGATGAAGGAATGCTTATTTTCTGCACTTCTTCCTGTGTCTTAACAATGTATTTGTACACTTGTGATGTACATGAATTAGATTAATTAGGTTTTGTCATTCAACAGAGTCTTGAATTCTCTGGATCAGCATGTGTAAATGGGAGTAATAATTGTGATTACTCATAGAAGAGTTTATTTAAGGCAAAGGAATTTCTTCATTTGTCAAAGTTCAATTTAAAGAATCTTAAATCTAAAACAACATTTGGTGTCTTTTTATTGTATTCAGTTAAATATAAATGGCTTCTGTCTCAGGTTTTACCAGACTACTCATCATGATGGATGGCTCTCCCTGAGTCTGGCTCTGACAGAAGTTTCTTCCTGTTAGAAGAAAGGTTTTCTGTCACACTATCACTAAATGCTTGCTTATAGGAGGTTGTTTGATTATTGGGGGTTTCTCTCTATTATTGCTGGGTCTTTACCTTGCAGTCAAAAGCCCCTTAAAGTGACTGTTGTTGTGATTTGGGTCTATATAAATAAATATGAATAAAACTAAAGATTCATTACCATGAGGGGTGAATGTGATCACCACAAATAACATTTCAATTGCTTTTATTACGTTGAGAGTTGCAGAGTTGCCTTCTGCCACACTGAAGATTTGATGATGAAATTTGCTTGTTAAGGAATCTCAAAGCATGTTTTCATTTCCTCAGTAAGTGGGGCAGAGTTAGAGAGGGTTAACGAAACTGGAACTGCATCTGTTGCTCTCTTTCAGAATTTGAACCATTCGCTCCGTGCTATCATGTGAGAAATCTCACAATAAACGGGCAATTTAGATTATCCACAGCTCTTTGTTTTTGAATTTGCATAGTAGAGCATTGCTGGGGTCTATTAACGGGTAGATGAGGATTTCTAGGTTGCTGATAAAAGAGGATGAAATGAAACGAGAAAATAAGGCAAAGGCAGAAAATTTAAATTGCTCTGCCTTAGAAGCCCCGTCCATTTTTGAACGGTGTCTTCACTTCTGTGGATTCAACAAAGCCAGTAAACCTGCGCTTTTTTTTTCTTTTTTTTGCCCTGCTTTAAGATGCATCTTAACTTACGGATGAAACAGAGTTAAATAAGCAGCTGCTTTACACCCTGATCCTGGTGAGGCCATAAATAGGTGCTGCCAATATCCTGCCCGGGTTCATTGTTTTAGCTTCACTGATGACCTTCGCTCAAAGCAGCGTTTCACATTAAAATGCTCCTTTATTTGAGACAAGCTCCGTTTCTTTCTCCGATTCCCCCACAGAGCAAAAGAGAAGGGCACTGATTGCAAGTGCTGAGTTTAAAATGAGAAAATACTGAGCTAAAAACCACTAAATGACAGCCATTGTCTGGTGCCCATGAAACCTAAAGCCAAAAATTAAATTTGTGCACAATAGTATTCGGGGAAAGTGAGAATTAATTGAAAAGCTGCCAAAGGTGGTGAATCTGTCTGCTCATTTTGCACATTAGTCCTCAGAAGGATGCCTCAATTTTCACATATCAGTCTTGAGCTCTCAGCTCTGCTCTTTCTTTGCAGTGTTATCGTGGTCCTGGTTTGTGGTTAATGCTGGGAACAGACCTGGCAGGCATAAAATAAATAGGAATGTTATCTTCATAACCATTATATATATATTAGTTTTAATGCATTTCTGAGGCTTAAATTTTAAGCAATGTATTGCAATATTCAGTTGTATCTTAAATATCATTCTAACTAATTTATTAGGACTAGAATAAAAGAAGGAAAAGTGCATACACACATACAAATACAGTTTGATGTGCCCTTTTAAACAGTACAATTCACAGTCAGCCTTTCTTTAAATTATTGGAAGATTATTAGGACAGTTAGATTTTCACATCACATTTAAAACTGGGCCAGTGTTTGTTTCATATCTTTCACTTCCAGGTGCTGTTTTTCTCATTGTTGTTGTGTCTCTATGTTTTTTCTTACAGGTGCAGCAGTTGGCGACCCATTGCGCTTTTCTACTGTCCTCTATCCTGTTATTATATCCTCGCTCTTGTTTTCTTTTTAGCTTATTGTCTTTGTCATAGAGATTTCCATATATTTAATGTACGTGTCGTTTGATGTGTTGACATGCTGAAAATGAGTTTCCCACTGAGAATATGTTGGCATTATATTTAAAATTTTTATATTTAAAAAATGTAATTGTATTTTTCTAATTTTGAACTTAATGGCAGCAACCTGTCTCAAAGAGGTTGGGATAGGTTAACAAAAAGCTGGAAAAGTAAGTGATACTAAAAGGAAACAGCTGGAGGAACTTTTTGCAAGTAATTAGGTTCACTGGCAGCAGGTCAGTAATATGATTAGGAATAAAAAGCTCTTAGAGAGGCAGAGTTTCATAGATGTAAAGGTTGGGCAGATGTTCACCAATCTACAAATGTTCTTTGTCAATGTAACTTTGAAAATGTCATCATCTACAGTTCATGATGTTATCAAAACCTCAGAGAATCTGGAAAAATCTCTGTGGATAAAGGTCAGAGTCAAAAAATCAATACTGAATGCTCCTGACCTTCGGGCCCTCAGGTGGCAGTGCTTTAAAAACACGTATGGTTCCGTCATGGAAATCACTGCGTGGGCTCAGGAAGACTTCCAGAGATCACTGTCTGTGAACACAGTTCACCGTGCCAACCACAAACGCAGGTGAAAGCTCTGTTATGCAAAAAAGAAGCCATATGTGATCATGATCCAGAAATGCTGCTGTCTTCTCTGGACCAAAGCTCATTTAAAATGGACTGAGGTAAAATGGAAAACTGTCCTCCAGTCACGCGAATTTAACTTTGAAAACATGTTTTTTGGAAAACATGGATGCCGCTTATATTAAGAGAAGGACTCACTGTCAGTCAATCTCTGTTTAAATCTTTGACTTGATTTTAGTTTCTATTCTGAATAAAATATAGGTTTGCAAGATTGTACTCTGTTGTTATTTACATTTCACACAACTTCCCAACATTAGTATATGTTAAGTAACTGTTTCCAGGATGTAAATAATGTTTGAAATGAGTTCATAATACAGAAAAATGTCTCAAAAAGGCTTAAACATGAAGGTCTTTCTCATGCCTAACTGGTATTCATACAGTAATATAAATGCATACAAGGCAAATGTATTTTCTGGGACATTAGATTATGTAAAGGGAGAGATTGAAAAAGAAAATACCCAAGAGTTACAACCTTATACTATCACCTTTGAGGATCTAGTGTCGCGTGTGGGATAGTCTAGAGATAAAAGGCCTAGACCTCTGAGTCGGACAACTCTGCCAAACGTTTGTTTCATAACAGAGGTATTTTTCATTGTTTTAACTGTGACCCTATGGGGAGCAGTGTTTATTATATTTCTGTTTATTTCTAACTACAAACTCGTCTGATGGTCCTGCACGTTTGCCAAAGCAGCAGCAACTGTTCGCTTTGATTGTTTCACTTCAGTTAATTTTACTTTGAAAAAGGGGATACCAAGACAGAGCGGTTTCAGTGTGGAGTTTGAAAATTGTACATTTTAAGAAAAAGACTAATTAAAACAACCTAATGCCGCTGTTGCTATCCTTTTCCTTCTTATATGGAGAGGTCAGTCGTGATGGCAGCTCCCACCCCAGGGAGCAGAGGGAATGTGGCTCGACCTTCTGTAATTAGACAAGGATAAAAGCAGGAGTGTGGAAGAGAGGGGTTTAAAGACACTGTATATCATCATGTTAAGGTGAATGTCACAGAAAGGCTCATGTCTGTTTCAGTTTATGAATTAAATAAGTTAAAAGTTCAGACATGACAGTTTTCACAGGAATCTAAACCAAGAACACGTTTAATGAACTGATCATCAGCAAGTTTTGCAGTTTGCTGGTCTGGAGATGTGAATACACAAAGCTACATCCTCCACAGATGTGGACGTCCCAGCAAACTGTAACAAAAAACTAATAGTTATATTTGAAATTCTACCTGCCAGAGTTAGCCAGGTACGAATATAAGGAGCCTGACCAAGTAAGCCTTTTCTCCCTAAAAAAGAACATGGTAGCATGACAAAGTGGCATCTGAACAAACCACAAGCCTTTCTGGAAGGAACAATGTCCTTCGGACAAACAAAGCAAAAGGGCTCCAAGTTTGGCCCGAACTACACACAGCATATCAGCACAAAGACCTTGTACCAACTGTCAATCATGGTGATGGAGGGGTGATGATTTGGGCTTGCTTTGTAGCCACAGGATCTGGACTCTTTGTAACACTGAACACAATGGACTTCTCTGTATACCAAAGTATTGTAGAGTCAAATGCAAGGCTGTCTGTCTGCTAGATAAAACTTAGCCCAAATTAGGTCATGCAGCAGGACAATGATTCAATGATTCTCCAGTAACTCTACGACAGAATTACTGAAAGAGAAAAGAATCAAGCCGAGACCTAATCCAGATTTAAAGAGCTGTGTATAAATGAATGCTTACAATGACCTCAGTGAAATAAAGCAATGCTATAAGAATGGTGGACCAAAATTCCTCCAGAAATGGCTGAGAGACTGATAAAGTCAAGCAGGAAATGATTACTTCAAGTTATTGCAGCTAAAGGTGTTTCTACAAGCTATTCAATCATTTTGTGTACTTGGTCTTTCACAGAACTGCACAGAGTATTGTGAAAACGCTCTTTTTCAAATGATCAAGTTCTATATATATCAAGTTATTTTGTTGCCTTTGTGGGTGTAACTGGTAGCACATGGTGATGTATTGTTTCTGTGGCTGGTGACATCTACATACATTTATTCCATAGAAAACATAAGCATTCAGATGGCAAGGGAACTGGCAACCCTTTCCTCATAATCTAAAGCCAAGAGCCAACACTGAAATCATTTCAGACCGATGGGACGTTTGGGATTAACTAAACACAAAGGACTGTTTTTCTTCTCCTGTCTTGCAGTCATATTGGTTTTGTGTCTGCCAGCCTTTGAGGGGCTGTATGCCAGATCAGCCTGAACAGGCAAATGTAGGCACAACTCAGCAGTTTGCCCTGTGAATTTCAGGGCAAGACAAGTCCCAACTCTTGTTTTTTTTCCCTCTGGAAGTTCTTTCCTTGCGAAAGCGAGGTCCGAGTAGGTCACAAAGGGTGACATTTCTATTTTCTGCAGCAGTAATAAAGATGTGCCTTTTACTGTTGGCTGCATTTGCAGTTAAAAACCTTCTATAAATGTTTAGTTTTATTGCCGATTTTTGATAACCAGAAATGATGTCTTCACCTTTTTATATGGTATTGTTTACACACACACAAAAAAAATCCCATTCGATCAAAATTGACCACGGCCAGGTTAATTTATACGACAATGTTAAAAAAATAGCCTTTTGTTGTTATCACCTCTGGACAGGAAGGAAACAACCATTAAACTGCGCTCACTCATTCAAGAAATTAATTAAAGGCAAATCCTTGTCTCTTTGGAATAGTACTTGGCACCAAACAGAAGACTAGCACACAGTCGCGACTGTGTAAATGACAAGAGGAGCCGCTTTGCCATGTATATCACACACTCAGGAGTCCCTGCAGGTCCACCTGTTTATAGTAACAGTTAATTATAAACTCTTATAATAAAAAAATACGTTAAAAAAGAACAGAAAAACAAGTAATTATTTAATTCCTTGGCTACTATAAAGTTTTTTTTTATTTTAATGGAGAGGGACAGAATATCAAGCAATAATCCAGAAAAAAACACATTCTGAATTGATTTGCATGTCATTGAGGGAAAGAAGTTTTTGATCCACAATTAAAACAAGACTCATCACTTGATGGAGAAAACCCTGTTGGCAATAACTGCAGTAAGATGGTCACCAGCTTTGCACACATCTCAGGGATTTTGGCCAACACCTTTTTACAGAAACTCTAAATCTTTTTGGTTTCTTGGCTTCTGCTTGGCATCTTCACCTCCCTCCACAGATTTTCTATAGGATTGAGTCAATAACTGCTCCTTTTTTGTCATGCTGTAAAAAATGTTCCATCTTCAATGCTCTGGCTAAGGAAAGGAAGTTTGTAGTTTTGGATTAGACATAATCGTCTCTCATGATCGTTCTCACTCCGTGAGGCAAGGTCTCGCATGGAGCTCCAGATCACCAGCCTCGTGCAGGTCTACAATCTTGTCCCCAATAGCTATTTGGTGTTGTCCATGGTGGTTCAAAGGTTGGAATGAAAGAAGCTGATTTCGTAACATCAGGATTATCTGTGATTGATTGATTGTAATGTGTGTGTCACATGCACACAAAGCAACTGTGTGTGCATGTGGCACACACAATTCTGGCTGAATTGTAGGAGATGGTTCTTCTTACTTGGTTAATACTTTGTTTCTTTCCTTTAAAACGTAACTACCATAAATATTAGAGACTATTAATTTCTTTGTAAGTCAGCAAACTTACAATTTCAGCAGTGGATCAAATAATTATTTCCCCCACTGTACATTTCATTAACTACCTTTTTAGGATGCTATTTAGAAATCAAAGATCTCTAATAAATTTAAGACACAAGTCTTTTTTTTTTTTTTTAAGTGGAATTTTTTTTAAATTTACGGCAAGGAATAACACTTTTATCTCTTTTAATATAATTGGCAAGCCCATCGTAAAAAAGGTGACTTTGTCGTCGCAGAATTTATCATTACTGGATTTTCCAGCTTTTAGGCTAATAAAATTTGACCGTTGCTATCTATCTCAGCTTCCTCGTGTTATACAAGAAGTGGACAGAAATAGTTTCTCTCCTTCTGTCGTTTTCATATCATTATGTATATTTTATAAAGCAGAATGATGTCTAGGATTTTCTCAGGATAGGAGCACGGAGAGGAGTTAAAGCAAGGCCCTGTGCTATTTTAAGTGAAATAGCACACGAACCTGAAAACAGTTTTAGATTTAATAACAGTTTTGCAAAATGGCAAAACGAATATTTTGACCCTTTCTCAGAGTTCTATACATTTTAAAATTGGTATTTACGTAATTTTAAGGCTGCAGCTTAAGCATACAATTACATGTGGCTTTATCTGTAATAACAGAGTGCATCCAAAATAAAGCAGAATAGAAGAAGAAAGGAGTATGCCACAGAATGCTTAAATTAAGTACAAGTGCATTAAAAGTGCATTTCATCTGCTGGAGTAATACATTGTAAGATTAATAGTACTCTAGTCCATTGGCCTTGGTCAGGGGCAATCATATTTTGAGGGGGAGGTCGAGCCCTTTCTTAAAAGTACTTTGCTAGTTGTGTGATTGCCTTTTGCTTTACCGAGCAGAAGATTACATTAAAGAATCCGTGTTTCAGACGAGGTTTTACAGGCCCTGCATGTGATTCCACGCTGTACCTAAATTATAAAGCCCCTGAGCTCTATTCAACAAACATCCTTGATCCTGCCCTTCAGTGGTGATCATATCACCTTAAAACTGATTTGGGTGCAGAAGCTTGGAACTGAATGACATGCAGATAAAATCTAAAGGGATAACAGAATATTTATTCTGGTAAACCTGCCGCAAAGGAGATAACAAGCATCAAAGATGTTGCTTGTTTTCAACATGATGATGAATGAATTCATTTGGCATAAAACACAAGTAAATCAAGATGCATTTCTTACATAAAATGATACACACACACACAAATGGGAAGCATTTGATTATTTGCTGTTAAAATAAGATTTCTTAAAACAGATAGATAGTATAAACTAATATGTTATACACCAAAAAGAAAATTAAAATAGAGGCATGGGGCTGTTCAAAAATGAGTTTATCCATTAGATGTTTTAAAAATTTAAGGCTAGATGTATTGTTGTGCCTGAAGTGAGTAGAATTGGATTTTTTGCTACTACTGAATGGTGCACATTGTGTAGTAGACATATGCTCTTTCTTTCTCTCTTTGTTTCTGTAGCGTGACCCTATCCTCTGCTAAAGTCTGTACTTTTCCATAAGATAATATCTGCAGCCTGCAGAGGGTTCATGAGGCTTTTCCACCCCAAACTTATGCAAGCAACTCTATCTCTGTTATGTTACTGCTTAGTTAATTTCATGTTTTAAATGTTAGTAAGTGCACCGCCCTGCGGTCCCTTTAAGTCGATATTTTGTGACAGTAGAAGAAGAGTTAGACAGGAAGTTCATGTTTGCTTGCGATGCTGCTTCAAGATGGCTGCTCCACATTCGTGTCCTTCTTTGGGTGTTTGTTAAAGCATTGTCTGTAAGTACTCAATGGTAAAGCAACGAGGCATTCAAAGTGCTGTCTTTATGTGTGATGGACCACAGTTAGCAAGTTTTCTATGTGCTATTCATATGTAAATGAGATCGCCAGTTCATATGCTAATTAACGGTGCTAATCGTCATGTTAGCTCTTCGAATGCATTGTTAGATCATTGGCACATGTTGTTGTTAACAGTACAGATTATTAATGTACATTTCCACATATGTTTTATTGTTACAGTTTCACAAAATGAAAGAACCAGTAAACTTCTCAAGATCTCATCTATTGTCTGGAGTTCCTGGGTTCATGTTTAGCTGTGTGGATAGCTAGTCAGACTTCTAGCGAGGCCATTTACAGTGAAAAGACAGCACCACAGCAAACATCATAGCTACAGAAGCCACCGCGTGGAGCTACGACCATCCTATAAGCTAAGTAAAGTATACGGGCGGACACAATCAAAATACAACAAATCCAAAATGTCTGAAAGTAAATCCTCCAAAGCCGAGACAGAGTCAGTCCGTTCCCATAAACCACCATCAAGAGCAGGTTCGTCAGCTAGCATTGAACTGCTCAGAGCAAGAGCAAAGGCTGAAGCTGCTCAAACAAGAGCCTCATATACAAAGAAAGAAATAGAAATTAAAGTCGAGCAAGCACGCTTACAAGCTACTCTTGACGCGCTGAGAGCGGAACAAGAGAAGGAAGCTGCCATAGCAGAAGCTAATTCTTTAGAAGCTGGTCTACTTGAATTAGGCTTCGAAACACGCAGTGTAGCTTATGGGCCACCCCTATCTGAGAGCAAAGAAAAACGCACTGCGCAGTATGTTTTGGAACAAACAGCTATCAATGCAGCAGAATCAACAGCCCCAGTAAAAACTGAATACAAAGACCCTACACCCGCCTTTCAAGAAATTGCTATAAAAGAAGGAAACAAAGCAAACTGTGCTGCTACTCATAACGAACTGTACAAGCCCCCATCCACCAACTACAAAGAGTTTACACCTCTTGTTCAGACACCATATAAATCCAGTTATACTCAGGGCAATGAACATGCCCCGAGCCAACACACTTACGACCTCGCCAAATATCTAGCCCGCAGCCAGCTCATTACTACAGGCCTTACCAGCTTTGATGACCAACCCATGAGTTACTGGGCATGGAAATCATCTTTCAAAACCGCAATAGCAGGGTTAGACCTTTCACCAGGAGAAGAGCTGGATTTGCTGGTGCGCTACCTTGGTAAAGATTCAGCTAAACAAGCCAAACAAATGAGAGCTGTCAATATCAGATGCCCTGAAGTTGGTTTAGCTATGGCTTGGGACAGACTTGAAGAAATATATGGCTCCCCAGAAGCTGTAGAGCAAGCTCTCTTTCAAAAGGTCGACAGCTTCCCTAAAATCACACTTAAAGAGCCTTATAGACTCCGTGATCTTGCCGACCTAATGTTAGAGCTAGAGACAGCCAAGTTGGACGGTTACTTACCTGGCTTGACCTACTTAGACACATCAAGAGGGATCCAAGCGATAGTCGAAAAATTGCCGTACAATCTACAAGAAAGGTGGATGAATATTGGTTCAAGGTACAAGCACGATTATGGCGTCAGCTTTCCCCCCTTTACTGTGTTTGTCAACTTCATTCGCACTGAAGCCAGAACACGAACTGACCCTAGCTTCAGCGTCCACAGCCCTAACCAACCCATAACATCAGAACGAAGACACATGCACGAAAGGTTCTCCAAAGGACCCATATCTGTTCACAAAACTCAAGTACAGGACAAGGCAGATGCAGAAAAGTCTAAGTATGCTGTGAATCCAAATAAACAGTGCCCAATTCACAGCAAGCCTCATCCTCTGAAAAGGTGCAGAGGGTTCAGAGAGAAACCCTTGGAAGAGCGCAAACAGATCCTCAAAAAATTAAACGTCTGCTTTCGCTGCTGCTCATCTACTGACCATTTAGCCAAGAACTGTGAATCAGAAACCACGTGCACTGAGTGTGACAGCAAAAATCACATTTCTGCCCTCCACCCAGGTCCAGCACCATGGGAGTCTAAATCGCCCCCTCCCCCACAGCAAGGCGGGGAGAGAGACAAAGCAGACACCCAAGAAGTCACGTCTCGGTGTACTGAGGTGTGTGGGGAAGGAGTGAGCGCCAGAGAATGTTCAAAAATCACACTAGTGAATGTATACCCTGCTGGACACAGAGATCAAACAAAGAAAATGTATGCAATCTTGGACGATCAGAGCAATCGATCGCTGGCACGTTCCCAGTTCTTTGATGTTTTTCAGGTCCAAGGAGAGAGTCGCCCGTACATGTTAAAGACGTGTGCCGGACTCACAGGAGTATCAGGGAGAAGTGCTTCTGGCTTTATAGTAGAGTCAGTGAATGGAAAGGCAAGTCTTCCTCTGCCAACACTCCTCGAATGTAACGAAATTCCAGATAACCGCTCTGAGATACCAACTCCAGAAGCTGCCCAACACCACGCCCATCTACGACAGATTGCCAACTTGATCCCGCCATTAGACCCAAATGCTGACATACTACTACTGCTGGGACGAGACATACTTCGAGTCCACAAAGTCCGGGAGCAGATAAACGGCCCAGACGACGCCCCATTTGCTCAGAGACTCGACATGGGTTGGGTCGTGGTAGGTGACATCTGTCTCGATGGAGTGCACAGACCCCCACACGTGAACAGCTATAAGACTTTCATACTGGAGAATGGCCGTGCAAGCCATTTTCAGCCATGCAACGGTCAAATAACTGTTAAAGAGACATTTACCAAAGCTCCTGAGCGCAGTCACAGCCTCCCAAGCCTTCCTGTGTCAGGATGTAATGTGGACAGCATTGGTCAGCAGGTCTTCACACGAACAGCGGATGATCACAAACTTGCACCATCAGTTGAGGATATGCAGTTTCTCCAAATAATGGACTCAGAGTTCTATCAGGGCAGCGACAATAGCTGGGTTGGTCCTCTGCCTTTTCGATCGCCTCGACAACGGCTCCCGAACAACAGACAACTAGCCTACGATCGCCTTATGTCACTCCGGCGCACTCTTGAAAAACGACCTGAAATGAAAACACACTTTCTGGAGTTTATGGAGAACATGCGTACCAGAGGACATGCTGAAGGGGCACCAGCTCTCAGTCAGAACCAGGAATGCTGGTACCTCCCTTTGTTTGGGGTTTACCATCCAAAGAAACCCGCCAAAATTAGGGTCGTGTTCGACTCAAGCGCCCCACATGAAGGAGTCTCTCTCAACGACGTGTTGCTAACAGGCCCCGACCTCAACAACAGTCTTGTTGGGGTGCTCATAAGATTCAGAAAGGAGCAGGTGGCCATAACGGCGGACATTGAACATATGTTCCACTGTTTTGTTGTCAAAGAGAGCCACAGAGACTTTCTCCGCTTCTTGTGGTACAAAGATAACGACATGTCATCTGAAGTTATAGAGTATCGCATGCGAGTGCACATTTTTGGGAACAGTCCCTCCCCCTCTGTCGCCATATATGGGTTGAAGAAAGCAGCAGCGACTGGTGAGCTAGATTTTGGGATTGAGGTGCGGACATTCATTGAGCGAGATTTCTATGTCGATGACGCTCTCAAGTCATTTCCTACTGAAGAAAAGGCCATACAAGTTCTCCAACAAGCTCAACGGGCTCTTGCTTCTTCAAACCTCAGACTACACAAAGTAATCTCCAACCGCCCTACAGTCCTAGAAGCTTTCCCACCAGAGGACAGGGCAAAAAACATTGGAAACTTAGACCTGTGTGCTCAAGACTCGCTAGTGCAACGCAGTTTGGGGCTGCTGTGGAATGTTGACACAGACACCTTCACATTCAAAGTTGACAATGAGCAAAAGGCCTTCACACGTAGAGGTGTCCTCTCTACTGTCAACAGTCTCTACGACCCTCTGGGGTTTCTCGCTCCAATCACAATTCAAGGCAGACTGATTCTTAGAGAACTTACCAGCTTGACGGACGACTGGGATGCAGCACTCCCAGACAACATGAAGGCAGAGTGGAGCAATTGGAAGGACTCACTTCAAGATTTAGAAGATCTCCAAATACCACGCCCCTACACTTCTCTCTCTACATCTGGCGCCCAAACCAAAACACTTTGTGTATTCGCTGATGCATCCGTGAAAGCCATTGCAGCTGTCGCTTACATCAAACTGTCTACTTCGAACAAAACAGAAATCGGCTTTGTGTTTGGAAAAACAAAGCTAGCTCCTCAAGCCGGCCTCACAATTCCAAGATTAGAGTTATGTGCCGCAGTGCTTGCAGTTGAAGTTGCGGAGCTGATAGTAGCAGAAATAGACATCATGTTTGACGACATTGAGTACTACACTGACAGTAAAGTCGTGCTAGGCTACATCCACAATCAGTCACGAAGATTTTATGTGTACGTGCATAACAGGGTCCAACGCATCCTCCAATCAACATGCTCCAACCAGTGGAGGCACGTTCCATCCGAACTCAACCCAGCAGATCATGGGTCCCGCTCCGTTGCAGCAGCGCAACTGAGCAGCACAACATGGTTTAAAGGGCCAGCCTTTCTCCTCAAACCGTCCGCACAGTCGCAATCTCCAGTCACGTTTGACCTTGTGGATCCCACTCTTGATACAGAAATACGTCCGCTGGTGACAACAAATCTGACACAAATCGCAAGGTCAACAGTAAGTTCATCCCATCTTGAGAGGTTTTCCAACTACAGTCCTCTCCTCAGAGCAGTTGCCCGCTTGACCCACATTGCTCGTTCCTTTGGTCGATCCAACCAAGCATCCAGCTGTCGTGGTTGGCATCTCTGTCAACCCACAGTGGAAGAATTGGAAAATGCGAAGGTCTGTATCATAAAGAGCATTCAGAGTGAGTGCTACGAAAAGGAAATAAAGTGTATTCAGGAAGGGATCCCTATTCCCCCCTCAAGCAGTCTTTGGAAACTGCATCCTATTCTAGATAGCAATGGACTCTTAAGAGTTGGAGGCCGAATCATACAATCTGAACTGGGTATCGACACCACTCACCCTCTCATCATCCCTGCCCGACACCACTTGGGAACGCTCTTAATATGGCACTATCACGAGACTGTGAAACACCAAGGAAGACATTTCACGGAAGGTGCCATTAGAGCTGCAGGATTCTGGATGGTAGGAGCCAAAAGGGCTATCAGCACAGTGCTTTTTAAGTGTGTCACATGCAAGAAATTGAGAGGAAAAGCGGAATGTCAGCAAATGGGAAACTTACCATCTGAACGAATGCAAGTTGCACCCCCCTTCACATATGTGGGTGTAGACGTGTTCGGGCCATGGGACATTGTAACCCGGCGCACGAGAGGAGGACAAGCTAGCTCTAAAAGGTGGGCCGTGATGTTCTCATGTCTGTCAACAAGAGCAGTCCATATCGAGTTGATCGAATCAATGAGCACAGACAGCTTTATAAATGCTTTAAGGCGACTTTTTGCAATCAGAGGCCCAGCAAGACAACTAAGATCGGATTGCGGTACGAACTTTATCGGCGCCTCTCGGGAACTGAAAATGGACGGATCGAACATGTCAGTCAAGGATGTCGAAGGCTACTTAAGCAAACAAAACTGTTCATGGATCTTCAACCCACCTCATGCATCCCATATGGGCGGTGCCTGGGAGCGGATGATTGGGATTGCGAGGCGTATCCTCGACTCTATGTTACAGGACTGCAAAAGAACACTACTAACACATGAACTGTTGTCAACATTCATGGCAGAAGTCTGTGCCATCATGAATGCTCGCCCCCTGATTCCTGTGTCCACCGATCCTGAGTCACCCCTCATCCTCACGCCGTCGATGCTGCTCACGATGAAACCAGACTCAGCAGCGCCACCCCCTGGTGACTTTGGAAAGGGGATATTTCTGAAAGAACAATGGAGAAGAGTACAAGGTCTCGCTGACATGTTCTGGTCCAAATGGAGACGGGAATACCTTCATACTCTTCAGTTGCGACACAAATGGCAGGACAAGAAACAAAGTCTCAAGGAAGGAGACATCGTTCTGCTCAAAGACATTCAGGTGAAGAGGGGCGATTAGCCCATGTGTATCATAACCAAGACTTTCCCAGGGAACGATGGACTTGTCCGGAAAGTCGAAGTAACTACTTCGCACTCAGGCGATAAGAAGACTTTCTGTCGTCCTGTAACAGAAGTGGTTTTGCTGCTGTCCCCCGAAAAGTTTAGTGACTGACAGTTTAATGTGGGATTGTTATAATCCCAGGCGGGGAGTGTTATGTTACTGCTTAGTTAATTTCATGTTTTAAATGTTAGTAAGTGCACCGCCCTGCGGTCCCTTTAAGTCGATATTTTGTGACAGTAGAAGAAGAGTTAGACAGGAAGTTCATGTTTGCTTGCGATGCTGCTTCAAGATGGCTGCTCCACATTCGTGTCCTTCTTTGGGTGTTTGTTAAAGCATTGTCTGTAAGTACTCAATGGTAAAGCAACGAGGCATTCAAAGTGCTGTCTTTATGTGTGATGGACCACAGTTAGCAAGTTTTCTATGTGCTATTCATATGTAAATGAGATCGCCAGTTCATATGCTAATTAACGGTGCTAATCGTCATGTTAGCTCTTCGAATGCATTGTTAGATCATTGGCACATGTTGTTGTTAACAGTACAGATTATTAATGTACATTTCCACATATGTTTTATTGTTACAGTTTCACAAAATGAAAGAACCAGTAAACTTCTCAAGATCTCATCTATTGTCTGGAGTTCCTGGGTTCATGTTTAGCTGTGTGGATAGCTAGTCAGACTTCTAGCGAGGCCATTTACAATCTCCTTTCAGTCCTCGCGCAGTTTATCTTTGCATTGTGAAAAGCATTGAAGAAGGAGCTGGTTCTGAATAGAGTTTTATTTCAGCGGCAAAATAAAGGGCTCTAATTTACATGCATTTGCATCGGGTTGCCTGGATGACAGATCTCAGCTGTGCTACAGTTTACCATCCCGGGTGTCCCTCTCTTCATTAGCGAGGCTCCAAAACAGATACTTTTCACAATATAAAACAAAGTCACACCTGTTTTCTGCAGTATGAAATTAAAGCCGTGCACGCTGACTTGATTAGCTTCCACAAAATTCTCAGCGCACTTTTCTGTGGCTGGCTGAGTGTTCCCTTTAGCCTTGGGGCTAATGAAGCCTTTGCTTGCCTTCCCACATTTTGCACATCTTTCAATTTGGGAGGCTGATTATTCCAACTGGTTTGATATCTTTGGCCATCCTTAATTTTATTTTTCCTGTTGTGCACGTATTCACATTTCCTAGGGTTTTTCTATCTTCTGCTTTGTAACTGTTGATGAAAAAAAGAAAACAAGGGACAAATAACATATAACAAATTAAAACTGCGTCTTAAAGAACACCATGAAAACTAATATGAGAATTTGACATGCCGCTACAGCTGAAGAAGAGGACGTTAGGCTTAATGTAGGCTTGTAAAATCAAATACAATTTTAGAGAATGCTATCTAAATCAAAACAGACACTTTGCTATTGTCTGTTGGCATTACATCCCAAAAGACTTGGCATTCAGCAGCGTGAATCTAAGCATCTTATTGTCAGCAATATCTTTCTTTTTATTAGTATATGGGTTATGTTTTTTTTGTTTTGTTTTTGAAGATATGATTTTATTTCTGTCAAAGTCTGACAGTATGACTAATGTTCCTAGACAGTTTTTCAAGCTTCCTCAGCAATTTAGAGACAATCCTGAACCTAATCAAATTGGCAGAGATCAAATTTGAGGCTATATCTTCTGGGGCTTGGCCCGGGCAGTCTAATCACACCAGAGAACTGAGAAGACTGCAAAAACCTCCACCTATCATTCCTTCATACACACTCACTGGCCACTTCATTAGGTTCACCTGTTCAACAGTTTGTCAATACTTATGTCAGCCAATCACACAGCAGCGACTCTACAGTACAGACTGAGCATCAGAATGGGGAAGAGAGGTGATTTTAAATGACTTTGAATGTGGTTCTTGGTGCCAGACGGGCTGCTCTGAGGACTTCAGAAACTGCTGATCGACTGGGTTTTTCCCACACCACCATCTCTAGGGTTTACAGAGAATGGTCCAAAAAAGAGAAAATATCCAGTGAGCAGCAGTTCTCTGTACAAAAATGCTTTGTTGTTGCCAGAGGTCAGAGGAGAATGACTTTGAGCTGGGAGGAAGCAACAGTAACTCAAACGAGCAACTCAAATAACTTGTTACAACCAAAGTAGAAAAGCATCTATGAGTGCACAACATGTCAAACTGGGAAGGAGACTGGCTACAGGAGAAGAAGACCACACTGGGCGTCACTCCTGTCAGCTAAGAAGAGGCTGCACTTCACACATGCTCAGCAAAATTGGACAAGATTGGAAAATTGTTGCCTTATTTGATGAGATTCAAGTTTGTCTGGAACATTCAGGTGGCAGGGACAGCATTTAGCATAAACAACATGAATGCATGGAGCCAACGTGTCACAATACTCCCAGGTAGTAATAGTGGCGTAGGGACGTAGTAGTGTGTAGGGAATAGTTTCTTCTTAATCTGTGATTCCTTCATCACCAACTGAGCATCATTTAAATGTCACTGAATATTGTTGCTGACCTTGTCCATCCCTTTATGACCACAGTGTACCCATCTTTTGACAGCTGCTCCCAGCAGGATAATGCACTATGTCACGAAGCTCAAATCATCTCAAACTGGTTTTTTGAACATGACAGTGCTTCACTGTACTCCTGACCTCCACAGTCACCAGATCTCAATCCAGTAGAGCACCTTTGGGATCTTGTAGAACAGGAGATTTTCATAATGGATGTGCAGTCGACAAATCTGCAGTAACTGTGAGATGCTATCATGTCAATATGGATCAAACCTTCTGAGGACTGTTTCCAGAACCTTGCTGAATCTATGCCACGATGAATTAAGGAAGTTTTGAAGGCAAACAAGGTCTGGTTGTAACAAATCTTACCTGGCATGCTAGTCAGAAGTGGAAGATTTTGTACCCAATTATAAATTTGGGCAAAATTTTAAGGAATTCCAACAATTCAAACCTTTTTTCAAAGCCCCGTAGGGCCGGGCTTACCGACACCGCACCTGTTGAGCTTTCCGTACTTACGAGTCTCGTGCATTTAAGCACAAGGCAGGCAGTATGTTACGACCCCCTCTGCTAGGCGACAGGAGGGGAGAAACATACACAAGCCCTCTCACGAAATTTGAGTAAATAAGGGGTTTTATTACAAACATTAAACTGAAAACCGACGGGGCTGTTCAACAGACCACCGGGGAAACAATTAATACACAATGAAAAAAACAGGCAAGAGTAAAAGCTAAGGGTTAACTAAGGCAAGCCAGCATCACAACACTCTAATAAACTAAGTTTAGCTGTATACCAGGTTTAAACAAAGAGCAACACAGCAAACAGGTTTAACAAACAGGCTTCACATGCAAAGCAGACGAGGAGGACACTGCATGTTCACTTCAGAGCAGCAATTCCCCCTAGTGTGAAGGATCTTCAGCCTTTTATACTCCCAGGTGCAGACAATCAGCCAGTCAATTGGTCATGGAGTGGTCATGGGATCTCCAGGCAGCCAATCGTCCGCGAGGTCTGGCACACTGATCTGCATAAAAGAAGGCTGGCACAGGACTCCCAGCAGCCAGTCATCCACAAGTCCTGGCACACTTAGATTTGCATAAGCACAAAAGGGTAGTCTCACTCTCTCCAAGGCCCAGGACCGTAACAAGTACAAGACAAATCATTCTTCTCAATCGCACCATTTGTAGCTGTAAAATGCTAAATTTGCAAGTTGATGTGTAAACTTTTTTGTTGACTTCATCAGCCTTTTTAGGTTGAGTTTAGGAAAGGATTGTCCATTGGAAAAATGTAGTCTGACCTATTTTTTGTTGCAAGCAGGGTAGCTATGTCAGTGTGGACTAATCGATGTGCTCTTCAAATATAAACACTGTCCCTAGCATAGATGCAAGCATCACTTGTGTTTCTGACAATGTTTTCAGACTCAGTTGATTTTTTTATGATGTTTGTCTTACGTCCCTCTCTTGTGTTATATTGCCTGTCCTGATACCACAGGTGATGCTATTAAAGATGATACGCTGAAGCTTATTTTACATTAACTAATTTATAGATATGTGTGAGCTGTAGTTAGTGCTGTGGTTTTACATAAGACCATCCACTGTTTATTATGATCAAATCAGACTGGTTAGGCAAGGCAGGGCAAGTTTATTTATGTAGCACAATTCAACAACAGGGTGATTCAAAGTGCTTTACAGAGACATTAAAAACAAAAAAAAAGAAAAGAAAAAAAAGCATTATTTAAAATTGATTAAAAAAATTGTTGAAACTCTGTCTATATTCTGCCTGCTATGCAATATGGTTTTTAAAAAAAGTCAAATAAATACTTTGCACCATGACCTCCTTTTCTGGCATTTTTTAAATTAATAATGAAGCCTAAGAGTTAGAAGAAAAAAAAAGTGGGATGACGTGGACATGATTTTGTAGACCCAGAGGGAGGCATATAAAGGTTCTCACTGTAGGATTTTTGACGTCTTGCAAGCTTTTTTTGCTTTTATTTCCAATGTGTGAAAGGATTGCACCAAATAAAAAAAGCTATCTGCCTCCAACAGGCTGTGGACTGATTCTTATGTGAAGGGTTGAATTTGCTGTGAAAATCCAAATATGTGATGTTTATGCTCTCCTCTGATCCCCTTTCCTCAAATCCTACAGCTCCCCTACAGCGCCAGCAGTGAGCAACACTAGCTAAAGTTAGCTTAGAAAAGAAATCCTCTAATCAATAATGGCACTTCTTAGCAGCTGCAAACGTTACCTACATATTACACAGAGAAACATCAGTTTTTAGACATGCTGACCTCTAAAATGCCCATTAAATTCAATTTAACTTTAAAGATAAATAATTTGCCAGATCGTGAGATGCACTTCTATCGGGAGTTTCTGAGTGTGATACAGCTTTTGACAGAGAGAATAAAAAAGGATGGCTGATGTAGGAGGATTTGGGGAGGCTGATGTTAGGACAGCAGTTCTGGATGTACTGCAGGGGATGAAAACAGAGAGGAGTTGTAGACAAAAACAGAAAGCTAATTCTGACTGAAGATTGGGGCACAGAAGTCTGCTATCAGACAGGGTCTGATGCAAATGTAAAATGGTAATCTGCCCGTTCACTGAAGGCAGTAGTGCAAGTATTATTGCTTAATTTCTGAAGCTATAAATGAAACCGATAAATTGAAGGAAAAAAATGGAAATGGAGTAGTGAAAGAATCGTGCTGTCGGTCTTAGTAAGTGTGAGAGAAAAGAAGTTTTCCTGAACCTTTAGATCAGGATGTCAAACCATGCTCCCTGGGAGTTTGACCGACTGTATGGCTTTGCAAACTGCAGAAATTGCACTGGACTGCATTGAACATTAATGACTGCGGAGTGAGTCGATTTGGTTTTGAATCATAGGGACTTCAAATGCTGTTTTTACTTTGCAAAACTCTACATGTGAAACTTTCATGCCTGCGATCTGTAAATTGTAACGTAAACGTAATGATGCTCTGAATGTAAAAAACTGCGCTGTATTATTTCAATAATTTGTCTTAACGTCTTTCTGGCGTTTCCATTTTTGTAAACGGCTCGCTGATCATCAATCTTTACACTGAAGAGCAGAGAAATTTAAAGAGGAGATTTTTCCATTTTAGTTACTCAATAATGGTTTTATTTCTCTGCCCCACCTCAGATCAAATTGAGCTATATGTGGCCCATGAACTAAAATGAGTTTGACACCCCTGCTTTATATTATATTATTGGAGTACCTATATAGTATTACGTCTAATAAGCTATTCAGTTACTATAAATCATAAAGGCAAATGTCCTTTGAAGGGCAACAGGTCACGTTATTAGCTGAATAGGATTTCTACTGCTGAATTCAAATGAGGGGTGCAATGGTTAGCCCTTCACACAGGCCACTTACTGTAGGTGAGGTGTTAGAGCTGGGGATGGGTGGAGAACAGGGCGTGGATGCAGATTGAAAAGACAATGAAACAGTGACTGTGTGAATATGTGTGGGAAAAGTGGGGAAAGGAAGGCGAGAGAACAGGTGAAAAACTGAGAGACAGTGAGGGGGGTGAATTGAGAAAGGCATCCCGGAGAAAACGATTGGAGCTGTGCTCCCCTGTTGTATGCACCAGATGGTGTTCATTGATTATTCATTGCATGCGATGGATGTCACTGTCACCGCACACGGCTCTGCTCCATTCTGCTCTCTGCCTCAGTGCACCTGAGGGCAGAGATGGGGGCAGGGAGAGCTGTATAGGGCTGCATTAGACAGCATGTGGATGTTGCGTGGTTAGGATTTGAAATGACTGTACAGATTTTCTAAACACAGCACAGACACACACTCACACACACAGACGCACAAGAATGATTGCCCAAATGTATCCGTGGGTATTTGTAGAAAGACATGATTTGGGATCAGAGGGATTGTGATATTAGATTTGTCAGTGTTCAATGCTGATATGGTTGCAGGCATCAACAGATATAAATACTATCCCCATTGCCAAATGTAGTAAGGTTCATGTTCATTTACAGTGCATCACGCTTAGTATCATAATGTCGGAATAAGGCGTAAAGCTTGTGCCGATTTGAAGCTTATTCTAAGGGTTCAAACTTGTGTTTATAGAGATTTATAGATGGCGACTATTACCAGACACGCACGCAAAATGACTTTCAACCAGTGACACCAAAGACTTTAATCACTAAAACCCTCTCTCTCTCTCATAGGTCTTGGCCAAGCTGCTTCACTCCATCTCACAGTGATGGAATTCACGATTGCTCTGTCACTCCCAATTTGCATTCTTGATGACTGAGGACGGGACGGCACAAAGATAAAATGTGGCAGGGAGTTGGCGGTGGAGACAAGTAACACGATAACGATTGTCAGAGAGATGAGAAAGAGCAGCGCGAGGTGTTTATGTGCCTGACGTAACCCTTAGAGCGCAGGTCAGGGACTGTACATGCAATTGAGGTGGACGGGTTGAGCATATAATTATGCATTGATGGGGATAGAGCGACAAATTGCCTGGAGGTATTGATCTGGTTACATTTAATGCTGTTTTCGCCGCTTGTGTCGGGGCTTGAAGGTGTCAGGTGAAACAGAGTAATCAAGCTGTGCTGACAGGACTCCTGCAGACCAGCTGCTGACTAAAATGGATGGACACAGCGCTGAATTTGTGTCTAAATTGAAGATATTTGACAATAGCTGAGGCATGCTACATGAACAGGCCCTTACGGTATTAAAGCAATTGCGATATTGACAATCGGGATGCCGGCAGAGAGCGGCAAAGTAGGGAAGACACAAAAAGCTGCACTACTGTAATGAGTCTTTCACAGGTGGCTCCATTTGAAGTCCCTTGTCAGAATCAGGCAGTGATTTAAAAACTATGTGAGTCTGTGAGATTGTACTCTGTCAGTGCCACTCTTAAATTTCAATCACCCACATCATTGTGGTTTTGTAGGTTTCATTCCAAGTGAACAGCCGATACAGAATAACTCATTGTTCTGACACAAGCTGTCCTCAAATCATCTGGAAGCAGGGATTAGAAATGCCTGTAGTGAATCAGCGCCCGTGAGTCACCACTGCTGGATCGTACCTCATCAAAGACTAATTTAATGTCACTGAAAACCCTTTAATCACAACAATTTCAGTTGTTTGTCACAAATGTTGTTGCAAAAATCTGCCTCTAAATTACAGATCTAAACTATACTCACAATGTTGATACATCAGTTTTGCCTGCCAGAAAAGAAACACTACATTTCTTGATTTCTTTCTTGTTTATCTTTATTCAAAAAATTCGAACAGAAACGAGCGTTGTGCACAAATTATCCTGCTGTGTGACACTATATTTTATTAAAAATCAGTATGTAACTGGCTAACAGGCTGGAGCTTGTTGCTCTTTGCTTCCCTGTGATGATTGGCCAGTGTCCCCGATGAGAATACTGGCACAACTCAAACATGAACACGAGTGTGAAGTCTCCTGTGTGCACAGATGGCACACATTTTGTCGCCACAGCTTGTTAGTAATACGTATCCACGCACAAATGCACGCACACATACGTGCAAGCGCGCACGAACACGCACCAGTAAATAAGGCTTGACCCTTGGCATTAGATCGCCCATATTGTCTAGGCAGAATGCGGTATGTGGCGCAACTGCCGTCACAACATGTGGCCACTTAAGTGTGAAAGAAACTGTCCTGTATGCTTGGTGGAGCACAGTTATGGTTAGTTGCACACCAGAGTACATTGAGAGAACATTTGCATCTACACACATATCATATACCCGTAAATATACAAACACAGACTGGTACACTGCCCAGAGCCTTTTAAGTGAGGTATAGAAACGGTGGGAAATATGAACGGTGCTTCGCTCATTAGTCCTCAGTATGCTCAGGCACGCTGAGGGGTTTAGAGGCTTCAAAGCAGACTTTTTTCTTGAGATTTGGAAGGATTGAGGAAATGTGATGTACAGACCCTGTGTTCTACTCATGTGCCATGCATGTGAACGACTGTAATCTTAACAGGAGTAGTTACTCGTGTCTCAGTTTGGGTACTTCCAACAGTGCAACTTTATGACCACTAAGTACATTAGAAACCTATTTGCAAAATGCATGAATTTAAACAGAGTACTGCTTTCTCAAATGAACATGGAAAGTTGTGCACTTACTAGAAATAATTACACCAGTTGATGGTGTGCCAGCTGCTACACTGAGCCTCTGACTACCTCGAAAGATAGTATAACAGCACAGGCCACCATCTAACAAAGCCACAAAACTTTCAGACAGTATAAAAGATAGGCCTAGCTACATGCATTTCAACCATACTCATGTTTACTCTACCTAATATCTATGAAAGAGTGGAGTGCTAAGCTGTGAAGTAATACCAATTAGCTTAGTTAGCTTAGTTAGCAAGCTACATTCATAAACTGTATGGGTGCAATGCACAAATACATATGTTGGCTAACAAGTATTGGTCTAAAATGCTAGAAGGTCACTCACCGAAGCTGAAGCGCAAGGTTCTTGAATGGTCTGTACTATACAGCAAGCTATTAGTCAGGTGAATATATATTTTAAGACTATTCTGAGAAGTTATTCATAGTCTTTCTTGCATTGATAGCATGATTTTTATGGCTATGCTAATTCAAAGCACTTTGTTAAGTTTATGCTTTGAGGTCTTGGTTATGATAGTCAATATTTTTATATTCAAAAAAGAGTTTGCCTCTGCAGATTCTCAGGAATTATTGATTTCACAGAGTTTAACCACGTGGTGGGACTTTTCAGCAACAAATTCAAAACTGCTGTCTTCCTCTGTCTCTCCCTGTTGTCAATTTCAAAGCTTTCTATACTTAACAATTCCCATCCATCACCTGTCTGTGACAGTGTAGTAGTGTAACAGCTCCTGGATTTAAACAAAAAAAAAAAAAGGGGGGGGGGGTGGGGGATGTTGCCGGTGGACATAATCTGGGCAGCATCATGGTTTCTGAAAAATGTTTTGGCACATAAAGAAAATTAGGAAAATTATTTAGAGCCTGCCAAGCTTGCTTTCATGGTTTGATTTCCATACACTGTCCTCTGTGTGTGCACCCTTATGAGGACAGTGCATTTAAGAAAATGCTAATCGAGAAGCTTTGTTGCAAAGCAGGTGTTAGAAATGCTGACAAGGACACAAATGTAAATAAAACTGGTGAAGTGAGGATCACAAAAGGGACATCTGAGTTTGTTTTCCTTTGCCTTTTTATTACACCATAATTAAAATGAATTGTCTTTATCGCTGTTGTTTTTTTCCCTCTGTCTCTGTCCTATTCTTTATGGCTCTATTGATGTATTATTGGCTGTTATTCCAACCCACACCGGGCTTGTAACAAGTTTAGCACAGCGATTGCTCCCAGCTACAATGGAAATGTGAGACTGAGGCTTTATTTTTGTTTTGCTCTTCTGCCTGTGCCATGAATCTGAATAGAACTTTGTTTTTAAAGAAACAATAAGAAAAGGAATCGGTTTGACAAAACATGGGCTCACATACCTCACAGTGATTACTTGAATGTGATGGAGGTCCAAGGCCATGGAAATGTTAATAGTACGTTGGCTCCCTTGACAGATAAGGATTACTATATCCTAAAAGAAACTTTAGCTATGTTAAACCTCGGTTACCGTGTGACACAGTGATGAAATAAAAGTGCTCTTTGCTGAGAATCCTTAAATACTTTTTTATAATCCAATAGCTCTGTAAAACTAGGTCTGCAGATATGTCTGACCTTTTCTTTCCAAGTCCAGTTCTTTACACCGACATTCACATGCAGGTTGTGACATGCAGTTATTGCTTCCAACAGCTGGATCTCTACAAAAGGCTATTTCTGTTGTAGACAGTTTAATCTTACATGACCTGGCACAATATACCATCCAAGATGTTTATTCAATACAGTTGCCATTTGGGGTGCAATGTCATTTCAAAGATAAAAGCAAAAAGGAGTCCCTTTGAGCTGTGATGAGGATTATAAAACTCTTCCTAGGATGTGAAAAAGTGCCATTTTTGCACAGGGTCTCTTTTGCATGTGTGACGTGACATACCGGGTTACAGAAATGATGAGATGGGCTTCTCACATATGGATTCATAACAGACCTAAATGGCATTACATTTAACTTTTACTTGCTATTTCCAGTGTATAAACCTAACTTTAAAAACCCTAAATATTTTACTGTTTTAACCAAACCAAGAAGTTTGTTGGTGCCTAAACTTAACCTGTGAGCGAAGGTGAAGCAGTATTTGACAGTCTGCTGTGAGAACACGGTGAGATTATCCTTATTGAGGTAAATCAACTTATTTTTGTAATATCACACAGTAACAGGCCGGTGTGTGTGTATGACTGTAACACTGAGAGGTGCAGGTGACATCCGTTCAAGATCTTTTTTCTGTATAAATATGTCAGCTGATGAATGAGTCACTAGTGGTGACCAGTGTTGGTCAAGTTACTTGAAAAAAGTAATCAGTAACTAATTACTGATTACTTCCCCAAAAAAGTAATCCCGTTACTTTACTGATTACTTATTTTCAAAAGTAATTAATTACTTAGTTACTTAGTTACTTTTTAAAAACACGATTTACAACCTGAATAGGTGATAAAGCGATAGACCTTTCAGCCCAATTCTACTTTTTCTGCATAATCCATCATACAAAATGTAATCAAATGGAAAAGTCTCTTTTTAAAACTTGTTTTATTAGTTTTAATCTTTTAACTTTATGCATCAAGCAAAAATTAAATTATATGCACCATTCTCTGACTTGAAGAAATTAGTTTAACATTTAAACCTATTTTCTGCACATTCCAGCACATAAAATAAAATATTTTTTGTTTTTACACTCAGTCTTTCAAATAGATGCAAGTAAAACACAGCAGAAAATAAATAAAATCAAAGACTCAGCGGCCCTGTTGCTCTATTTTCCCCTTTATAGCAGGAGTGGCGTAGGCGGAGGTGTGCTCTGGTGCAGGTGTGCCGCAACGGTCAGTTGAAGAATCCGCGAGTTTCTCTGTGAATTTCCCATTACGTCGCAGCGCACTCGGTGCTTGTTTAGGGGGGGGTTTCGGTGTGAAAAGAAGTTTTCTTCCCACGCACAACGGACGCTAATGTTTTTGTCACTTTTTATGGAATCAAACTCAAAGTAAGGTCAGTACTTCCACGCTTTAAACGCTGCACGCTCATACTCTCTCCCGCACTCGATATATGATCCATTGTTGATCTGCACACAGCTGTTGTCACGAACGTCGCACTCGCTTACGTCACTGTCCTGAGACATTCTCGCAAAAAAATCACGGTTTTAGTAATCTAATTACCGTTTTTGCAATAGTAATCCCTTACTTTACTCGTTACTTGAAAAAAGTAATCAGATTACAGTAACGCGTTACATGTAATGTAAAATGTAAAAACGCGTTACTGCCCATCTCTGGTGGTGACGCATGGATTAAGCGTATTCAGTGATGTGCTTCCACTTCCAAATTATCATCTTTATAAATAAGTTTATAGAATGTTTTCAATAGTTTTTAATCAGCATTCTCAGTTTACAAAGCTGCGTCATTCAGAGGCCGTAGAGACAAAGGCCTCAGAGTTAGTGGCAAGGGTAAATTATGTAATGTGAGAATAGGAAAGCTGTACAAGCGTTACAACCTGTCAGAGATGTTTGTGCCACAAAACCAAGTTATTGCAGTGCTCTGCGTTTTTTTGGGGGTTTTTTTGCAAGCCTCCTGTTGGCACGCACAGACTATCTTTCTATCACTGATAAGTGGTTTTGTCCTTGGGGGAATAAAACACCTTACAGCCGGCCTAAGCAAGGTCAAACCTCTCACTGTGTCCATCCCTTAGTCCCAAAAGTGCTGCTGCAGTGGTCATGCCATTTAGAGGGCAAGGTATGCAAAAGATAATTAGCCAAGTGCACCTTATGATGTCTCGTGTAAACAATACATTGCGGTAAAAGTCACCAAATAGAAATGTATTTCATTTACACTGGTGTGGAAATGAAAAGACAGAGCAAATATGCAAAATGATGAAATTGAAGGCAACTGTCAAGTTCACAGGCGTGTGTTCTGTTGTTGCTGGTGGGGAACTGGGACTATGTGCAGTACAGCGATGTCTCTTGACACACCAATTGCTGTTTAAAGATGCAAATATATTCATCTCCTGAGTGACAGTTCTTCGTGTCAAACACTGCAAGACCTTCCGCTGAGCATGTTTCTTTTTCTGCCTTTTTTTCTTCTCCCTCTGTCTCCCAAATCCTATCTCTAACTCTTTCAGGGGAACAAAGCAGCTTGTGTTGGCCAAGCACTCGGAGTGAAAATAGAAGCAATCATTTATTCATTGATTGAAACATCAGAGGACTAAGAGGCAGTGGGAGAGTGGGAGCAACAAAGAGCGGGAAAAAGACAGAATGGTTGAAGGACAAGAAGTAAAAAGGAGGATGGGAGTAGTGGTAAGTGAAATTGAGTGGAGATCAAAGAAGGGGAGAAAATTCTTAGCGAACATAAAGTGGACAGTGTTGTTTGAAAAAGAAGACATTCCAACAAATAAAGGAAATGTCAAGTGAAGAAAAACAAAACACAGATGATTGTTATTGGAGCTGACAGTAACTTGTAATTTAAAGGAAATGCATCATTGACAGTGCCTGTCGATGCTACGGCGTGCCTCCCGTCTTGGATGAAGATGATCAATTAATCAAGAGTGAAACTTGCTTTGCTGGGAGCATTCGGGTATATTAACATAATTAACAATAACCACCCCAAGGTCAAACTGTTTAAAAACCAAGGGCTACATCAGATAGCATGTTAACTGTTGAAGCCTGAACAAGTAGGACTTGTTTGGAAGGCCTCTTCTCTGTATAATGGACACAGCAGCGCAGTTCAAGTTTGGTTAAAACCGAACCTCTGAAGCACTGTGGTGGAGTGATGATGGTTTGCACTTGTTTTACAGTGACAGGACTTGAACACCTTGCAATTGTTGAGCCAACTATGAATTTGTCTGTATACCAAAGTATTCTAGAGTCAAATATAAGGGCATGTGTCCAACAGCTAAAGCTTTGAAATCATCATGCAGCAGGATAATAAATCCAAAGCACAGCAGCAAATCTACAATAGAATGACAACAGAAATACTGTGGATGAACATTCAGAGAGCCATGCATAAATGAATGCCCACAAACCCTAATGAAGTGAAGCATTTAGTTATTCACATGACTCCAAGTGACAATCAAGCTAAACATGGCTGACAATAGTTAATAGTCAAGTTGTTTAGCAGCAACAATACACTTGGGTGTATTTAATTTAGCAACCATGAGTTTTATTGCTTGCAAATACCACATTTCATTTGAAAGAGCAAGATTATGTTTTTTTGTGTGTGTGTGGTTTATTTAGGAGCCTCACTTTGCAATTTCTAAACACGCACCAGGGTCCGTAAATGCTCTTTTTCCACAATCCAAGTAAAGCGGGATTGTGTAATCTATGTAATCTTAATGAAGTAAAACCTTCAAGGCAGGAAATAAGAGCATTAGCTGTGATGTAAAAGTTATATCCATGTGAACCATCACAGGCTTAAGCACCTTTAAGACATGCACTCTTTTCCATTAATTTGATGGCATTTGAACATGCCAGCTTCATGTCTGAATGAGCACTCTGGTCTCTTTGCTGTAGTATTTGCCTCAGTCGTGTTACTAGAGTTGGACTTCACCCAACGCTGGATTCCTGCAGCAACATTAACAGGCACATAAAGACCCTCCATAGCGTTTGTGAATCTTTTTGAGTTGCCCAGTTCACTTGAGAACACAATAAAACAGTAATAGCATGTCAATAATTACATTTCATGTCACTGCTTTGTATGCTAATTTCCAGAAAGGCTGAAACATTTTCCCCTCTTTTAGTAATTTTGTTATTTTTAAAGGTCAGATCTAAACTATTTTGAAACAGACTGATGAAACCAGCGATTATGTATTCTACGTCTAATAGGGACTTAACTGTACTGATACACAGCACCTTGTAGCGTTTAAAGGCAGCAATCCGAGCGTCAGATTTCTCTATTTTATTGACACGAATCATTAACTATCTCATCTCAGATACAACACATGTCCAGCAAAGCGCAAAAAGAGTGAAAAGCTTTTGTCCTCAGCAAGAGTATACATTTAAACAGCATTATCCTTCACTAGCAGTGGGGGGATACATGACATGAGACAGGATTTATCCTGTAAAAAAACCCAAAAAACCCTCTCCCGACTACATGAGGTGGATTGAAAATAGAAGGGCCTGGTTTCCAGTATACAATACTAGATACATTCTGTTGTTTCTTTTTTTCTTTTACTTCAGAGAGATGTGAGCTAGATAGATTCCTCCTACGCAGTCCAAATAAACAAATAGAGAGGCAAAACTGGTGGCAACAGTTACAGAGATACAAAAACGTTAAAAAAAACCATTATTGCAAAGAAATTGAAATAAACAGAACGAGAACAAAATCGAAGGAAGCAGGAAAAAGGTAAATATCTCTGCAAACCCCCAAATCCCAAAGGCATACTACCTTGTTCCCCCACCCACCCTACCGCCCACCTTTTTTAATAGTATCATACAGCAAAAAAGACATTCAGAAGACCGGAGTGATAGAAAACACTCATGCAAAGAAAGCCTTTTTCACACATAGTCACCAACACAGGGAAATCATCTTAAACAACAGCGCTGTCAACAGTCAGTGCCTTCAGGTCTTTTAGTGGATGTTGTTATTGATGTTTTCTGTTTCTCTACAGACTTCTGATTTGCTACGGTACTTAATAAAAAGAATATGACACACAGCATCCATTAGGCTATCAAGTCTTCTGACTAGAGTGACCTCCCGTTTTTTTTTTTTTAACGTTATGTCCATGGGACACGGGGATCCAACAGTTTATTATAACAGTCTTCGTTTCAGGACCCCCAATGACCGAAAGAAAAGTTCAGCCGGGAGGATTTCTGCAGAAGAACTGGAGCCACAGGAATGAGCTTAGGTTGATATTCCATGATATAAAAAAAGGCGTGTGTTTTTTTTTGTTTTGATTTTTTTTTTTTGGCATCTGTTCTTATTCTTTTAAATCTGATGTATTTATATCTACTTTTACAGTCATTTTCTATACGGCAAACAATTAAAGAGTTTCATTCCAAAATAAAAGACCCTTTAACAAAATTATGGCAGCTATTAAAATAAAGTCTACTAAGACTAAGAAGTCATGTTACGACCTTTTATTTACAAAAATGTTTTGCTTTTGACGCAATCATCTGTGATAATAACAGATACGGCTTCTTTTTCTTGTTTGTGATTTATCACATTTTGGAATGAAACCCTTCAGTTTTAGATATTTTTTCATATGCACATTCACTCTACTTTGCATTCACTGTTGATACAGTCTTTCAGAAATTCTTTGATATCATAAATAGAATGGTCTTGCCATAGAGTCTCTTGGAGCAGATATATTTTTGTATATAGTGAGATTTCCTTTACAGACAATATGCATTTATGGTGTTCGATCCATGTTCATGGTTACAGTTCCTCTGAGCGGATGACATGGAAAAGTGTGACGTTGTAGAGAACCTGGTGACCATTGTTCCAAGCGTAGAGTGCACGGTCACGTGGGTTATAGTCCAACATGGAGATATGTGAGTACTTATTCTGGAAGGCAATGTCGATGTACTCGTAAGTAGAGGAGTTGGTGGAGTAGGCATAGTAGACTTTGGTGCCTCCCGAGTAGCCATTGGTCACATACAACGTGCCACAGATCATAAAAGACTCGCCGGCACTCCGTTTGGGGTGGTTGGTGGTCCAGCTCTTGATGATCTGCAACGTGTTGGGGTTCAGCTTGCTGATAACAATATTCCCGGCATTCTGATTGGTGGCATAGACAGCCCACAGTCCTCCCTCGTCCACCATGAGGTCAATGTCAGAATGCCCTCCCCAGGCATAGTGATACGCATTATTGAAGCCTGCGTAGTCAAGCTGCCGGGACTTGCTGATGGAGGAGGTGCGGAAGTCAAACTTGATGATGACGTGGCTCTGGAATTTGTTGAAGTAGATGGAGCCATTGTAGACTACCTGACCTGTTCCTGACCACGGGTGGGGGAGCCGGTGGGACGTGAAGTTGTCTGCCGTCATGAAGTCATGCATAGACTTGTACTCCCGCACGAAGCGGTTGTTATGGTAGCCATCCATGTACCAGACCTAAGCATCAAGACGAGAGAGAGAGAGAATTAAAAACGCAGCAGTACTTCAAAGCTAGAAATGCCTATCATCATCCTTCCTGCGTGCCTTTGTGAATTCGAGAATCGAGCATGCACATCACACGCGGAATAAATCAAATCACATCGTCAACAAGCATCCCAATTAAGTTAGTGCTGAGACTTCCTCGAGGAGCAGGCGAAGCTGAAATCCATCTACTTCTGAATGCAAACAGTCAGGATGACAGCCGCAGGGTGGCATGCACCGGCCCCACAGGGATAATGCCCATCATTCCAGATAAAAGGCCTGTCTCAGCTGCTATGACCCAGCTTCCTGCTGGCCCCTGTGGAGGTGGGCAGAGAGCTCTCATTCCAGAGCCACTGGAGACTCAAATACTTCCTTGGTCACAGTGGGACTGATAAACCTAAAGACTTCCTCTACCTGGTTATATCTGCTGTCACGATTAACTTAAAAATGATTCACATCAAGAAAGAAGGACTCCACGGGGCTAAAAAAAAAAGTACTAAGGAAAGGTAAGAAAACCTTAAGATGAAAAGAATTGGGGCAGGCCTGTCTGCTTCCATCAATTAAAATCAATTTTTCTTCTCTGCCCTTTGACAGCGAGGAACATCTTTCATGGGTTCTGTTCAAAATGTATTAGTTTCAACCAAAGGAAGTTGCCGTAAGTCTGCTAAAAAATAATCGTAGTCAGCAGTAAGTTTCATAAGTACCATAAAAATTCTGTGGCCTGTGTTGTCAGAACCGTTAGCCATCAGAAACTGTAACTGTACAGATGCACAGCCGTGTGCAGCTGAAGTTTTTACTCCCTCTGCTCGTGTGCGTTCCATCTCTTATTGATGCGTCTAATAAAGCGGGAGCAGAAAGGGCGTCTTCACGCTGAGCAGACGAATAAACTCTCTTTATTTCCAGCTTCTTGTCAACCAAGCAGCTTCCTGTTCAAATCGTATAGATTTATACTTGGTATTTATTTTTAATGTGTTTTAGTAGTGAAGGCAGGCCTATTTATTGAGCAGGAAGATGCACTTTGCAAAGGGAAATCAGATGCAATCGACTGCTAAAGTAATAGAGACCAGGAAACAAACCACACATTTCAAATAATGCAGAAATGGAACTACTTACTTATAAATCACATTAGCTCAAGTTGACATACTGATATTACTATTTTGTTTTATTAACAATAAAAAATCCCAGTAATGTTCAGATTAGTATCAAGACATCACAGCCCACGACTAAAAAATGATTCTCCTGTAATCAAATTAAATTTTGATGTATTTTATTTGGAAGTACAATGTTACTATATTTACATGCAACTATCTACATGCAACTATCACACTAGAATAAGGAGGTTAACAGGTCGGGATTTTACAAAAATAGTACATAAAACTAATTTATTATACAGGAAAATAAAATATTTAATTATTTTAAAGGAAATGAGAAATAATTACATGCAAGTACACTTTAAGTAGTGCCTAAATTATGAGTTTTTTACAGGAAAAGAGACACAAATTGTGCTGAAAGTCATTTTAATACTGTGTAAGTAATTTCCCATGAAAGGTTGCCAAGTTTAACGCACTCCAAAATATGGCCCATGCCCTGAAAAGTGCAGTGTACTTCCAATGTAAGGTCGGGAATTATATATATATTTTTAAATTTTATTGTTCAGAAAAATTGCCATGAAATTATGATGTCCTTACAGTTACTTACATAATAAATTGTGTTGTAACATTGCTTAAGCATTACTTAAATTTATTTAGTGTATAATTACTTCATTGTATCCTGTGAAAACCTGGGTTGCTACCTCCTTATTCTAGTGTACCTATTAAGTATCTGTGGGTAAATATGATATGAATATCAATATCCATTTAATTACAGTAGATTTATGCCTTTAAGGGCTGTAATACAAAGTGTTATCAGATTTTTTTCTGGATGGTAATCTGAACAATACTGGGCTTTTTAGTGTTGGCCAGACAAAAGTAGCAGCAGCTGGATTATAAAGTGTTACTAGAAATCTGAAAATAGCCTTGAGAAACTAGAGCCAGTGGTTTCTTTATCTACTAAAGAAGGAAAAAATAAGAAGTGACTTGACAGTTAATGGACTTGTCTTCCTAAATAACACCTGAGCAGATATTAGGTAAGTGCAGTTTTGATACCCAGCCCACACTGTGTGACTGTGTGCCACATACCCGAGTATCTCCTTCAGGAGCCAGAGGGTCAGTCATCCAGGAGCCAAACCTGGATCCGGACGTCTTGATGGTGATGGGGTCACTGATGCCTGTCAGTTTGCCGCATGCTGCAAGGAAAAAGCGAGATAGGAAATACCCACAGCAACGCCTGTTTACACATTTAGACCGAATCACAATTTCTTGCACGGGATTCATGTCATTTGCTTTGAATCCTGATGAATTTGCCTAAAGGATAAACGAGTCAAAGTCCAGCTTGTTGCTACGCCTTTCTCTTTGCGTGATGTACTGCACAAGTGGTGCTTATTATTCAGTTCACACATGCTAATGCCTGTTTTACTTTCTCCATGTGGATGTGTGAAAAAGTGAGAGAAGGATAGGATAGGAAAGGGAGAGCCTCTGTGTATTCTGTTCCTGCGTGCTACTTGTAAGCTTCTGTAGTGTTAATTAGTGCTGATTGAGGTGTTAAAGAATTTGACAAAACTAACACCGGGCTCTGTGTCCCTCTTGACTGAGAGTCAGTTAGACTAGCGTACCCCTTCTAATGAACACAGGCAGGAATGAGAGACATGATTTTACTAAACAGAAGCTCTCGCAGTGCATCTCTTCATTTAAGCTGCTTTCACACAATAGTTTATAAAGACAAGAGTCAATGAGATGGTCTTGACAAGTTAATTTCATCACATCCCAAGTTCATTTGAACAGCAGGATGCAACGACGCCTTTTGTTACAACTCCATCATCTGTCATGCGCTTCATTGCTGTGAAATGTCATTTTTACTCTGCAGTCAGACGGCATCGATTTCATTTGTGTTTCCTCTGCTTATCTTTCTCCCTCGGTTACCTGCTTCCCTCTATCTCATTTCTATCACCCACATAAAGAAACTTGTGGTTTTGTGTTAGAGTGTTTGTGCGTCTCTGTGTGCAGCATATGTCGTGCCTGTGAGAATGCGTCGGCATCGCACCTCAGCGGCGGCTGAGAGACAAACACATGGTCACATGAGCAGCATTTACTATTTCCAGTGGGGGCTTGAGTCCCATTACGTAACCCTCAGTGGGATTAGAGACTGCATTAATACATTGGCCATTGATTTATTTATTTCTTTTCTCTAATCATGCTTCTGTCTTTAAATGACACTACTATTGCAGTCTGCTGGACGGCCAGCTGATGGATCTGGATTCTGGAGTTGTGCACAAGGTCTAATCCCCTTTTGGCCTGAATATGCCTGGACTGAAGTACAAGGGAAATCAAATAGAAAACCTAATGGAAACTGGAGCTGATATAACAACAAAGCCCGCCATCAGCCCCAGAAACTTAATTCTGTTCATCTGGATGTAACGTTTTCAGTGGGAGAAACATTTCTTCAGTCTGAGTTGACTGAAGGATTCCCCAACCTTATAAACAGTACATTTGCATAACGACTGACACTAGCACCATAGATTAACAGCCCTTAGCCCAAAATGTGACGATTTAGAATTTCTACTAGAGGTACCTACATGAACAGGCTGCCTCTTAAAGTCTGAATATTTACAGTTATCTTGTTATTCAAATATATTTTTAGCAATCAGACCCCTACAAGGGTCACTTACTGCCATTATATTCAAAGGGCAGAAATCAAATATTTGGATCAATAATACGATTTGTAAATCGGTCACAACTTTAAATGAAGGGTCTATAGAATAGAAAAAAACAGGAGTGTCAGAGGTAGATTAAGCTGTTCTATCGTAGCAAAGATAGGAAGCAAAATGGATCAGGGGAAGCCTTGAAGGGAGAGTATGTGAAGAATGTTCTGGAGGTAAAGAGAGAGTCATACAGGATCATGGTTTGAAGCTGGAAATCAAAGAGGCGATGTTGAATGTTGTCAGAGAAAAAGGAGAAAGAGAAATGCTGAAGTTGGATGAAGCTGTAAAGGGTAGGGATGGGTATCGTTTAGGTTTTATCCGATACCAGTACCAAACCGGTACTTTTGAAACGGTGCCGGTGCTTAAACGGTGCTCGAACCGGTGCTTAAAGAATGAAGAACACAAAATTGGTCCAAAAACCTCTCATGTTCAGCTGTTTTTTTTGTAAAAAGATAACAATGTTAGCCTTTTCTGCAGCTATAGGGCATATATGGCATCACTCTGGGCTGGAAGCAGTGCTTAAACAATGGAAAAAACACAAACTTTGTCCAAAAACCTCTCATATTTAGCTGTTTTCCACTTTTTCTTTGGTCGTTTTAGCCTTTTTGGCCAGGGTGAAGGGAGCATCTGCCATCAAACAAGAAGACAGCCGCATGTAACTACGACGGTGTTTGCTAGTTCACCTTATGTGCATTAATTTAATAACGTGGTTAGCCTACTCAACGTAAATTACACACGGACAACATTAAGCTACTCACACAGAGAAGAACGGCTGCTGCTGCCATCATCATCCGTCATCATTTCTGCTACACTGACAGGGCTAGGGGCCAGGACTCTCCTCTTCGGGTTTTTGGGGGATGTTGCTAACTCCGGGTCCGATTACAGGCACCATACCCACAGTAGATGTGCTCGGTGTGAGGTCTCGCAGCAAGCTATCAAATACGGTGCATTTCTCGGCTTTTAACAAAATGCTATATGTCGCCAGGTGTTTCATCGGATTTGAGGTGTTACCTCCTTTGCACAGTATCACAGTATCACCTTAAAGCACTTGATGCAGGGTGCTGAGTTTGCATCTTTTGCTGTGAAGTACAGCCAGACTTTTGACCGCTTCGCCTTGGGCATTATTAATCTGTAGCTCTGCTCTAAAAGAAAGTACGTACCTGGGCCCGCCTACTACGCTTGCAAAGGTAAAATGATTGGCTAGAATCCAAAGTGTATGACATTTCAGGAAAAATAAGCACCGAAATAAAGCACTGAAATGTGCGCTGCTTTTCGGTCTGGTTACTACCGTTTATGTGAGAACCGGTGCCATCATGGCACCGGATACCGGTACCCATCCCTAGTAAAGGGTGTTCCCGGGGGGGAGAGAGAGGGGTGACAGGAGTAGACTTCAATGGGCATGTAGGTGAAGGAAACAGTGATAAGGAGATCTTGGGTAGATATGGTCTTAGACAGATGGTAGTGGATTTTGCAAAAAAGGCTGCAGTGAACATGTACTTCAACAAGAGGGAGGCGCACGGTCACATAGGAATGGAGGAAGGTACACACACATGAACTATCTTACACAGAAGGTACAATCTGAAAGAGAAAGAGGAAATGACTGAAGGTAGAGATAATGATGAAGAAGGAAGAATGTTGTGCAGAATTCAGGGAGGAGATGTAAATGAGGCTGGACACTAAAGAAGAGGAAAATGACTTATATGGTTTGGCAAGGTAGAGAGACTGCAGTGGAAAGGATGTGCAAATAGAAATATTTAACCATAGATGCTTAGAGGTGTATAATCAATTGTGTAGTGATAAGTTGTGTGATCTTTAACAGGCTACAGAGGCTTGGTGTGCATTCCACACCTACATCCTGGGAGCATGAGAGAGGTCATACCTTCTCTTATTGTTTTATGGTAGGATTAACGTAGTTACGTCTGTTTTAGTCTAAGTGCTTTTTGTGTATAAATGAACTGCTGGACTTCCTTACTGTGTTATCTAGGATGAGGGGGGGTCTACCCTCTTCCTGACCAAGGATGTTTGCTTGTGTGCTTTTATGACCCTTTGATCAGCAGTACCCCCCCCCCCCCCCCCCCCACACACACACACACACACACACACACACACAGGCAAGGTACTCTTTGTGTGTATGTAGACGTCACAAGTTAATGAACCTATGCATATTCATGTAACCTCAATAAAAGGACAGTGGTACGGGAGAACGGACGAGAGCAACTGGGGTCAAGTGGAGGAACGGCACTCTGTCCGGTCTCTCCCGTGCACGAGTAACATGAAGAACTTTGCCTATTTGTGTCTTGCTTAGCAGTGTAATTATATTGTCTTCAACGTTCCAGCGGATGGGTTCAAGCTACAAACCTATCAGTTGGGGTGATTAAGGATAGAAATGGAAATGCATAAATGAGCAAAGTGAGCTGAGAGAGAAAGGGGTGGATGGATGAGGAAAGATGGTTATTGCTTAGTAAGGAGGAAAAGAGGCCCGATGTGAAGAGTGACATACCTATGAAGGTGTGGAGATGTCTAGGAGAGAAGGCAGTGGACCTTTTAACCAGATAAATATAAGTGCATGAGAGGATGTCTGAGAAATGAAGAAGAAATGTACTGATGCAAGGAGGAAACAAGGAAGACCTCAGAACAGGCTGATGGATGTAGTGAAGGAGGACACGCCGAGGGTTGGTATGACACAGGTGGATGTTATATGGGTATAGTATGTAAAGAAATTCTTTCGTACACATGTTTAGCAGGTATGGCTAAATCATAACACATAACATCTTCCTCCAGGTGTCATAAAGAAGTTATCTTGTTTCACAAGTCTATGAGTTCATTTAGGCTACCTAGCTGTAATAGGCTAATAACATTGTTTTATATATATAGTCAGTTAGCTACGCTGGTCGTAATAATTTTAACCACTAATTAGCTATCCACTTAGTCTTAATGTGTGGAGAGGGAAAGAAGCCCCCACCGCTCTAAATTACAAAAAGATTTCATTTAAGAATTAGTCTTAAGAAAAGGAGGAGGGTTAATTAAGGAAAAGAGAGAAGGTGATTTTGGTGAGCTGTTTAAAATGACAGAAATAGTCTAATTTAGTTCTTTACAGCCAGAATATAAAGGGAAACCAGTGGCAGCAGAGCAGGTAGCAGAGGGCTTGATGTGCCGGAGTGACCTTCCTGCTTCATTCATCAGCATTTCAGTGTGAAAAGACTGGATTTGCCTGAAGCTCTCAGTGCCTCCACAGTGCTGGGGCACAACACAAGGTGATTTATTTATTTGATTATTGCCCAGCAAGCTGGCATGTCCTCTTGATCGATGGCCATTGTGTCCCAGCAGCCGTTGGGCTGTTACTTTCTCCGGCACAAAACAGCTTGAAGGACAGCTCTGCGGGGACCCTAGTTACTCTCTTTCACTTTTCCCACTCGCCTTCACTTTATCACTCTTTCTCTCTGTCTCCTTCTCAATACCACCTTGTATTAGAGTCTCCTGTCTGTTAAAAACTTTGCTCTATTTTTTTTCCTCTCAATGTTATTATTCAGATGCAAATGCTGCGAGTGACCTTCGCAAGCTTAATCTAAGTAATGCAAGTGTACCGGACTGTATTTGGTTGCACTACGCATGAGTGCGTCTGCAATCGTGTGAAGATGAAAGGAATAGCCACCCTCTGTTCTGCCTGAGCCAGTCTCTCGCTGGGTGACCTCACCTTTATCTCATCTGATCTTGCGCACGCACACACACACTTAGTCACTCCCGCTGGTCCCTACTCTCCTATCTTTGGCAGCCTGACCATAGATGTGTGAGGGGTGGCATGTTAATTGAACTGGGAGTGAAAACACAGAAAAGACTCCAGGCTGGTGGGTAGTGGAAGCAGATGTGGCTAGGAAAAAAAGAGCAGTGTATGCTGAGATAAAGAATGGCACGAGAAACAACTGGTGATGAGAGATTAGGTGTGTGTTTTTGTAGTCTGTTTGTTCACTCTTAATCCCTTTAGAGCATGTTGACTGTCTTTTTTTTCTTTTCTTTTCTTCGCCAGTATAACCAAAAGCTTTTCTTTCTTTCTGTCATCTTCCGCTGCGCATAATTTGAAACAGGGACACAATATACCCGCGATGTGCCGCGTGCAAGTGTCCCTGCTCTCGTAATATATCTTAGTCAGTGTAGTGTGGGTGTGCATCTATTAGCACTGTGGGATGTGACAGAGGTGTGAAAAGATTCAGACAGGGGCTAAAAGCAAAAAGATAGGATGTGATGAGAAATCGCAGACTAAAAGATGAAGAAGCTCGGTAGCTCTCGTCATCCTCAACCATCCCTGGGTGCGTGCAGGTTGCAGGTTGGTGCTGTGTCTAATTATGTATTTTTTTTAGCATCCTATTTGATTTGATCATCCAATTAAAAAAGATTGCAGTGTCCCAAACAAACAGTTAAAAGGTAGGTGTGTTGAAAAGAAGGAATCCAAAATTTCAGGAACCCAGAACCCATTCAGGGGTTGTTTCTTTGCAGAAAGGGTGAATAGGATTTATAGACAGTACTAAAAGCAGAGAACATGCATAGTCATGTTGTGGACTTCCTTATTGGATTACTTTCAGTTTTCAAGTGTAGACCCAAGATAAAGCCTTTAAAAAAGACCAGCACGTACAGATGAGAACCGTAAGATACACTGTTGTTTTAATACCGCTGAATTATGAATTTTAGTGGTAGATCGTTATAGCCACGTGTGATGTTCTTATCATGTGTTCTGTATTGTGCCAGTATGCCTGAGGATCTCTTTCTAGCCATTCAACGTACTCATGTATGTCAGTGGGCTTGTTTGTGCATGCATGTGTTTGAAGCAAAGTGTGTGCCAACAGCCAATAACTGTCTGTGCCTACCTAATTTTTGCATGCATGCTCGGAGTCTCTCCTCAAGATTTGACACTCTGTTGTGGAGCTCCTCGTAGTCATAGGCCCCCATCTCCTCCTGAAGTTCGCTTAGAACTGACGTCAGATTCTGGACCTCCTCCTTAAACTGCAATACCAATTTGGCATCGGCTTTGTACTCCTCCAACACTGGTATCAACGGTCTAAGCTCCTCCATTTTCGCTTTTATGGCCTGAAAGGGTTAGAATAAGCTCGGTTGAGTGTCATGCGCGGCAAAAAGGAGAGCCCGCTGTCCATAAAAGAAAAGAAAAGAAGGGGAAAATAAACCAAAACACCTGTCTGAACCTGACTACTCTAACTCTATCCTGCCTCTTCTCTCATCTCGCGACACCCGCCCCCTGCTTTTGCGTGTTCCGTGTCCTGTGTTCTGTGCGCGTGAGCTGCGGTGTTCTGTTTGTGCAGGTGTGTGTCTGAGCGGACAAACCCAGAAAATACTCTCCACCCGCTGTGACGAGCAGAGCAGGTGGCTCCGTCCCGGAAAGTGACCAGCCGATAAAAAGCAAGCCCTCGGTACACCGACAACAATTGGGAAAGCTCTTTATTGGTCATCATCGTTTAAAATGCAACATCGTATTAAGGGTTACATGCTTTTACATGTCACACACAACAAAGTGTCTCGAATTGTACGTCTATAGTTTTTACGTAAAGATTTGTTGAATAACCAAATATGCATTGACAAAAGCCAAAGGAAAATAAAATGAAAAACAGCAATTAATAATAATAATAATAATAATTATGTATTTACGTTTTAAAAAAGCTTTTAGATGGAAAACTTTGACAGCAGTAACATGCAGGAAGAGATCAGTGGTGGGTTGGTTTGGGAGAAGGGTGGGGTTTCTTAGTCTTAATGGTGCTAAAGGTAAATTAACTGTTTGACGCCCAAATGCTCTCAGTACTGTGGCCCAGTTCAGGGGAATCTGGAATTGACCTGCCTCTTCTTCACCTGTGGCTCTCTTTACATGTCTTAAAGTTAGCCCTGCAAGCAAGAAAATGACAAACTGTTGACAGGGGCTAGAGCTTGCTAACCTATCTAACAGACACACAGACAAACACACTTAGTATATGCACTTAAGACATGTTACAGAAAAAAAAACTGCACACATGCACTGAAAGGCGCTGGCAGCACGGGACTGCTGAGCATGCATGATTGACAGGATTGCAGCAGTGCAGGTGGTGATGGTATGAACAGCTGTAGGAACACAGGCACGCTTGAATTAGTCTCAGTAACTGCAAACAGGGCTGGGTGTTAACCATACTCCATAATCAGAGGTGGCACTGAATTTTTTGTGACCTTTTTTTAAAAATGTAGACCTGTTATCACTTATGTGTTGCTCAATAGATGAGCAAGCACATGGCAAAAGCGGGAAGAAAAAACTCCCTTTTAACAGGAAGAAACCTCCGACAGATCCGGGCTCAGGGAGGGACAGCCATCTGCTGAGACCGGTTGGGGGTTGAGGGGAGGAAGACAGGACATAAAGACACGATAAATCCCTAAAGCTCTAGTAAAATCTAGTAAAAACTTGCATCAAACACTCCTCTACCCTGTTTGCAAAAAAGGTTCATTAACATGTGGACACGAAACCCTAAAGAAAATCTCCTTGGAGGGTTTAGTGTATACTAGATGTTGTCAAGGAGGTTTGTCCCAGTGTGCAGAGATCTTTGTGCCCATCGTTCACAGTGACTGTAATTCATGTAAGATATCTTCTTAAATCTCCTCCAAGCCCAGATTCTCTATTTAACGTGATTTTTTTAAATGAATTATGGCATTTTGTGTATCGATTTATTTTGCCTCTTTAATTATCCATGCAGATTTCTTGGGATGCAATATGGTGATTTAGGCAATTCTGAGTTCTCTCCACAGTGGAAACACTCACACACGAAATGGGTAAGCTAAAGAAGCAGCTATGAAGGAATGGCGCTTGGATCGATGGCTCGAGAAGTGGATCTTTTACCTTGTATTGCTTGGCGATGTTCTGCTTATGGTTCTCCTCCACCTGCCTAAACTTGGTCTCCAGACCACGAAGCTGAACTTCCATCTTCTCTACATACTGCAGGTCCCTCTGGGTGCGCTGGTCCAGCACCTGGATGGACTGGGTCATGTTCTGGACCTGTACGAATGAGCAAGAGTGGTTGAAGAAAAAATCTCAGTCTGCATTGTAATTAGAATAGGAGACGCAGAGAAAAGGCAACAGACTTTACAATATGTTGCGTTCGGCTTGGCGTTCATCTCGTAGTGATTCACAAACTCTGACATCAGGCCAACTAGTCAGGGGCCTCAGACACATGGCGCAAGTGTAGGATTCATACTGTTCAGACATTTGTTTTCTCCAGATCTGATGTGGTCCAGAAACATGGCTCATCTTTTATTCATTAGGAGGAATCTGCTGTTGTCAGTAACTGTAACTGTAGTGCTGCTGCTACAGTATATGAATGAGCAACTTAACCTGCAGGGTTCTATGAATGTGCTTCTGTAAAATGGGGGAAGCTCCCAGTGTATGGGCACTCAGCTGAGTGCATCATTAGATATCATCTACTTACAAATAAGCTGCCTCCTGTGATGCCTTGGGTTTTCGTGAGCTCATTAGAGCATGACTTCTATTCTTGTCCAGCAGGCAAAAGACCACAAACATGAGCATATATATGTGTGTGTGTGTTTCTATGCATGTCTTTGTGCGTGACAAAAGGTCAGAGGAAGTAACAGTGGGTCCCCTGGGTCACACTGTATGACTTTTGATGGCTGGGGAGGAGTTAGGTGATAATTACCTTCTCCAGCAGCTGCCTCAGTTGTTTGGTACGGGCATCTCGTGAGCACATGGACTGCTGGGGTGCCACCACAGTGCAGACACACCTTCCCTCGCTATCCTGGGCTGAACTGTACACCTGCCACGACTCCTCTGGGTTTGCTGGCAACACCTGAAAACAAAGGCATAGATAAGGGGAGGGGAAACAATAAAAAGACAACAGGGTAATGTTTCTTTTTTTGGGGGGGGGGGTTGCCACGCAACAACCTCCTCGTGTTTATCGCTTTATTATATTTATAACCATCAGGACGCCACAAACCTTTAGGCTCCACCCATTTTCGCCACTATCACCTGTGTGTTCTAAAGCAGCCAATCGTTGACAGCAGAAGCCTGTCCCGTCATTCAGGGTTGGGTGTGTGTGAAACCTCAGAGTATAATGTATGACGTCAAGAACATGCCCCCCCCCCTTCGCTGTACCTCCTCCCACCCCGATGGATAACACTAGTTATTAACCTGCTGACGGGACGACGGTGAGGATGGAGGGGTGACTTTGACAAAGCCATTCATCACTGCATCAGCGAGAAAAGGAAACAAAAAAAAGATCACTGGAGAGACCTGCTGATTAGTGAGAAGGAGCGACTTCGCGTGAAAACCAAAACGGAGCAATCAGCCACTGTCAGTCTGTCAGTCAGCTGCAGTTTTCTAGCAAAGGATGCGCTGACAAAGAGAACCACCAGCAAGCACCCATCTTTGTAGTATTCAGTGTAGTAATCAGCACTGTTACACAGCTCCCTGTAAGAAAACAACTAATTGTTAACTAAACCCCGAAACGTGTGATATGTGCAAAAAAAGAGCCATAAATCATTAAAACAAAAATGATTACAAAAAATATGACATTCAAGATTAAACTCTGTTTCCCGAGTTTAGTGAATTTAATATTTACACAGAACAGCCTTCAGCGTTCATTGCTCTAAATATCGCTGCAAATCATCCACTTATAATATTACCCTGGCACAAACACAGCTCTGAGAGTGCCAGGAAGCCTGACAGGGAAACGCTTCATTCTGACTCTCATTGACACACACACACACACACACACACACACACACTGAAGGATATAAAGAAAGAATGAAGACTCCTGCTGTTACAGAGCGAATATATAAGACTCCTTTGAAATGTTTTTCCCCCACGCCATTCATTTTGCAACACCGCGTCTCTTCACATTTGCATCCACATCAAAACTACCAAATGATAACTTTTCATTAGTGGGGGATGCTCATATCAGCAGTAGCAGAGGCAACTGGAGCAACATCAAACGCAAGAAGGAACGAATGTATTACGCTCTCTCCAAGTCTTTTTTTTTTCTTACTCTTGCAGGCGCGTGAATTTCTGCTCTAAATTATAAACCAAAGGCACCCACGAGAGTAGCTCTGTGACTATATCTGGACTGGATTTTAATTGGAAATTTATTTCTTAATTGTTATTAGGATTTATTTTAATTTTTGTTCCTTTTTTTTAAGCCAGCCACTGGCAGTAAACAGTGAAACTCACTCCTGTGCTCCGGTCTGGGTACCCTCCCTGCGCCGCCGTGAGCCTGGTGGTGTTGAGCCCCACCAAAGAGGGGAGGGTCTGCGACATCCAGTTGGTAATCATCGCCATGGTGCTCAGCACGACGCCGATCTTCAGCAAAGGCACCGACATCTTTTGCGCTCTGCTATTGACTTTTTCTTCTTCTTCTTCTTTTCAATTTAAGTCGCCTTCATTCTACAGACTCCAGGGAGAAACGAGAGAGGCGAGTCGCGGTGCCCAGAGCATCTTCGTGTTTCACCCGGGACTCCGGCTCGACTGTTCTTTTTTTGGACATTTCCACGGAAGCTCCGGCGGCAGAGCGAGACTTGGTGGGTCGGGACGGAGAGCAAAACTGCACGGCGCGATCCGGTGCACGGATAAAGTAAGAGGAGGGGGGCTAAAACCCGAGAGCAGCAGCTGGAGACGTTCTCTGGATAGCTCCTCTGCCCGCGTTGTCCCGCACACTGCCGCCTCTCCGGTTCGCCGTTACTATTTCGTTCACGCCCGACGGTCCGCCTCCTGCCTTGCTGCGCTCTGTGATTAAGTGCCACTGACTACACACACAGGCGGCTCCAAATGGATGTGAAGAGGAAGGAGGAGGTACTACGGATCTATCTATATCACCAGACGCAATGATGTCAGCCAGGTTGGGTCCGTTCGTGGTAATATCTGGGATTGCGCCTGAAGTCGCTCATAGTTGGGTCGACACTAACTTGTCCCCTGAGGGAATGGCAATGAGCAGTGCGACCGAGGTCGGCCCACAATGATGCTGCGGGATTATTTATAGCAGCAAGCAATGACATTTCTTTCTCCACAGCCCACCCATCAAAAAAGGAGGATTAAAGGCACTTGGACACAGGCGCAAACATCATCGCGTCCTGCATGGTAACCATTGTTAACTAAAACAACCGCTGCAGCAGTAGTCGAGTGTGTGACACACACACACACACACACACACACACACACACACACACACACACACAAATGTAGGGTGTCGCACTGCAATGGCAGTGATGTGGTAGGGCTCGGAATATGTTTTATTGATGGGATACTGGAGGCTTCAGCCCAAAACAAAGGATGAGCCTTTGATTCGTGGAACTCTGGCGCCACCGTGCAACAGATTCTGGCATTGCTGGGAAAAATGATAATAATTAAAAAAAATTAACAATAATACTAATACTAAATGTTTGAAATGCAAGAAAGAAAGAAAAAAAGACACGTTTACAGGAAAGCGGTTGATTACTACAAAAAAAACATACTTAGTGTTTTTATTTTTTTCCTCATCTATTGATTATTTTAGTTCTTCAAATATTTTAGGCGTGTTTTCAAAGCCAGTTTGATTTTTTCATCTTCAGCAGGTGTGTTTTATTTTATCAGCTGGCTATAGCTGCTCAGATAATACCAGGAAACGTCCAGAGCCTGAGTCTAGACCAGCAGATCTATGGGGCACTGCTCCAGCCTATGGGCTAAATTGTAGTACTGCATGATACATGAGGTCCCCCAGAATAGCAAAGAGAGGTTTGGGCTATTTCTGTCAGCTCCATAATGCATTTCACTGGTGAACTGAAAAGCTGAGAGGAAAGTCTGCACCTATGTGTTCCTCTTACTCTCTGTCTGTTTCGCTCTCTGGCTGCTCTTAATCTCTCAACACTTCTCCCTGACCTTTGAGGTGAGAACTCAAAAAGAGGCGGCTTCAACGTGTTGCAGGGATCAGCTTCACTCGGGTCCTCACCCTGTGTGTTGCCGTGCAGTTCAGCAAAGCACAGCAGGGGGTCTCTAACAGCAAAGCTTTGTAAAGCATGGATTTATTCAGGTTTCAGGCTTCACCGTTGTGGATTCCACATCATTCCAAAGCTAGTGACCCCCACATTTAGTAGGGCCAGTTATTTAATATAAAATGATCGACACTGAAGCAAGAGGAAGGCCACAAGTGCTCTTTTAAACTCACCGATCAGTCGTTGACCTGCCAGAAAGCCAGACAAATCAAAATCTTTTATTAGAACTCCTCAGTAGCCAATCAGTGTTTTACACATGCCTACAAGACCTCAAGTGGATGGATGCACTGGAAGCATTTGCACAGTTTTAGTTATACAAGTTAATGCAATAACCCTACACAAATACAAATTTGATGGAGAGGTGTTGCTCAAATTATACAATCCTTTTTATTTTTTTTAAGAATGTGGTTTGTGTTTTGTGGGTTTGCCTTCATTAATGTCAGTTTGCAATACAAGATGTATAGCTATACCAGGGCAAATAAAGAAGCGCATCCAACCACAACAAAAATTACCAAACTGGAGACCAAGAAGTTACCAGAAAACATTTAAAAGCTGAGCATTAGCACAAAAGGTGGTCTCCCACGACCACAGGCTGCTGTAGTTTGTAGTGAGCTGATGTTTATATTGCATGCCTACAGCAGGATAACCACTCTGTCACATTCAGTATCCAGTTTAATAAAGCGGAGAAGAGAAAAATTCACATTTCCAGCCTGCAAGTGCACTACAAAATGCACCGTACCTCCACCTACTCTTCTTCTGCTCTCACTCTCTCCCCTTTGCTTCATCGCTCAGCCAGCCATACTGAATAATAAATAGCTTCAACCCCGCCTGCCAATCACACCACGCATATTGCAATTCAGCTCAACTCCATCTCTGCGTTCTCACATAAAATCTGATTGATTTCTCTTTCTTTCTTTTTCATACATTAAAAATCCTTAACGGTTTCAAACGGTTTCTTTTGTTGGAGCTTTTTTTGTTGTTGTTTAAAGGGGAAGACATATTGGCAGCTTTCCACTTAAATGAGAAAGAATAGCTGCGTTATTTTGTGTCAGAGTGGTTGTAAGAGTGCGCGACATGTGTTGATAGTCTTTTTTTGTAGGATGATCATTGGATGAGGACTGACTGTTATAACTGCTTCATCTATCCTTCAGGATGTGGGTTTGCAGCTCGGGGTTGAGCCACTAGGTGAGGAACAGATGCCGTTCTGGCTGCTTACTATTCTGCTCTATGTGAAGGCTAGTCAGTCGCCAAATCCTTCAGCAGAGTGGAGGATAGAAGGTGAATGAACGTGGGCAGATTTAAAAGAGAGAGGTCGTCGCTAATCAGGCATCCCCCCGCTACTTTGAAGAGATGTAAAGAAAAGAGCTGTGGCCGCCCTACGCTGTCTCAAACTGCGTGAGAAGCAAGGTGGTTAATGTGGCCATTATGAGGGCGGCATTGTTCAGCATCACAGGTTGAGGGCGGGCTGCTTGGGTGTTTTTTTTCCTTCTTTCTTCTTCTGATGAGTAATCTGGCAGTGAAAAGCTCTCTATCTTTTAGAGTTTAGATCCACCTCTCACTGGATATATTTTGGCCTTCAAACCGGGAGGCAATGTGGAGAGGCCCGGCTGTCCAACAGCAAAAAATGCACTGCAGGTTTCCAAAGCAGGAGTAGAAATAGGGCCTGTCAGTGTATTTTGTCTTTTTGGGCTTCTGGAAGGGAGCTGACAGGTATTTCTACAGGCTAATATGGACTTACCTTTGAACAGATGACACACACTTCTCAGTCCATCGTGGAAAAACTGTCACTGTAACTTGGGGCCGCACATCGCCACGTGGGACTTGAAGAGAATGTCATGAAAATCGCCATGTTTTTCCACTCCGCTCCCACTTGATGGCTTTCATCAAACTGTCCAAACTGACCCCGATGTGTCAGCGTTTCTGTTGCACTCTGCAGCTGAGCTGTAACGTCCGGTCCCATATTTCAAACTTGTTGCCTCAGTACAGAAAAAAAGACTAAATGTACACCAGTACGAACTCTGTGTAAGGTTAGAGCTTTGATCAAATTACAAATCAAATACCAGCTAAATGTCAAAACCAGGCTTATGTTCTCTGAATTAAAAAAGAAAAAAAAAGTTCGCCTCACAGCTCGCTGACATTTCTCATAAAGTTGTGGAAATCAATTGCTGGCATATTTCTGTCAAAGTGGTATAACGCCAATATTGTTCTAACACGTTGTTGCCAGGGCCAGCGGGGCTTGCAGCAACCTACTTCTAGCACATTGTATTGAGTCTGTCGCTTGGATTATATCACAGACACATGTTTACTGATAGTACCTCAGTGTCACTCTGTCACTTTTATTTGTTTTCTGTGGCCTCTAATTAGCAGCCGCAATTGAATTCACACAACAGAGAATTCCATAAAGTATCACTTTGTGCTGGCGCAAAGACAACTAAATGCACAAATTCTCCACGGCACGGCCCTGAAATAAATAAACCCACTTCCTCACTCTCTCCCCAACCACCAAAGCCTGTTGTTTGTGATCATTTACAAAGCAAGCAATTTACTGCAACAGTATCTGCTTTATGCATTTCTACAAATGGTGTTTAAGCACACCATGAAGTAATTCATAGTTCCAGTAAAGAATCCCACATCTGCACTTTAGTGATGGGCAGTGTTTGAAAACTACTGAGCTGAGTGGCTTGACATTGCTGGACTCAAGTGTTCGTTTCTCTTCACAAAGGCACCAGCAAGTCACACTGTGGTCACGGAGCATGCTCAGAACACCTTCTATGAGACTCTGCATTTGGTTGTGGAGCCCCTCTTTTAAAAGCATCCTCCAACAATGGCCTCCCCCCACCACCACACACACACGCACACACGCACATACATAATGCTACAGGCAACCCTTTTCTATCGTACTAGGATGGTGCTGCAGCTGATTAATCGGACCAGTTGATGATGAGGAAACTGACCGACCGTGCAGTCCTCTCCCTCTATCTGGCCCGTTTGTCAGAGGCACTGAGCGGGGGGCTCTCCTGGACCTGTCCGCGCCCCGTCAACCACAATGTATTCACATCGTGTAATCCCGCCCGTTAATCTGTTTAAGCTGGGGTAGGTTGTAGAGGGCTAATTCACCCGGCTCTTTCATGCGAGGTAAAGCGGGTAATCTCTTACTGGATCTGGAGCCAATTAACCGCTACTTCGACCTTTTAAAAAAAAAAAAAAAAAAAAAACCAAAAGGTGGAAAAATGGCGTTAAAAATTAAAAATCAACCTACTTGGGTGAGTTCTGTGCCCATGAAGATGAGGAGAATCAGAGTCAGGAGCTTGCTCGCAGGCTGCATCTCTTGCCTCCGGTGTGAGTAGACCAGCGGTCTCACATGCAGATCCAGTCCCTTTGCGTCCCCCCGCACAGCAGTCCTTTCCGCTCGGCTCTCTTCTCGCTCTGCAGGTCGCCCGATTCTTTCCTCTCTTTTTTATTATTCTTATTCTTGTTATTGTTATCGCGGTTGTTATTTTTTTATTCCTTAGCAGCCCGGCGGCAGACAGCAACAAATCTGTTTGACGGAATCGTCTCTGTGCATATTCATTTCATATCTGGAGCCTATCTTCGGTGCCTCTCCCTTTCGGTCGTGGCCGCACTTATTTATCGCTGCGACGGACTGTGGTGAACATTGGGCTGAAGGCGCGCGAACAGTTTCGGATACACACGCTATAAACCTTCACTCTGATATCGCCAAAAGTTTACCTCCCCGCCTCAAGCTTGCCGTATAAGCTCTCGATGACAAAAAAAAAAAAAAAAAAAAAAAAGGGGAAAAAAAAGCAGTGACGGCGCTGTTCATGGTCCTGAAAGCGGAAGCTGCATCGCCGAGAGAGGGAGATTTAAATTGGCAAGCGAGCACAAGGGTGGAAGGCTTTCCAAGATCATTTGCTGCCAGAAAATCCATCACAGTAAAGAATTGAGATTTATTCTTTGCTGACTTTAATGCCAATCACAACCACTAATAGATTCGAGTAAGTAATTTCACAATAAAGCACAGCTTTGACTGTCTGAATATAGGCCAAGTTGCATAATAGGAATGTATAGGCACAGGCTAACGCATTCAGTATTCCCCTGTGGATTGTTCTTTCCTGACACTGTAGCTATTTGTGTATTGTGTAGGCTTAACAAAGAACAAAATGAACAATGCTAATAATTTAAAAGTCACATATGAAAACAACTTGAGGAAACAGAATATGAAAACTGGGGTGTGGATGGATCTAGCAAATAGGTTCGACCCTGCATCTGTTTCTATACATTAAGTACAATTTCTCATATGCATTCACATACCCTAGACCTACTAGTCTTAATATCCAAACAAACGTGCATATCCTTTAAATTGTAAACAGATACATGAGGGGAAAGAAAACCAACCTAAATCCATATTTTCTCAAATACATCCTCCATATTCCTTAATTTGTGTTTGTTTGTTTTAAGTATAACTTATTTTTCTTGTATCTTCACCCCCAACCAGTCGCAGCAGATGGCTGCCCCTCCCTGAGCCTATTTCTGCCGGAGGTTTCTTCCTGTTAAAAGGGAGTTTTTCTTTATCATTGTCGCCAAACTGCTTGCTCTTGGCACCCTTTTGTATATTTGCTTCAATGCGGAATAAATTCAGAATAAATCTTTCTCATCTCATCTAAGCCTAGTGGCAGGTCATTCCACAATAATATGTTCCACCTTTAAACTTAGCTCCTCTGCAAAAAGAAAGACTTCTAACCAACAATGCTCCTCCCTGAGCCTGGTTCTGCTGGAGGTTTCTTTCTGTTATGAGGGAGTTTTTCCTTCCCACTGTCACTACGTATCTACCAAAAGTGGTCTTCTCATTTTGGGAAGTGTGGAGATTAATTTGTTATCATATGTTACCTTATATATGAGATCAAAGTAGTTGCATTATAATATGGTCGGTATTCTCTTCGTCCGCATGGTTACTTGTTGCTTTCTGTTCCATTTGCCCGAACTGAACTTGGTAAAAGAGCTTTTGTCCATTTAGCACCCTCGGCCTGGAACAAACTGCAGAAGGAATGGAAAATGACTGAATTCATTTCATTAAGTGATTTTAAATCTAAACTACGAATCCTTGAGGCCAAGTCCATAACATGCAACTGTTTCAATTAGATTGATTGTCATTTTAACTGACTTTTTATTTTATTTGAATTTTATTGAATTTTATTTTTATTTTATTTGTATTCTTTCACTTATTGTTGCATGTGTGTTGTTGCTGCCTGTGTTTGAGTAATTTCTGTAACTGTGAGACATCTGCTGCTGCCTATCTTGGCCAGGTCTCCCTTGAAAAAGAGGTTTTTAATCTCAATGGGATCTTCCTGGTTAAATAAAGGTTAATAAATAAATAAATAAATATGGTATGTAGTTTTAGTTTGCATTAGACCTCTGACTTAGAAGAGTGTGAAAATCATTAGATCTGTTGGATTGACCTGTATTATGTTGAATGTCTTACATTGTTTCAAAGGAGTTGTTAGGATAATGGATGTTATTTTAATCTCACTGATATCATTTACATGCACTGTTGTAAGTTCATTATTACTTCATTAGTCTGCATCAGTTTATCAGTTTCTTAGTTTCTTAGTAAATCGGCTATAAGGTAATTCTTCACCAGCTTACTTTCTCTCTGCTTAAACTGTTGCAACATCACCACTCCACTCGAGCTGGACTGTTACATTCAGATATGCACGTAGTCAGGCCTCACTAACGTGCACATATATACAGACTTATGTAACACCCGCACGTTCCCTCACATACACACTTATTAACAAAGGGAGGTCGTCTCAGGACATCTCCTCTAGTTGGACTCACAGTTTCACAAAATGCACAACAGATCACACTTGTTTTTCTCTAAAAGTACCATATGATGTCTATATAAGGAGAACTTTTGGGATTGTGGGGACTTGATATCATTTCCAGTAAGGTCTGTGTGACGTCATCATGAATAATATAAAAGATATGGAGAGCCGCCGCCTGGCGGAGATCTGTGGCTGTACGCTTGTCTTCCCATGCTTCTGTCTTAGAAGTGTGTAATAAAGATCACTATTCTGGCATCTACTGAGACCATGCAGTCGTTTGTCTTCTCCTCAAAACTCGAATCATGACAGAAGTTTTCTCTTTATATTGTAGGCTCTTTACCTTACAATATAAAGTGCCTTGAGATGAGTGTTGCTGTGATTTGGTGCTATATAAATAAAGCAGAATAGAATTAAATTGAATTCAACTGAACTGAATTGAAAGCACTACACAAACTATCAAAACCTATAACAAAATCTACTCTGTTATAATGAAATAAGCATCTTCAGCTACGATAAATTGGTAATATAAATTGCATTTCATTTTACCATATCAAGTTTCTACCAAACACCTGGATTCAGATTGAGTTGGCTTGACATATGTCCACTGGTTTCCTCCAGAAACAGAGTAACATAAATCTTGCAGGGTCTCTCTGCCAGTGATTTTCACATCATCCTCAGAGCGCAGTGCTGTTCGCAGTATATTGCAGCATTTTTATGGCAACCCACAGCCATTGCCCAGAATGTATTTTATCCTACAGTAGAGCACAGTTTTAATGAGAAACAGTATGTAACTGTCAGAAGTTGGCCGTATTCTTACAGCAGATTGTTACAGTGTTTACTGATGCCTTTCTATGTAAACATTTTAATGTTTAGCAGATTCAGCTGATACTGTTTTCTCCACCACTGATCATTTATTAGTTGTTAAACACATTTCTTATGATACTGACTTCCAAAAGCAACTCTGACAATGATCTCTTTCCTCCATAAAGACGACATTTGACAACTTCCCCAGTACCCTTATTGAAGAACTTTGAAACCTCAACATGTATCATTAAAGCCCTTGTTTGACCATTAGAAAAGTTTAGTTTCTAAGGGTAGCCCTAGTAAGTGATATAGGCAATGCTGACCCTCACTAATTTCTGATGCACACTGAGTCATTTTGTTCAGGAAGCAGGCCTGAAACACGACAGACATAGCTCAGATCAGAAAAGACAAACTTGGGTTGTTCTTAGCACGTGTCCGAGGGGAAAGCCTTAGCTTTATAAAAAGCTAAGTAGCAGAAAGGACTCAAATGTGTTCCATCACTTGACTACTTGAATGTTTCTTCCAACCTGGGATCAGATTTATGAGTCATTTCAATTAAATCCACTGCACACTACATGCACTTGGGCCATTTTAATAATGGCGTCTGATTAGACTTTCCTTCGTAGAGGCGGTGCTTGATTGACAATTCCCTAAGCCTCCCGTTAATGTTGTAGCACCTGTAAGGGTTGGACGGATTTTAATCATCTTTCATGGAGTCTGATAACTTCCAGTAATTCCAGTTTTAATGCACACTCACCTTCCACAGCCTTATCATGAGCAAAGGTTTCATCAGCCAGAATAAAATGAAACTACCTGCGAGGAGGGGCGAGCACAGCCAAAATCCTTGGTTGCCACGTTATATGTGAATAATTTAATGCCAGGTTTTTGTTCTCAGCGGTGTTCATGTGTGTGTCCTGCGATAGGTATGCACTCTCTTTCTGTGTGGGCTGTACAATACTTATTCCATTGTGAATGCCAACAATAGGCCTTTGATTGGGTGGTCATGTGGTTCTGAAGCTGTTCTGTTTCAGACTATATGAACCACACATTACACTAACAGCTCCAGTGGCCTGGAGATATAATAAAATCTCATTTATTGGCTTCAAGATGAATAAATGACTTCAGAAATGACATCAGGGCGAATTTACATCTGTGTCCTCCACAGCCGATTCTTTTTTTGTCTTTTTTGGTTGGTCTGCATACCTGAGAGAGGTAATACAAGGTCAGACTGAGAGGGCTTTTCAGACTGATATCCCAACAGTAGGATATAGGTTTTTCCAGATAATGACTTAAAGTGCACTGCACCTGCTTCCATCAGATTTACATCAGATTTTGTTTTTTCAAGAACTAAATATAGTTTAGCCTGTGCACATCCACAAATGCATGTATTTTTGCTTTTCTAGTAGCGCTAGTAACTGAGTTTCAGCTCAGTCACATGAAGATTTGATTATGGAGCAGGGGAATGCAGTCTGTGAGTAATGAAAGTGAAATACTCTAGACATAAAGAAGAACATTTGTTTGTTGGCAGGAGCTCTTCCCTGCGTGGCAGTACACAGCCCACACACTGGACAGCAGGGGATACATCTCACTTGCACGTTGGCCAGTATTTAAAGTTTGTCTCGTAAGCATGAAGTCACAGCGGATATCGCTAAGCTCCCCTAAAATCATGCCTGATGAAATGTTCTATTATTATGAGTACTGCAATAGCAGACTTTCAGTGTGCATGGGAAAGATCCCATTAAAAGATACACAGTGGTATCTGGTTTGTTTTCGTATTGCAGTTTGTTTGGGTTGTTTGCATAAACATGAATGTAATACGGCAGCAGTTTTATTGATTCTGTGCATGCTAGTTAGTGTGAAATGGAGCCATGGAAATCTGCTTCCCAACTTCCTATGTGCTACTGGAAGGAGGCTGATGATGAAGAGGGAACTAGTATGGGAATAAAGAAATGAAAGAGCCTGAATTAAAAAAAAATAAGACTTTGATTTTTTTTCTCTCAAGCATAGCAGGGCTGAACAAGAATTGTTTATTACACTGCTGTTGTGAATATTTCTCCTCGTGATTTATTTTCTGCCCATTGAGCTGAAAATGCAAATGATGGAATTGTCTTGTTTGCATATGGAAAATGTCTTCATTGCAGGTGCATTGCAGGGGAATTTGCTCTGCTTCTCTCATTTGCTTTTGGTACTTACAGAATTTAACGCCAAAAAAAAGCACCTGAGATTTAGCATCGTTATTCAAGTTTCACTGAAAAACTGATTAACCTTCAGGAATTAGTATCCATTTGAAAAAGGCTCGCTTCTTTCGTGAGGTCACTTCTTTTCTCTGTTTTTCATTTTGTTCAGCTTCGGTGTGTGTGTGTGTGTGTGTGTAGGCGTGAGTGTGCGCGCATGTGTGTGTGTCTCATTTCATGAAAGAGACAGGGAGCGAGAGGCAGAAAGAGAAATTGAGTAAAAGAGCTCCAGTTTAAATATAGGTCCTAATAGAATTTGTGTCTTTCCTCTTAGGCAAGCTGCCATTACCTCCCCCTTTCATCACTTTTCTCTCTCCCTTTGCTCTCCTCGGGGTTGATGCTACAGATAACTATTAAAGATATGTTTCCATTATGTCCCAGTAAGGCTCTGCTCATTTAGTGTGCTGAAGACCCGGTCAAGATAGGTCCGTGACCTTGATCGGTTCTGTGCTAACAAGGAGCGCTCCATAAAAGTATGATTTAACAACCTCCTATGTGTTAATCTTAAGTTGGCATTAAAGCATTGGATAATCACTCTATCAACATTCAGCCTTCAGTCCTTGGGAAGATAAAGCCTGAGCTGTATAGAGGAAGGTAAAGAAAATGGGATGGATAGGGAGGGGGTGGAAAAAACAACATCCATCTATCTATCTATCTATCTATCTATCTATCTATCTATCTATCTATCTATCTATCTATCTATCTATCTATCTATCTATCTATCTATCTATCTATCTATCTATCTATCTATCTATCTATCTATCTATCTATCTATCTATCTATCTATCTATCTATCTATCTATCTATCTATCTATCTATCTATCTAGTCTCTAATGCTGCCACAACTCCTTCATTCTGTCTTTCTCTATCTATCTCAATGACTAGTAGTGGTGTTTGCCAGTTTCATAAGATATCTAACATTTGTCACTTTAAAGGTCACATTTGCATAAAACCAACACCTCTGTGAAGCAATAAATTGGAATCTCTTAGCCTCATACAACTAGCATCCAAGGCATAGTTTCCAGTAAACGTGCAGATATCAAAGGTCAGTGCAAAAAACCAGATGAAACGTCTAATGTGATTAATTTTTTTCGTCTCTTTTCACCGTCCATACAGATTTATGTTTAGAGGCTTTGGAGAGAAAAAACGGTCATTGATGCTCAGTGTCAGTTGCAAGATGTTAAACAAGGCTTTAAGTCTGGAGGGATACAGATGGCCATCTACTGTGAAACACTACAAGTAATGATTGCACTACATGATTGGATAACTGGCTGAGGTGCATTAGACTGTGTTTACAGCATTAGTTGAGCACACGGTGAGGTAAATGCATTCCCCTTGTGGTGTTGTCATACCGCAGGACTATAATGTCACTAGACAGGCTGCTAGAGCCGTTCACGAGCGGTTTCACTGATGTTGGGATGAAGTCAAACGCATTAAAGTTCTCTTCCAGTTACCACATCTTTAAAACATTAAAGCTTTATGGGACATTTGTTATTGCTGAAGATAAATTAGATTGTTAACATACAACCTTCTTGACTCCCTTTATCAAGGAAGGCTTTCTTCTTGGATGGACGATCCATGGATAGGATGGAGCGGTCATATAAAGAGACTGGTGGAGACTGGAGGTGGCCAAGTAAAAGATGCTAAACTCTGGGAATGACCCAGATTCACTGGGAATGACCCGCATGGACAAGATTAGTATATATAAGAGGGACAGTTCAGGTTTGGAGACCAAGTTAATGAGGCAAAGCTGAAATGGTTTAGACATGTGCAGAAGAGGATATATTAGATATAGCATGTTAAACATCGAGCTGCTAGACAGGATAAAAAGTCATGAAATGCCTGATGTCATGAAGTTACAACGCAGGACTGCTGGGTGTTGGGGTGCATAGTGTGGAAAAATCTTCATGCTATAGTGAGCTACAAACTGCCTCTGGAATCAACATCAGCACAAAAACTGTGTATCAGGAGCTTCATGGCCTGGGTATCCATAGCTGAGAATTTCCTGCATATACAATGTGTAGGTGGTCCAGTACCTTTGTTCATACAGTGTATTTAGTGAAGAGGATGGAGATGGAAGAAGAAGAATAGTTGGAATGTTCAAGAATCTGAGACTAATGTGCACACGTTAGTGACAGTTTTATTTACATAGAGCCAGATCATAACAGTGGTAACCTTGGGGTGTTTAATGCAAAGACCCTAAAATATTAGAAATAAAGCAATTAGACCATCGTCTATGAGCAGCACTTTGTGGGGAGGAAGAACTCCTTTCTTAAGAAGTAAGCCTGTCATATGAGGACAAAGTTCTCTATTATGATATTATGCTACTGTGAGGTCTTTAAGATATATAGAGATCATATTCCTTCAGGACTTTGTATTTGAGAAGAAGGATTTTAAAATCCACTCTAGGTTTAACAGGGAACCACTGAATAGATGCTAATGTGTGAGATATATGCTCTCTCCTTCTATTCTCTGTTAGTACTCTTTGATTTTAGTCCATTTCCAGATTAGAAGTAACAAATGCATGGACTGGTTTTTCGATAGACACACCTGAATATTTATCTGCTACAATACAGGTAAATGTTTTAGCCAAAATTGTATCCACAGCAATATGAAAGACTCATTAGTAGTTATTGAAAATGCTTGACTGCACTTCTTGGTACCAAGGGGATAAACCTTGGCACTAGTTGTTTGGTTTAGGGGCCAATTACTTTTTCACATAGGGCCGGGTAGGTTTGTATAGCTTTTTTCTACCTTAAATAAAATCATCATTTAAAAACTGCATTTTGTATATACTCAGATTATCATTACCTACCTAGTTTGTTACACAAAAGACACAAGTTTTGCCTCTGTATACCACTTCAGTTCATTTAAAATGAAACAATCAACATGCAATTGAAGTGCTTTCCTCTTCAATTTATGCGAGTTTACCAAAAACTGTTGGAACAGTTCTTTTTAATCATATTGTTGGAAAATGACTGTAATTTCAAACTGTTTACAGCTTTTCAGTGTAATTGGCAAAGAGATCACAAAGCAAGTGAAGGAAGCTATCATTAGTGAAAAATCTGAATAAACCTACAACAGAGTTTGCAAAAAAAAAAAAAAAGAGTTGACGAACAAACAATTTAGGTTCATTCTTAAAATGAATGAATGGCCAGTTCAGGAACACTAAGATGCCTGAAAGACTACAGAAGGAAAACAATGTGCATGGTTAAGAAAAACAACTCCATAACATCTAACCAAGTCAAGAACACTTTGTGGAGTTCGGCCTGTTATCGCCAAACTCTACAATCAAGAGATGCCTCCATGAATAGGCACATATGCCTGCCCGAACCAGGTCACTTGTGTTTGCTGATGATGAAGCTGCTGACAGAAACTAGTGGCTCCATAGTGTAATGCTTTACACATTTGCTTGGAAAGCAAACAGTTGCTGGAAAAACAACTCCCCTTATGGGTTAGGTCAAGACAGGCATTCGGCATAAAGACAAATCCAACATGCGGACCTACCCGCTGCAGTATTCCCTAATGACATGGGAACAGTTGAAAGCTGGTCTTCTGAACTGCTGATAGAAATAGCAGGAAGTGTATTTACTGCTCACATTCAGCTAAATGCTGCAAAACTGATCAGACATGTCACAATGCAAATTATGTAAAAACAATACAACTGCAATACAGATAAAAAACATTTCCACTTCACTTACACTAGCATATATTGCACACTGCAGTGACGTAATATCCAAATACTCATATGGTAAATGGACTGGTTCAGCGCGTTTCACCTCAGAACACTCAATGCAATTTACACAACTTGCCTCATTCACCCCCATTCATAGAAGCACTTGTTCTATGTTCTTCCTATGTAAATGATTTCTATCTAACATGCACACACATTCAGTTACTCAAGTATAACTGGACGTTAAAGACTGGATCGAACCACCAACCTTACGACCAGCAGATTACATCAATACATCAAATACTCATCATCTTTGAAATCCTTTATTATATATATGGAAATATGAACAATAAATTACACATCCTGTAATTATCAGGACATCTGTGTTTATTAAATATGTTTTTCATCATTTTTTTTCTTGTTGTGTGAGCTAGATATCCAGTCAGGGAAATGTCAAAACAAGCCAAGTGAAAACATTTATCATCACCGAAATTAAATCATAAAGCATGTATTGCTCCATTAGCTAACTCGACCTTGCATTACAAAACCAGTGCTGCATGTCTTCACTGATGATCATCTTGCATTGATGTTAACTTTTCCCTGAGACATGTGCAGAGCCATCAGGACTGTGCTATTTCAGACCTTTTTCACAGAATTTGCTTTTTAAAAGTAACCACTCTGCCACGTGTCATGTTATTCATTCATTAATTCATTGCAGCAATTAACTAGTAGACTTTGGCAAAATGTTTCAGTGACAGACAAAACTGACATTTGCTGGATAAAATGAAAAATCCCTTTTTGTTGTCTATGTCTGTGTGAAATTAGTGAGTTATTGTTTTAGAAATTACACATTTCAAGTGGTAAATCTGTCACTTTTGTCCAGTATGTACACTGTGTACTATACATGTCTAGCTCAAGGAGCGAGTAATTAAAGGGGTTTGGGTGGGCTTGCATAACAAGCTGTCAGACTTGCCACCACCTGCCCCTTTTGCACTAGTAAGATGGGAGATAATGGAGACATTTAGTACATGCTGTGTGTGTAGGCTGCTGTGAGTGTCGCTAATCCAGCACAGTTTGCTATGGTAAACAAAGGCAACTCTGCCCTGGGGTGGAAAAGCCTACAGGCCAACCCTCAGGCCTTTCCATTGATTCACTGACTGAACACTGTGATTTCACTAATGTGGCATTTACGACAACAGCACAGAACCCAAAATTGACCGACATTGTGCATTTCACCCACCGTCTACACTGAGCATACCTTTTTTTCCAAAACATCCAGAAACATTCACTGTGCGACATGCTTACTGTAAAAATTTCTTAGTACTTCCAGTCTGATAAACCGCTGTGCACGCTTCACAACTACATCTGTCAAACATTGTAGAAGGTTTCGGAGTGTCTGTGTTAGCCGATTACATTATATGTTTTAATTATCCGTTCCATTTATTTCTTTATTCCGTACACCCAGTGTCTACACTGCGATATTATCAACTCCTCTCAGACTGTGCAGTCTTTCACCATGTTTCTCTGCCTATGAATAGGCTGCAGTGCTGTTCATGTGTGTTTTTGCTAGAGGGGGCTTATGTCAGTGAATGACTGCTGCAGCTACGATTTATGCTTTCTTTGTGTGTTTGTGTCCAAGTGTGTGCCTGACATAGCACTGTTCACATCCCCAGGGGGACCTTGCTGCCACAAGAATTCGTGCATCATAATACTTCAACAGTATACAAAATTGATGACCACAGGTTATGTGGGTCAGGCCAGAATGACGCAGCAGACATGCACAAGGGGGATGTTGACAGACAATGGCAGAGAGGGTTAGGCTGAACACACTGGAAGCTGTTGCAAACAGAGAAACATTTTTTTTTTAAATAAAGTCATATAAATGCTCCAATGTGATGAGTAAAACAAGACAGGAGAGAATAAAGGAGAAGGGGAGTACAGCGAGAGCTCTTGATGTTAGTATTTTTGTCATACAGTACCATCCTTTGTTTGCTCATCACACACTGCATCCGTGTGTGCTCCTTGTATTCATGTCAGAGCTAATTACAGTTGCCAGATCAGTAGTTAGAGGACAGAGCAGCATCTCAGCAATGTGCTTTCCACCCTACTGAGTTGCCAGATTTCTGAATGTCTTAATTACGCTGTATAGGCTTGCAGCAATGCCTCACCTTCTACATGTCCTCAAAAAACAATGTCACTATAGATTTCCAGAGTTGGCGTTCAACTTGGTGTGTTTAAACATTCATTTAAATGCTCGTAAATGTAGCTGTGAAGAATACAGCCATTAAACACTGAAGTTTTGCCCAACATTTTTATTATTATTTCAATCACATTTTACAGATTTTCCTCTGTATTTTTCAATAACTTTTACCAAATTCTGCATTCAGGGAGCAAAACAAAGATGTGATCAAAAGTAGTAGGAAAAGTTATGGGTCTGAGAAGCGAAGGGCCTGAATTTAGAATGACTTAAGCATTGTGTTATGTATTATCTTATGCTGTGCTGGAGGACTGGTTGGTTAATAAACAGAGTGGTTAATATTTATTCACAAAGCTTTTGATTCTAGGACTCAGCGAGTGCATCAATATAGTCGTAGCTAAGAAGAAGTATTTCACAAAGAAGTTCATGCTGTATTGAATACATATTACAGCAAGTATTGATTACATAATTTACACAGTTCCCTTTAACACCCTCATTACTTCTTGTATGGTGATTAAAGCTCCTATAATAAATATTTAGTAGACCATTAAAGGATGTGAAGATTACCTATTTGTAAATCATTTTGCTTGAAGTGACAAATCCAGAGACAATAACTGCTTAACACTGCATACAAAAGATGGATGTGGTGTGCGGGTCTGAAAATGAAGTCAATATGGATGTGCCTTAAATCTGCATTCTTTCTAAAAGCCAACAGTTGGCAACTCTTATTGTAAAAGTAAAGCCCATTTGTATATAAGTCTGTATGCTAGCTGTGCCCTCAGTAAATAATTTCACATTGCTCCCAAATGCTGGTTTGAGTGTAGTTTTGTCAGATTTCCCTACTCCTACTGAATACGACTTGATTTATAAGTTACAGTAGTTGGAAAAGATATAAAATCATGAAACTTTGAGCTGAGCCTTTTAGCCAAAATGTCTTGATTTTTTTCCAACCAGCTGAAGAGAGCGGTGGCTTGCTGCACTCTATGTGAAAGATGGATATTTCCACAGTGGTTTCTAAACTCTACATTTTGAAGCCTCATTGCTGGCCGAAAAGAACATATTTGGATAACAGCATGAGCCAAACATCAAGTTGCATTAGCTGATAGCATTAGCTAAGTTATCAGCTAATTAGTCATAAGTACCAGGCTAATAAAATACAAGAATTTCACTCACCAAAATTGCAGCGCAAAAGAGATCCAGATAAATTTAAGCAGGGAACTACTGGATAAATCAAAGTGGTCCTGTCACTAACTTGCCTCACCAAAGGCCAAACAGGTGAGCTATGAAGAAAAGAGCTCACAGTTCGTGTCAGGCTTTGATCATGTTAACTTTAACTAGATCTAACTGAGAAACCAAGACACACTGCAACCTCAAATCGGCAATCACAAGATAGGCCCACCTTAAAGCACACCACACTTTATTCTCCTTTTTATAGATTAGTTTGGTTATATATCAGTATTGAAACCGGCTGAACAGCGAGTGCAGACAAGAAAATGAACAGCAAAATGAGTGGAGAAGAAAAGCGATTTGGTGTTCAAGGTTGCTACGAGGAAACATTGTCAAGCCGGTTGCGGTGGTTTATGAGTTTGAATATGTGTGATTTGTTCTTGAGACCAAAAACTGTGATATGAATGCGGCTCATGGTTTGTTCGTGAATGTTATATGCCAGCCCTATAGAGTTCAGTTAAACATTGTTTCAAAGCCCATTAAAGGAAGAATTTGGATTATAGTGATATATTCGCTACTCTGAGACATCACAGTGCGAGTGTTACAACTTCAAAGTGGTGACTGCAAGTTCCACTGGCTTGAACACTGGGGTGCCATAGAAACCAAAGCAAAAAGAAAAAAAATCCTTCTGTGTAAAAAAATAAAACCAGCCCATAAATCAGACAGCACTGAACATCCTCAGTGAGTGTGTTGTCTGAGGATAATCTTTCTAACATCCAAAGAGCTCTGGCTTTTATCTGCATGCCCTTGTTCTTGGTTGTTGGCTTGTTTTTGACAAATGCCAGTTGCACCTGCAGGGGGTAGTTACAATCTTATGAAGACCTTTACAATGTTAATGCACCCCTGAGAAGCTTCTAATGTGCACTATTTTGTTGAGTCTGTGTCTGCGGTTTGTTGACAGCTCTGTTATAATTTGTTGAGGCAGTTCATGGTCTTATAATGGATTGCAGGGGGTTAAAAAGGGGCACCCAATATTTTGTCCACCTATCGTAATAGTCTTTAATCACACTTAAAGGCTATGCAGAAACTCTGCCATTTGCCTCATTTTTTTGTCTATGTGTACCTCTTTCTCTCTCTTTCTCTTCCTCTGTGTGTGTATATGTGTGTAATATAGTTTTCATCTTTTTGTGCTGTGTCTGGAGGGTGCCCAAGCAGGGAATTCATCATCCTAATACACCGTATATAAGCACTTGTTAAAACCCCAACACTGCATTTTTTCAATATTCGTTATAGTTGTAATATTACTGCTCCGGGTGCCTGAGGCATTTCTTCAGCCGGTCAAAGAGCATCATTGAAAAGCCTGAAATCATGCAGAAGGCTATCTGGTGGAATTCCCAGATATGATAGAGAGGTTGGGAGTTCAGGAATACAGTTTTGCCTTGAGGAGAATACCAGCGCGTGTGTATCAATGGGTGAGTAACTGAATGGATTTTTATGCCAGTTTTGCAAGCACAAAACAGTGCATGCAAATCTTCATCAGTGTAACTGAGTCCATTATTACTGAGCTGAAAGCACTGTGCATAAATTCGGTGTATGTACCTTCATTCATTGTTAGGAAGTACACATTCATTACACAACTTCCAGATCACCTTGTAAGCCCATCTGGATAATGATCTCACACAAAGCTACAAAGCCAATAGCACGACTGTCTAAATGTTATTTCCTTTGATTTGTTTTTTGCCCTGTCTTGCCACACACACACACAGACACACAGAGAAAGACCCTCCACACATTACCAATGTAATGAGATTGCTCAGCTCTGTATGGTAATGATGTTGTTCACTTTGTCGATGCCTCCACAGACATTGTAGTTGTTTGTTTGGTTTTATGGATAATAACCATTAAAGGTCAGAAAAAATGTCATCCAAAACACTGACAAGCCTTTCATCTGGGAAACTAGGGTTCAACCCCATGTGGTTTGCCAGGATGATGCGATCAAGTGCCTGAAAAAGAGATATAGGCATATAAAAAATGGCTAAGGTACATGGAATATAAAATTATATTTGGTATGCAGCAAACAAACAATCCAGAATAACTTGTGTTTCAATTGAAGCAACACTCGAAATATGGTTTCTTTGTATGTATATTTTTTTAGGGGAGGGAATGTGTACAGCGAGACATACCATATCAATAAACAGTCAAAATCTGACAAAACATGTCTATTTTCTTGTTATTGTTCCATACTGTGGCGTGGGTGTGTTCCCTGGCCAGCTGCAGAGGAGGGGTGACGCAGTGAGCTCCCGGGGCGGCGCAGGGGCGGGGTGAACAGGTGTGCTGGGATCTGACAGTGATTGTGTCTCTTTATATGTTGGCAGTGACAGACGGAGACGGAGGTGACAGCAGAGAAAGAGAGCGCGGGAGTATATGTGTCCACGTACAACCCCGAGTTTAATAAAAAGTTCTGCATTGTCAAAGTCGCTCCGGCTGGTATTTCTTGGGTCCACCGTTACACATACTTTCTACTGGAAAAAATGAAAATTTATATATTACTCAGGATTTAAGAAAAAGAATTATTTGATTGGCTGATTTTGCTCCCTGACAACCATAGATTGGCTTTATATGTATACAGCACACCTGTTCAAAAGATCAGTTTCTTCCATTCCAACCTCTCCACCACCATGGGCAAGACAAAACAGCTGTCAGGGTCAAGATCTTAGACATGCACAAGGCAATGACTGCAGAAAAAATGGCCAACCTGGCTGGAAATCCTCCTGTTGTTCAAAATCAATCCAAGATTTTCCATTTGTGGGAGTTGTCATGTTGCCCTTTTAGAGCCAAAGTCTGTGCACTAATGACTGTAAGTACTGAACATGAACACGAACACGCCCCTCTGCACTTTTTCTGTAGCTTAGCTGCTCCAGTTTTGACGGTATCTGCCCATGGGCTTACTGTGACTGACAATTGGTTAAATTAAAAGGTAAGTATTTCTATATTATCAAAAAGACACACAGCTTAACATCTTATAGTTCTACAAAATCTAACATCGCTCTGTAGCTTCTGTTGTTAATTCTTTTTTTTCTCTTTTGCCTGTCCCGTTTGGTTCTTTAGCCGTCAGAATTGTTGTCTGAAAACCAACAAGGATACCCAATGGATTTACTTTGCCAAATGGATCATCGCGGCCTTGCTGTATTGGTCCATTTGATCGACCTTTGTTGTTATTATTTATTTTATTTTATTTTCAGTTGTTACAGATGGGACAGACATGACTGCGTTATAGGAAAGGGAGAAAGAAAGATGAAGGAAAAGAAAAACAGAAGGGAAGAGGGACAGTGAGAAAGGGCACTTAAAAAAATCTCCTGGATCACCTGTTGAGAGAAAAAGAAGAGAAAACAAGCAAAAAAAAAACAAAGCAACATACTAAACACAACACCATAACGTTAATCTAGTTAAGTGTAAACAGCAGTAAATACTAAATATTGAATGTTGTTCTGCAGCACGCAGGACCGACAGCGCACAATGTCCTTTGAAGTAGCAGCCAATAAAGGTGTAGTTTATGTCTATGAACAGTGAACACCCGTGTGCACACCTGTGTGGATCAGCGCGCTTGTATTCAAAAGGTTTTCCCATGTAACGGTGTGCTAGAGGGTGTAGAGAGCCATAGCCCTGTCCCCCAGGGCATGAAGCAGGCATGGAGGAGATCCAGGCTCCAGACATCCAGAGGCCCCAGAGTGCGAGAGTCCAAGGAGGACCACCGGAGGGGCATCCGTGCCACCCTCCTGGGAAGAGCTGAGGAGAGCCCCAGACCCAGTAGCCACAGAGCAGAAGCCAGAGGGGGCTGCACTGGCGTGCCCGCCGGCTCTGCCGGCAGCCAGCTGTGCCAGAGTGAACCGAGCCGCAGGCCCAGAGGCCCGAAGAGGCCTAACTGAGCAACAGGCGCCAGGCCCCGCCAAGTAGCCACCGGGAGTGAGCTGATACATACCTGAGCACCCAGCCCTGGACACCAAGAACCACCAACGCACCGACCTCTGAAGGCATCAGTCACCGGCAGGGAGTGTGGTGAGGGGAGATAGGCCTCCATACTTTGGAAGGCCTGGGAGTTCCCAGAGAGGTGGAGTCTAAGACCCGACCTGACATATAGACACAGGCAAACAAGCACACAAAGACACAAACATGCATTCCCACCCTCATGCACACATATACAAATACTCAGCACTCACCCAACGTAAGTGGACATGTACACACAATCACACTCCCCAAACATACTCTATACCCCCAGAGTATAGAGTATAGAGGGGGAAACGGCACCTAGACCCAGGAGATGTTACCCTTTCCCCCGGGGTGGAGGCAAGCAGACCGCCCCAGGCTTCACAGCAGCAGGGAGGCCCCACATCCCAGATCCCAATCGGATGGCCAACACCTCCTCCCAGCCCCCCTGCCCTGCTGGCCAGCAGAGAACCGGGGTGTGTGAAGACCCCATACCTCCCTCCTCCTGCTCATGTGTAGTGTTGCTGCGTGTTGTTCTAAAGTGCATTTAAAAATTAATGTTAATTCTTTAGTTAGATTAGCCATTAGCATAGGTACTGTGTTAGAGGCTTGTTGCTAGCTAGATAGCAAGGCTACACACCTGTTACTCTTGTAATCTATATGTTTGAATGATTTGCACGCCTTAGTTTGCACACTCCACGGAAGCCTAGAGTTACTGTTAATATCAGAAATGTCTAGAAATGCAATGTTGTCCTTTGAGATTTTAACTTAAGACTGAGGATGAAATGAAACTGAAGATTTAAACAGTTTTACAGCCATTACGTTACCAGCTTTCTTAGGTCAAGAGGTTTAGAAAAACTAGAACCCTTCTTTTCATCACAGCTGTCCTGTGCCAGATGTTCTGTTGACGCACTGAGAGAGGTGTAATTTCAGAAACATCAGGAAGACTGAAGCTCATTGCAGTGCTCAAGCAAGACTCACAGTTTTCATCAGCAGCTCCCTCTTCATCAACAGTGTGATAGTCACCTTTTCTTTCTGTAATGCTCAAAGCCCTCACATTATCTTCATATAATGCATCCTCTCTGGTTACTCTGTTACAAAAAGCTCTGAATGACTTTATGGCAAATAATACACTATTGGCAAAACACAGTGTGAACGAATTCCAGATAAAAGTTTTTAGTTCAACATACATGTGAAGACCTTTGATTTTAAATCAGGTTGTATTTAATACTGTCAGAGAAAACCATGTCCTCTTCATGTAGTTGACTACATTCAGTGTTAAAAGCAGAAGCTGTGCAGGTCTGAGATCAGCAGCTGTCTGAAACACCAAACTGAGTTGTTGTTTATGGTCTTATATAGTGACACTAGTTGCATGAATGATTAATCCCTTTGACTTTTTGTCTTTAACTTTATCAGTAAACCAGCTCTAGCTTTCACTGACAGTACATCATGTGGAACTTTAGCCTTTGTACTTTTTACATTAGTTCATTTTGGAGTTATTACAAATAGTGAACACATAAAATGATTTGTCTGTTGTCACTGGGTGGTGCAGAGGTCTGAAACTGAGGGCATCTCCTGTGATCACAAAGAGAAAAGAATCATGACGAATAGTTTTCCCCTTACATTTGAAATAAAGCTGATTGTATAGTTTCTTTGTAAACTCGGTACTGTGAGTGAGAACCTGAGTGGCTCTCTCCACTCCGTTACATATTCCATATTCCCTGTGAGGTGATGGTGCAGCCCACACCCAATCACAACAGTGTTGTCAAATGAACTATTTAAAAATATACATACATACATGCTGGCCGGGTCAAGGCCCTGTCACAACAAAGCAAGCTGCTATGGTCAAACTGCAAGACGCTAGGCCGACCTTGGAGATAAAAGCTACTGCTGAGCACAAGCACCCGCTCCCCGAAAGAGGGGCTGGCTGCCACATTCAAGCAGCAAAACCTAGTGAAGATCAATCCAAACGACCATGTTGCTGCCACGCAAATGTCCCAGAGGGAGGCCCCCTTCTTAAGACCCATGAGGTGGCCACCCCCAGGTTGAGTGGGCCCACATTTCAGATGTGAGGGGAACCCCCAAAGAGACATACACTTGCGAAATGACCTGCACAAGCCAGTGGGACAGCCAGTACTTAGACAGGGTTCTGCCCAGGATCCCAGAGTGGAAGCTCACCAACAGCTGGTCTGTTCGGTTGGGTATGCCATAGGGCAGCCTGGTGCCAAGCCGCCTCCTATTCCAAGCCCTCAGTGGAAGCTGTTTGTAGCTCAGTCGACTGGGACAGTTGGAATTCGGACAGGACGAACAGCAGGAACTCTGGGTTGGGCCGGAGTACCACTCCTTTCCTGTCTTGCAACCACCTGCAGCAATCCATGTGGATTAACAGAGCATGGAGTTCACTGTGTCCTCCAGCGGTTCAAAAAGAGGATGCTGAAGGGTGCCAAGGACCAGGTTCAGCTCCCATGGGGAAACCAAGGGGCCAGTCTGTGAATTGAACGACCAACGCAAATGGCATTGATTGCTGGCATTATGACATGCATGGGATTGAAAGCAGGATTGATAACAAGCATGGACAAGCATGGATTTTTAAATCTCTTTGGGGCCAAAGAGGGGCCTCCAGGATCAGCCTCAGCATCTCAGTCTGGACCAGGCAGATGATCGACTGGAGGAGGAAGAAAGCAGAGAAGGCGTAGAGGAGAGGCTGGTCAATTGGCCGTTGACCCGTAGATCGCACCCCAATCTACTGGGGAGGCGTCTCTAAAGACTAACTGATGGCAAGTCTGGCCCTGCTCTAGGTTGGACGAGTCCCTCCACTGGTAGGACCTCTGCGGGCACAGACCCAGGCTCAGCAGGTGTCCTTGGACTGGTCTCATGTGTAGCAGCCATGAGGTCCATGAGATTAAGGCACAGCCCCCAGCTGATCTGCAAGTAAAGCCCAAATTGATCTAGGCACGCCTTAAAGGCTTGATGTGAGGGAACACGAAGGCCATGGACATGCCCAGAAACATTGTGACCTGGAGGGCTGAGACTTGTTTCCACAGTATCTGGGCATGCTGGGAGTCGCTCACTGAGGTAAAAGTTGGTATGTTCGTGATGGGGGATCAGCAGAGGACCTGTAGGCAGTAGCCCTGGGTAACAGTAAATACCACCCAAGGATCCGCCCCCAGAGCTGACCAAGCCATCCTGCGCTGGGCAGAAAGGGAAGGGGGCTGGCCTGACCCAAGGAAAATTCAACAGGGAGGGGGACAGCTGTAGGACAGCCGAACCTTGACTGCACATCCTCTCCGTTTCTTCTGCGTGTCGGTGCTATGTCGGTGAAAGGCCTCTAGCTGAGGCCTGAGGTCCCCAGGGCCCCCATTCAGCAGATGATCCAATTATTATTTCCTCCACTGTATTGAAAATAAAAAGTAGGGTAGCTTAATGGTACTTCCATACTTTTCTATGGGTTGCATCTGCTATGGGAGAAAACCCCTTTGGAAGAAACTGTTTAGCCCCTGATGGCCACCCTATCAGCCATTAACATATATTAATGCTGGAAGCATGTGTTCAAAGATTCACGATCAGTTTGAGAGTAAAATCAATAGTAGCTCCGTCTCTTAGCTATTCCTGCTTAAATATTGGGAAGAGCAGGGGAAGAGAGATCAATGACCACCCAAGAGGCAGGTACATACTCTACTTACACCTGTGCAGCAGAACATATCCATCTTATTCGTTGACACAGGAGCATTAACTGCCAAATAAAACCCCACAAACAACGTGGCAAAGAGAGATCCCAGTGTTCCAGTAGAGCTGAGACACCATCAGTCTTCGACCCTCCCCCACTCCCCTAGGCTACCACAGACAGCCCGCTCTGCTCTAAAAACACATTAAAAATACTAAGTGTTAAATGCCTGTATAACAATTTTCTATGTTAACTTGAGAGTCCATCTATTAATTTGCAGCACATCCAAACTACAGAATCTATTAGCATCAGTGAAACTATAAGTAATTTATTTTTGCCCTTTAGATAATCCTTGTGAAGTTTGACAAAATGACATTGGCACTGATAATATATTAGTTAGCAAATAGGCAATGTAGATTTACACCAGTATATATTTTTTAAAGAGTGGACAGTAAAGTGCATACATTTAAGCTAACCTGTACTTAAGCATTTTACTTTATGCTTCTTCATCCTCTCTGAAGTATTTGTACACTTTTCACTTAAAATGACTGGTATCAAATCTTTAGCCTCCATTAGTTGATTTTGCTAAATTAAATCAGTTTGTCAGCCCAGAGACTAGCATGGATTTTTAAATCTTTAAACAGGGATCTTAAGTCAGCATTAATATGGCATGCCATCAGATATCCTCTCATCTGGCTTGAGGCATCCAACAGTTAGTATTACTCTATAAAGCTACTGTCTCTTTATTATTTCAGGAGGCTGCGCAGTGAGAAGAGTAAATCAACATAACCCCGCAGAGCTGCCTCCTGACAACACATATTTTTCTCATTTTACAGGAGGAAGTTGCGGGTCTCTTATTGACATCTTCATATATCAGCGCCGTCCTGTGAAGAGTGCTCGCCTGAGTTAGAGTTGTGTTGACAGATCCTCATCGCGCAAGCATGCACGAATATGCAGCTTGCAGGGAGAGGATTAATATTGGTAGTAAGCATGGTTCCAACTGGACACTGAGAAAATAATTGTCTTCTTTATCTTGCCAAAAGCATCCGTTGTATTTTTTATAATTGTATACTTGATGCGTTCGAGAACAAGGCTGTGCAGAATTGTTTTTTTATTGCTCTCATTTTTATGTGCACTCACAAGCCTAACTTGATACCCAAAGCATGCAATATTAAACCACACCAGTACTTCTGAATGAATATGACACCATACGCTCAGCATCTTTAGCTCCATCCAATTGGTAGGGGTGGTAAATTGTCAGTGCGATGATGAGCAGGCCGGGCCCTGTGGACTCTTTATTTTGAAATAGAATTTCAAATGTAATTTGAACAAACATCCACAGGCTTTGATCAGATCCCTTTCTCTGTTTGATTTTGTTGCAATGGTGTAAGAGAAGATATTGTGTTTGCAAATGAATTTGAGCTTTATTGCAAGAACAGAGAATCCATCCAAACATCATTACGTCTGAGTCCCCCCTTCCTTCGATCTATTCCAGGCGCAGCCAGGCAGCGGCTATGAATGAGTAATTTGCATCACACTGGTCATCATTAGCAGCCTTTACGGATCTTTAGACTGTGAGAGTGTTGCTCCTTTTTCCTGATGAGACAAAAACTCTTCCCTCTAAAACTCCGCAGGCTACAGAAGAAATAAGAACTTCTATAAGGATGACGTATCTTTTCTTCCCATATCAATCTGTGAATAATTCATTAGTTCACAACAAGAGTCACTTCATGTGACTGACTCTTTCCTAAGACCCACTACTGTTTGCTAGTGCTGCTGCTCCTGGTAAGCTTTATAATCTTACATGGAGTGTATTTCAGTTTCAGCCTAGATAGTCAAGAAAAACCTCCATTACTAGCTGGTGATAATGCAGCTGGTTTGAACTGCAAACAGCTTTTGTGGTTCCTGTGATAGATTCTTTTTGTCACTGGTCTCGTCCCCCTTCTTTAGTGTCTCTTGGTCCCGTTTGTCTCTCTCCATGTTTATTCAATTAAGTTAAAATTACAAATCACAACACCTCAAGTCTTTTTATATTGTAAAGCAAATAACTCGCTATGCAATAATACATAGAAAACTACGTCAATCAGATGGCACAGTATGAGCAAGAACTTGGCAATAGTGGGAAAGAAAACCTCACTTTTAGCAGGAAGAAACCTGGACAATAGAGTAGAATCCCTTTATTGTCACTATACAGATGTACGATAAGATACAAAATATACAATCTGATAAAAAAAAAGGAAACAAATATGTAAATAAATAGTGTTATGTATATACAGTTTGGATTATTGCACAGGTGGTTTATAGAGGGAAATCCTTGAAATGGGGGGTGGAACTGTGTTTATCAGTGCATGTCTGAGTTCAGGGTGGTTATGGCTTTTGGGAGAAACTGTTCTTTAGTCTGTGGGTCTTTGTGCTGATGCACCTGTAGCGCTTCCCTGAGGAAAGCAGGCTGAACAAGTTAAAACCACGGTTGGAACTGTCCTCTCAATGGATGAGCAGTAGAAGGTCAGCAGCAGGTTGGAGTTCAACATGACAAACAAGAGCAGCTGTCTGTGGTTACTGGTTGCGGGTGACTGCGGACAGAACAGGATGATAGACAGGACATAAGAACCCAAATTGGGAGCTGGATCCACAGAAGGGTACTGAAAGATGAAGGCTCTGCTTGCCATTCTACTTTTGGACGCTCCAGCGCGTCAAATTCCCATGACCAATTTAAGACGACACAGCTACAAGATGCAGCAAGTCAGTCTCCATTTCAACTTGGGCCGAAAGTGCGGACTTCAAACTACATACCAGTTTTTGAATTGTGTCGATGGGCCACATAAAACCAGAGTTATGATAAAAAAAATACACGCGATGTTTTTTTCTGAACAAAACAGTGGTTTTTACAGCGGGAAGAACGCTAAAAACTGCATTTTCTACGGACAATGCTAGCAAACACTCCGCTCGCGAGTGAAATAAGTAACAAAAAAAACACCACTTCTCTATCCGATTGTTCAGTCTGACGTCACTAGCCGTGTCTGGGCCTAAACTCCGCTACAGGTCCATATATCAAACGATCACTATGGCATTACTGAGAGTTGAAAAACTGTCTAAAGTCTTTCATCTTTAATAAAATAATCAGCGTTCTGCTCTACCAGGTGTAACAATTGAGTTTAACATCCAGGCATCCATGAAAACGGAATTTATGACATTTAACGGAGTTAGAAGTTAGCAGGGAGTTAGCTCGCTAGCTTCTATCTAAATACAATATAGCATGTCCTGACTGCGGGGTTTTGGAAACAAATTAAAACGTACAGCTCTGTTATCACTTCCAGCATAAATGAAGACAGAAAACTAAACAGCAGTGACGTTTGTAGGGTTACAGACGTTTGGCTAGCTGGTATATAATGATGTGCTACGTGACCGCTAGCGACACAGCTATGTTAGCATAATATAAACAAGCTAACTTTTTTTCCACTCGATAAAAGTTAACGTGAGTGTTCTCGGTGGTCAGGAACAAATGTAATCGCATGGCAGGATGCTGTAAAAGGACCAAACTTCAGCCAGGAGAACAACTGAGATAATCCATCCACATATGAGGTTAGTCATTCATATACTGCTGCATGGGCTGGGCTGTAGTTACATCCTAAGGTTTTAAAAACTGAGCTTAAATAAATGATTAGCGGTAATAAAAGCCGAGGGAGGCCAACAGTGATCACTGACTGTTTTAGGAGCTTTTTGAGATCAAATAGAAGAAAATACATAACATTAAACATGTTAACAACACAAAAGCCATATTAAACGCAGACTACTTTAGACCCGGAAGTAGGATTCGTCGCGTCATCACTGAACAACCGGATTGGTGTTAGAGTTTACCATGTCAGCCAATCAAAAAAAAAATGATATGGCAACATGTGGTACTTGGTTGTTTAGGGAGAAGGGGAAGTTTTTAGGAGTGACACCCGCGACGGAAAGCGGGCGAGCGAAAGAAAGAGAGAGAGCGCGCAAGTTTTCATACGTGAAACATTAGTGATGTTTAGCGTGTTTGGAGGCTGTAGTTAGTGTATTGTGTAGTTATTGTTTTGTATTGTGTGTCAGTTAGACTGCTGAATTTCATATTTGCTCTTAAAAAGCCGTCAAAGGCAGATTCCAGTGTAAACGCTGTTCCCACATGGAAAACAGGACTGATGCACCTCCTGCTGTCAGACCTACAGGGTTTAGGCCTGTGGTGTTCTCCTCTGTCTTATACTGAACACAAACTACATTTTTGGACTGGCACAAATAATTTGTGTGCCTTCTTATTTGATGCAGCACACCTGATTGTTCTGTAAATAGATTTAAATGGTTATATAAAAAACGCCTGAGGCCTTGGGTGCATTTTTAGGTAAATAGTACCATATAACTTTATTGTTTGCAAAGCATGTGCAGAATTTTTAGAAATTTACAATTTCTATTTGCATTTCAAGTTATGAAAATGATTCGTTAGACATGTTTGTGGGTTTTACAGTAAAAAATATAACTTTTTTCTACTCGGATTTTGAATTTTCTGTCTGAATTTAGATCAATTGTGCTAATATAGTATGCAAAAATGAAATAATTACTCAAATCTCAGATATTTGAGGTTGTGCTGAAAAAAATGATACCAAACAAGGCAAGATAAACAGTTTTTAAAGGTGAAATATAGAGGTAAAATCAAAAGTAGTCAAAAACAGCCAATTATACCCTGGACCCCAGAGGGTTACACACCCCAAGGACAATACGTAAGCCTGCAGAGAGCAAAGGGCTCTACTGGGGTGATATGTTGCCACAGGGGTGATATGCAGAAAAAAAAAACCTTCTTTTGAATCTGTCTGGTTTTGAGTCCAAACCCTTTGTTTATAACTCAGCTAGCTGTTCATGCAGCTCATTAACATTTTCGTTTGACTCATGGATGGTTCACTTCGTGAGTCAAATGATAATTCAGTGTCCAGCTGACCCACTTTAAGACAAGTACCCCATAGGATCTAACATAACTGTGTTCAGGGCTAAAAGACTGAGCTGCAAGCTGCAAATACAAAGCCAGCAAGCAGGGATGATTATTAATATTGAAACAGGTTTTAATCAGGTGGGTACAGTTGTTGTTGGTTTACTTCTTAGTTGCACTGCAGCATGTGAAAATTGAAAGATGTACTTTAGCTATTAACAGTGGCTCATGGTCAAAGTAGCCATTCATTTCACCTCTGTCCTTGAATCCCTCCCTCCCTATATATGTATGTATGTGTATATATATATATATATGTATATATATATATATATATATATATATATATACATACATATATATATATCCATCCATTTTCTTACCACATTAATTTCACCTTGCTCTGTCTCTTCCTCACTTGTGCCAGCTGCAGCCTCCTGTGACTGAGGCCTGGATACTGGTTGTTGCTGACAGAGGTGGCCAAACTCCAGACATTCTGTACTTTAGTAGTAAAGATGCTTGTGTTAAGAGATACTACAGTGAAAGCTGTGCAACAAAATGTACACAAACAGTTTGTGTGCGTGCTGATGTTTGTTGAGATGACAGAAATGTTGTAAGATGTTGCTGTATAATGTCCAGCTCACTTTGACCCCGAGTATAAACACTTTAAAAGATATCGTTAAACCTAAAGTAATGAGTCTGCTTTGAAAATGTAAGGAGAAGAAAGAAGCAATATTTGTGTTAAAACATAGGGAGTAAAAGTAAAATATTGACAGAAATAAAATAGTCAAAAATAATACTCATTAAAATTTAAAAAGGTAGGGAAGCCCATATAGACAAGTGTGAAAGAAGAAGATCTTGTGATATGGGCCAGTGGGCAGGTTTAGAGTATGGTCCAATATACAGTCCCCAGCCACTTCATTAGGTATACCTTTATAGTAATGTGTTGTGCCCCTTTTGCCTTCTGAACTGTTTTAATTCCTTGGGGAACAGATTTAACAAGGTGCTGGGAACGTTCTTCAGAGGTTTTGATCCACATGGACATGATAAAATCACACAGTTGCTGCCGATTTATTAGCTAAAGATCTATGAAGATCTATGCTGCCTATGAAGCAAATTTCCTATTCCATCACATCCCAAAGATATTCTTCTAGACTAGAGTTCTGTTTACTGTGGAAGCCATTTGAGTACATTGAACCCGCTTTCATACTCAAGAAACCAGTTTGAATGATCTCAGCTTTGGGACATGGTGCATTATCCTTCTGGAAGCAGCCATTTATAACCACACTGTGGTTATAAACACAAGGCAGTATTTTTTCTAGTCTTCTATTGTTCACTTTTGGTCTGTGAGATCCGTAGCCTCAGTTCCCTGTATTTAGCTGGCAGGAATGGCACCTGGTGTGGTCTTCTGCTGCTGTAGCCCGTCTGCTTCAAGGTTTGATGTGTTGTGTTTTCAGAAATGCTCTTTTACATACCTTGCTTGCTTATTAGTTATTGGTTATTATCTCCTGGAGGCCTGATTCCTCCCTCCCACCTTCTGCTCTTACAGAATGCTTATCCAAATTTCGAACCACAAATCCTGGTTCAGCTCTAATTTTCTTAAGCTCAGTCAGGATGAAACTGAAATCTTTCTGTTGCTTTCCTATCAGCTCAGTACTCTGACCCTTCTCCTCTTCGCCCACTGGATACTTTCTCTTATTCAGACCAGTCTGTCTAAATTCTAGAGATGGGCGTGATGAAAAATCACAGTGGATCAACAGTTTCTGGAATACTCAGTTCAGCAACCATGTCACATTCAAAATCCCCCTTTTTCACCATTTTGATGCTAGATTTGCAGATCTTGAACTTCTCATCTCGACCATGTCTACTTGCCTAAATGCATTGAGTTGCTGCCATATGTTTAGCTGGCGAAAGATTTGCTGTTACAAGCAGCTTGAACAGTTGCATCTAATAATGTGAGCAGTGAGTGTTTGTAATTAGGCACGTGCACAAATGTTCCCCTATTATTACACATCATCCAAACAGAAATATCAGGGCTTTGCTTGACTGTATGGTTCTTGCCAAATACTGAACATGCACAACATTCACACCCCTCCCCCACTCACCCCCTACCCGCCTCCACCTAGCTAAAAAAACAGACACTCCTTAAGCCAGACAATTGGGCATCCAGTGAGAGGGAGAGAGGAGAGAAGATGATGATGATGATGATTTGCCTGCAGTGAGAGTGGACTCGCTCTATTCTCTCTCAGGGTAACTTGAGATTTCCCTAGATGTAGATGATGCAGCTTTTAGCCAAGTTGTCTGGGAAGCTATGTGAGGATGCACTGCCTTCATTAGGCTTTATCGACTGCTAATGCTGCTCTTAGCTTGCTAATAGATGAACAGTTCACTCTGCCAGAGAATGATCTAACTTACAGAGACTTTAAATAAAATAATGGAAGCTTGCGCTTTTTCAGTCCAAGGATCCGAGGGGTGTGTGTTGTTGAACTGCTGCACCTGCAGCTGGTAGAGCTGGAGTGCAGTAGAGTATAATAGGCTGACATCATCTCCATCACCGTCTTGGCCTGTCGTGCTCTCTTATCATATCCATCAACATCAAAAAAAGAAAGAAAGAAGGTAATCAAATTCTGAGATTTATTTGTCCTAAATCCTCTCCATAAGCTCTCAAAGTTACTGAGAGTGCTTTGCTGCAAGACGTGCTGGCCCATTTCAAAGATCGCTCGCTTCACGGCTCTCTAAAACTTTTATAACTCTTGACATTGGGTGTGAGAGGGTTTTGTCCAGAAGTAACTGTGTTTCAATTTTGTCCTGTGGAGAGAGAGTGAGAGAGTTGCTAAGTAACACCTCAAAAAGCCTTCACTGGGCCTTTTACCACCTCGGAGTTTATTCTTCGGGCTCAGCAAAGTATCTTCACAACATCAGCAGCTTGGCCAAGTTAACTTCAGAAACTCACAGAGTAGCTTCTTTTTGAGATGAAGCTGCCATCCCTTCCCAGGTCTCAAAGCCACATTTATTCCTACTCAGCTGTTTTGCTGTTTATTCAAAATGTATACAGTCTGTCCACTTGGTCCATGTGGTACACACTGCATTCCAATTAGTTAAAAACAACTAATGTTTAAATAAAAGAAAAGATCTTAGACAAAATTGCGCTTTCTTTGTTATCCCCTGCAGTGCCTCTTCCTCTTTTTCTTCTTGATCTCTATTCATGAACATCTTAGCTGCATCAGACAGCGAAAAAAAGCTGCTTGAGCTTACTTGCCTATTCAAAAGACAGAATAAAGGGGAACGATAATGTCCAACTGCACACACAGAGGAGAGGCAGCAGAAAATCATAATGAGCGACTGAATATAAATGGCGAGTGTGAGAAAATTTGCAGTTGGTGTAGGGAGAGGCATATAAAAAGTTAGAGGGAAGCAGAGAATATCCAGTGCAAGGGGAGAGAGGAGGATTTAAATTCAGCGGAGCAATAAATGTTCACTGGAAGACAAAATAGAAGAACCACAGAGAGAGCGGGAGGTGGAGGGGGACGCGGTGACTGCACAAAGATAATGGGTAGAGAGCAATGAGTGACAGTAGTACAGAAGTCACTATGAGCATCGTTTTCCCCCCTTTTTCTCAAAATGTGATAAATACACACACATGCGAGCACACACAACTAAAACAAAACACCACCTTCATGCAAAAGTCAGTCTGCAGGCAGTGATGAAATCAAGAGGGAAATGGTGGGAGCGAAAGCAAAACAATCCTCTGCCTATTAGCAGATTCATAAAATAACAGTAAAATACAAACAAGTGCCCTACTTACTCTGACATGTGATCCCACCCCTCACCATCTACCTCGCTGTACACTGAGCTTACATTTGCTGGATGCACATTGTTCTGATTTACTACTGTCAGTTAAATATTCATTTATTCATACATAATTATTTTATATCAAGGGTGAACAGGCTAGCCAACATTTATTCAGAAAGCATCATCCGGTCTGAGTTGTATTTTGTGGCCATCTCTCTCTCTCACTCCCGTTTTTTTCCTGTGTTTTGATAGTCACTAACACTTTGTTCATCATTTGATCCTGGGACATCTGGTAATATGGCCCAGGATCAAATGACTGTTCTGTTCTCTCTGAACAGAATTCTATTAACTAAACATCTTTTTTTTTTTTTCACCAGCCTTTTATTTTAATTTATTATTTTAATGTCAAGTATGGCGGCCTCACTGAAAAGTTCTCCATTATGGTGACTTTACTTTTTGGGTGAATCATATCATGTATAGCATTTTCAGAATGGCGGAAATCAAGAATGAGAATTGAAAATATAAAAGTTTGGGTCTTGAGTGTTGAAGTGCACCAAGAACACAAGGAAAATGAGCCAAAGTGTTAGCATACAGTACCTTTTAAACAAGTACAAATATGTTTACTGTGATGAATTACCCATTGCAAGCTGTTTTTAATTTTCTCCATAATTCATTGAACTTTCATGAAGACGTAGCTGGAAGCAACAAGCTGCCAGCAAGAGAAAAAAATCAATCCAGTTTGACTTGGAAAAACACTTGATGGTAAATTCAAGTGCATGGTGTATAATGACTAATCTAACCACACAAAACCACCAGTATGGCCCATTATAGCTCAACAATCACACAAACCCCGTGGGTGTCTGTCGTTTTTTTTAAAATCTTCGCTTGTTTTCTTGTTTTTGCTTGGTCCAAGATGGCATCTCTAATTAGAAGAGGGATTAGATGGTGAGGATAATGTGCCATCGCCAACTTCTGTCTGCCCGTGCTTTTATTAGCTCAGCTCATCATTTTGGATCATAGAACGCTGGGGAGACAGACAGATAAGTACTGATGGATTAACATGCCGCCCCCGAGAAACCAGGGGGCTTAAGCAGGGTGCGGCTAACACCGCCACACAAACTTGGTCATGATGGGAAAGCCATTATGATCTTTAAAATACAGTAACGAGCTCCAGGATCCTCAGCTTGCACAAACACTTTCAGCACAGGAAGCCCTGACACCTCGGAGGTCTGTGACATTTGGGTAGGGGGAGGTTTCGGAACACGTGTGAGCAAAGTGTGATGGTCGCTGAATTTGAAAAATCTCTTCCCCGTCGTCGTGTCACAGTAAAATAAATGGCCTGTGAAGAGGAGATGTGAGTCACTGCCGGTACTGTGACTAGCCCCCAACAGCTGTTTTGGCAATGTTTCATGATCCAATGTCTCATGTTCAGTCGCAGGTTTCATAGAGAGACTTTAATCCTTATGAAACATTGAATTCCTTGGCCTCACGCCTAAGGGAACACTGAGATATGGGTGTGCGTGCATGTGTGTGCATGTGTGTGCATGTGTGTGTGTGTGTGTGTGTGTGTGTGTGTGTGCGTGGTGTTCTACCTCTCCCTCTTCCTCTCCGTCTTTGTGTATGTTTGTGCCATCGTGCTGCAATCCCGCCATCTGTCCTAGCTGAGAATCAGGTGCTGAATGCTTTGTGACTTGGCTTCCAGCTAATTCCTTGTTCCCCAGCCTCGTTTGCTCTCTGAGGCCAGTTTATGCCTAAATGAGCCCAATTGTAATGACAAGGATACTGGCACTGAGCTGTACAGGTCCAATTTGCATACTGGAACTAAGGAGTGTGTCAGAATGATAATACGCTATCACCACTTAACCATTTCCTGTTCTGTATTTGCTTCCTTTTTCCTTTAGTGAGGTGCATTTTTTTTGTTCATTCTTCCCCTCATCCACAAAAGAAAAACAAACTGTATGAGAAACGAATGCAGGACGGCGCTCAAACAGCTGTTCGTCTATGAAATAATTTACACAATAACATCAGTATTAATCTGTGATCATGAAGCCTGGATGCATGAGCAATCTCAGTGCCTTGCTATTTTTTTTTTCCCTTTTGTGTCCTAGCCCATCTTGCACTGGACCCTTGCAGTGTTATTGGAGCACAACATAATTAATAATGCATTAACTGAGAGACATATGTGGGCCACAGTGCAAAAGCTATTTTTGTGTCAGAAAAAAACAACAACAAAAAACCCACAGATTTGACTTTTATTTACAGCAAAAATGGCGACCACACAGGCATTACCAGCCTCCAGAATTTAGTTTGCCTGGTGCTGCTGCTGCCTGTTATTACAGGGCTAGACAGACAACACAAACTGCAAACTGCTTTGATAATTTAGATGCAAGCAACAATATGAAGAGTGTCTTGCCTTTTGGAGTTTATCATTCGTGCAGACTTGTAGATATGGACAGGAAATCACGCCCACACACTGTACTGCTCAGTCAGTTTCTGCCACCTACATATTGAGCGAGGCCATGTTTGGGTTTACGGCTCCTGTAGCCACTTGTCGTGTTGCACAAGCAGCTCAGCGGTGTGCACTGTTCTCTATAATGAGTGATAACCCACCTCTCTCCACCAATCCGCTGTAATAAATGACATCATACGCCCCGCTCTCGTTCCCTCAAGATCCAATTTCCTTCCTGTGTAACCCCGGGGTATCTGACCACAACTAATTCCTCCAGTCCTGCCGAATCATTTCACTTTCTTCGCCTTCCTATTGACTTTGGCATTAATGTGTGTGCGCCAGCACGCGGCATCAGGCGCCGTGGCCATCATCGAGGAGAAACGGCGAATTAGGAGAGGATGGGAGGAATGAGAAGCGGATGTAAATGAAATGAGTCAACAGCCAACACAGATGGCTGTGAGACATCCAGACATCCTATTTCCACAGTCATGCATGAATTGCAGAACAGTCTTGTTCTGCCAATATTGTTGCCGTGTACTCTTAAGTGCAGAAGTGAATGAATCACCTGTGACCCTCCCTCCTTTATTTCAAGGGTTTTTTTGAGACAGATTGTGTGCAAGCTGTTTAAATGTGCAGGCGTGCACATGAAAACAATATAAAACAGATATGCGGGAGTCTGTCAGACTCAGGTCAAAGATGTACACTGATCAGACATTATGACCACCAAGAGGTGAAGTGAATAACACTGATTATCTCTTCATCACGCCACCTGTTAGTGGGTGGGAACTGTTAGTGTATTAGGGAACAAGTATACATTGTGTTCTGCTGGGAAACCTTGGATCCTGCTATCCATTAGTTCTCATGCAGCTCTTGTGGGTTATTCCTATTTTGCAGCGGTCAGTATCTATCAAAAGTGGTCCAAGGAAGTAAGAATGGTGAACCAACAAAGCTGATGGAAGCAGTCTAATGCTTTGGGCATTGTCCTGCTGCCAAAACTCAGTTCCTGCTATCCAGGTGGATGCTACTTTGACACATACTACCTACCTACCACCAAAGCATTGTTGTAGACCATATATACGCTTTAATGGAACCAGTACTCCCTGATGGCTGTGACCTCCCTCAGCAGGTTTATGCTCAGTGCCGTAACGCAAAAATAGTTCAGGAATGGTTTGAGTAGCACAACAATGAGTTTGAGTTGTTGTAGCTTCCAAATCAAGCACTGTGCTGCCCTGCACAAGAGGTGGAACTCTTTTTTTTTTCAATCTGTATATTGATTATATTTTGCACACTCCCACAAACAGACATACACACATACTTACCTGGCCTGTTTTCCTGTGGATGTGCTGTATCATAAATAATTCATTTTGAATTTTCTATCAGAAATTTTACATTATAAGTGTGCCAATCAGTGAAAATAGTCCTTGAAACCTAACATGGCCTTACAAGCAATGTTGCAATGTAAGTCTTCAAAGGTGCTACTACCTGCCTGCAGACATACAAAATGCAATCCACTTTCTAAATAACTGAACTGATTTTTACACCAGATGTTCTGCAGTTTCTCTCCGATTATTCCAACTCTCACACTCCTTTGAAAGTAAATGCTATGCAGGACACTTTGCTGAGGACAGACCTCGTGATAGACCCCTGTGATGTCTGAAAGCGAGCTGTAAAAATTTCTCATGGTCACGGCCTTCACTCTCACGGCTCAAACTAGGTTTAATTCCATCCTGTCAGCAGCTGTGCCGCAAGAGAAGGGCTGTAGCTACCAGCTACTGCAGGAGATGAGGCTCCCATAATGATCCCCCTTGACTGCTGCAGGGTTTTGCTCACATCAAAGCTAATACCCCCCCTCCGAAGATGGGCGCAAGGTACAGAGTAGGCCTGACAGCTGTGCGTAAGCACGATGCCAGGCTTAATATTCCGACTACTATCCATAACAATTCTCAGGCAGATGGAATCCTGTAGATTGGGATCAGCAAAGTGGAGGGTTGCCACTGTTTTCCAGGCATGTAGGTTAACATTTCATCCCCCAATTTTGCTTCCAAATTGGGCCAGAATATAATTAGCATTCAAAGTGCTTAGGTTTTGGAGTTTTTTTAGTTTTTTTAGTCCTCCGAGGCTTCGCACCGCATTTCTCTTGTTCTAGAAACTTCCTTTTCTACGTATTATCAATAAACTTACTTCACCTTGTGCAGCTCGCACACGTCGGTGGTTAATGCGCACACTCTCTGAACACTGCATAATTATTAAAGAGGCTGTAGACTCAGGATTGTGTTTTGAAGAAGTTAGTGAGATGTCACACTGAGTTTTGAGCTGTCAGACACATTTCTGGATGAGGCTCTAGCTGCCAACAGCACACCTGTGCTGGCACTCAGACAGGCACGATTGCACCCTTCTCTGAAAAGCGCTTGAATCGAAGAGTTAGCAACAACAACAAATGGTAAGGAGGGTACAGAGGCATGAAGAAGCATCTGGATTTTGGTGACAACCTGCCACTTCATGACAAACGAACGACTCACTGGATTCCTAATTTATTGTTTAGCACTTTAATTAGTTAGGAAAAAGCATATGGTCATGAGATTCATCCCCTTTTGTTTGCTAAAAATACACTTAAATAATTAAAGCAGTGTAGAGAAATAGAGTTAGGATGTTTTTTCCTCTGTCCATATTTGATTTTTGTTTGTTCTAAAAAAAAAATGAGGAGAGAAATGTCTGTTCTTGATTTACTGAATGTATTCACCGAGAGTGAGAATTGTGACTTGTGTGTGTGTGCAAGGGAGTCAGAGAGTTGTAGAGAGCAAGGAGGGAAATAGACTTTCTTTAATTAATAAAACAAGATTAGGGAGCTTGTAGATTCAGGTAAATTTATTGTAAGCGCAGCAAAATGAACTAAAAGAGGAATGAAACAGCAAGAAACCCACGTACTGCGAAAAACTGCATTAATACTGAATTTGTCTGTGCAGAGCTGCTTTTAACTTATTACCAGCTGTGATAGCGTAGCTGTGACTGTTTTCACCTTGTAAACCTGCCCGTGTGAGTGTGTCATTGCGAGTAAAATGAGGCCCTGGAGACGCCCACATGCGGGAATTAACACAAATGTCATTTTGAGTGCTTTTGACAGGTTTTTGCATGTTTGCAGTTTTTGTAAACACGACAATATTACAACTGTGAAAGTGAAGAAATATACTGTCGTGTGGTTGAGAATGGTTATGTTTATTAATTAGATCTGGTAATAAGTAAAAATCAATACATTGACAGCTAGTGTGTTCCATTCATAAGGGGCTCTTTTGTTTTTCTTTAAAGTCATCACATTGATGTCCAAAACACCAGTGCTCTGAATTTAGCCCAGCGAATACACTGAAAAAAATGTTTTTTTGGCCCTGTAATTATTATTTCAATTAGCTATATAAATTTTACAAAAAAAATACAAATTCAGTGCTATTACTTTAAAATAGCAGTTTTTCTTGTAGTGCATTACTTGAGGATTGTTTGTAATTATGTGTCCTCAGTTTTGTATGTAAATTGAATCATTCGATCCAAGTAATATTCACTAAACCAATTCATTGGCTTAATTAGTTGATATTTCCAAGTAAAATGTAATGGAGTGACATCAGTGAATATGGCCACCTTCTCTGCATTCGGAGCATGACGTCAAAGCCCCTCCCCACATTTGAGCGGTCTTTCTTCAGACATACCATGGTTCACATTTCGACGGTTGGCAGACTTGACGGAAATGGGAAGAAGTAGAACCATGAATGTAAGTTTTAAGCGGAACAAACTTTGTACGTTCCTGTTGGCTCACCTACTTAAGTCAGTTTCTCCGCACTGAAAGAAGCTGCGCTAGCAAATAGTGTATTTTCCTGCTAGACTTGCTGACTAACTTTCCTGGCAGGAGGTATGTCCAGAATTTCCCACAGCACTTTACAGCTTAGATGGCCACCTAAACAACACACGCCTGCTGCCTTAACTAACGTCTTTGTGAATAAAACGACCACGGTCCAGTTTAAAATAATTGCTGCACAGCTGCCATGAGGTGTATTTTGAAAAATAACAAAACAAAAAACGATATACGCACTCGATTTCACTCAAGTCTTCATATTGACCTGTTTTAAATTTGCCACCGAACTAACATATGTAAAAAAAAAAAAAAATAAAAAAAAAAAAATAATTTATATCAGTGTGCATCCTTGAGTTAGTAGAAATTAGTTGAAAAGCATATAGATAACCTATTTTCTTTTTTTTCTTTTTTTTTCTTTTTTTTACAGAACATAGGACCTTCTGACTGCTAATTTGAACTCCACAAGGTAAGATCAAATTAGTAACGATTAGGTTTAACTTGTCACATAATTTGTCTGTTTAAGGTGCCACAACATGAGATGGATGTGTAAGATATGTAGCTTTGAGTCAGAGAAGAGGTTGGGATTGTTAAAACACTACAGACTAAAGCATGGAAATGGTGGTCGCAGCCAGTCAGTCCCTTGTCTTCACACTGATTGCCCTTGCTCGTTTAAAACATTTAATGCCCTTAAGACCCATTTGTCTCGACACCATGTGAAGATGGTCACACAAAGTGGACCTCTTTCATTTACTTGTCTACTTTGCTGCTCTGTTTTTTTTAATTCAGAGAAGCAGTATTTTGAGCATCTTAACAACCACTTAAGGAAGTTTGAAGTAGTTGCATGTGTCTTCAAAGACTGCAACTTCAGTACAAATATTTATTCCACCTTTGCTACACATAGACACAGAAAACACCAGTCACACACCCTTGAGGATTTTAAAACTGAAGTATTAAAAAGCAAACCTAATGAACCCATGTTTGCTCAGGATGAGACCTATGTGGAAGAGAGCTTAGAGCTTTGGGATGGGGAACCACAGGAGTTGTCTCAAGATATAAAAGAGAAATTTGGCCATCTATTTTTAAAGTTAGAAAGCATGTTCAATGTCCCAAACAAATGCATTGATGAAATAGTAGATGAGCTTCAGTTTATATCCACCTCTGCATCTGGTCCACTTTTAAGAGATGTGGTGGTGTCCACCTTGAAAAGCCATAACTGTGATCTGGATCCAGCCATTATCTCAGATTTAGTGAAAAATCTTTGTGAGACACACCCTATAAGTACTGCCTTGGGGACAGGTGGCCCTTTCACAACTTATTACAAGAGAAGAGAATTTATGAAGAAGCATTTTTCAGTTGTTGAACCAGAAGAACACATACTTGATAAAAAAAAAGGGCAAAACCTTCCAGTATGTCCCAATATTGCCCTCCTTGGTGCAGGTCCTAAGTAAGTCTTTTCAAGAAAACACATTTGAAGGTGAAAAAAAAACTGAAAATGACTTTAAGTACCAGACATTTCGTGATGGATCCTGTACATTGATGACTTTGAGGTATGTAATCCTCTTGGGACATCTGGAAAAAAGCACAAAGTCACAGCTGTCTATTGGGTGTTGGGAAACATTCCGGTGCAGTTACGTTCCACATTGACATCAATCTACCTTGCAATTCTGTGTAAGGCTGAAGACACCAAGCAGTTTGGATTCCAGCGAGTTTTAGAGCCACTGTTAACAGATATCCAAAGCTTGGAGAAAGATGGTCTTTTTGTTCCAGCGTTAGGGAAAGCCATTAAAGGGACTGTGGTCAGTGTGGTGGCAGATAATTTGGGGGCGCACTCTGTGGCAGGATTTGTTGACTGGTTAATATTGTGATAGGAGGTACTGATATGTTGCAAAAAATTCATTTGCATGTCCAGTGATGAGGCAGAAAACTTTCCTCACTGGGCAGAGACAGTTTCTGGACCCACAGATTATGACATGCACTGGACTCTTGTCTTAACACACATCGTTGAGAAATTCATGTTAAGTTGTACACTTCACAACGTTAGAATGTAGCTGCAGGCTTACATTCTCCATGGGTAACTTTCTGTTTACATCTGTATGTGCTGTTATGTATGTATGTTACATATGTTATGTTGTGTATTTTCTGCAATAAATTTTCTTTTTGGGTTTAATAGCATCATGTCGATGGCAGAAGGGACATTATCATTCGTTGCTTAGTTGAGTATCTTGGAGAGAGTGGAGAGGAGCTGATCAAAGACCATCAGGTATCTGATGATCATAATGACTGTATTAAAATTGTCTAACCTTATAATCTGGTCTTCACTTGTGATGATATATTGAAGGTCAAAGATTCTCTACACTCGTGATGTTTTTAAAAAAAGACTCAAGATTAATATTTTCAATCAGGCTTTTAACTAATTTCTTAAATCTTTATGCTCTTACCCTTTATTTTTTAAATCATATTTAATCTTTATCTTATCTGCCTTAAACTTTAACTTGCCTTTTGTCTGGTTTTTTTCTGACTATTTAACGATCACTTATTAACTTTATTTTATGAGCAAAA